>NC_087386.1:5306065-5648565 GCF_963675165.1 Halichondria panicea
CAGCTCACAGAGGCAACAGCTACAACAATTAAAACTGCATGGCTCAATTGGATGTGCTACATGCATTCATTCCGGCAATTCGTATGCATTAGCACTGTGAATATCTTTCATGCAGGCATGTCGCAATGCAATGTAGCGAACGAAGAACAATTATTTTGATCTCTCTATAAACATGTATGATTAAAATTACTGTCTGGAAACAAGTGGTCACGTACGCGGTGCAAAATGCATGTTGCTTTGCTTACAACGTATTAGTTAGAAGTGTAATTTATAAGGGAATAATGAGACATAATTATCCAATGGATCGTCTTACATGCATGGCAAGCCAAAATTGTAAAGCGAGGTTCAGAAAAAGAGTTGTGTATTTAAATGGTATACCATTGTAGTGTTTTCTGGTTTAATTACCGGGCACCTCATAGGAAGAATGTTTTGTTTCGAGTGCTTTCAGTTTATATACAAATGCACTTGCAATTGTTGGAGTAATTGTATAATGTTATGCTATAAACTACATAATTATTTGCATTTGCAATTGTTGGCCTGTTTAGAGTGTTACAGAAGAGGCGCTTAATAGAATCAAAAGAGTATTGCATTTCCGCTTGTTTTCTTCCTTCAATTTAGAATGTGTGTAATAAATGTTTGCACTTCCAATTGTTGAGATAATTTATCAATAATTCAGTCACTTGCACATTTTTATTCACTCACAGATTACTATGGCTTGGGTATTTCTGGACAGGGTCGAGAGACAACTGATGGAGCCAGAAATGACCTGACAAGGCAGTATATCGACAGCGTTGGTGATACTAGTCCCCGTGTCTTTTTTTCTACAATTGAAGATAGAGTAGACTTCAACCATCCATTTTGCCTGGGATTCACCATGCTAACCACCAACTCATCAAATCCGGCACCACTATATATAATGTTAATTGTTGGCCCACCGGGACCCTTTCCACTAGTCGTATTCTCACTCGTAGTTGATAATGCTGGTGTGACCCTAACTTTCGATCAGGCTAACGTTACTTTTCCTGCTCCACAGTTTGCAAACGGTAAACCACATCAGCTGCAGATTTGTACTGATGGCACCATGGCAAGTCTTTATTCTAACTATGGGTTCATAGGCAGCCTTCCATTCGCAACTGGTTCCAGTACTGTTGATCTTTCCAACGCTATTATGTTCATATTGAGGAATGTAGTGACCAACGAGATTTTCGAGGTAAATATCTCGTATCTTGCTTTGCAAATTAAAATCATGCGCAATAATTATAGAGAGTTCAATTGTTATTACATGTAATTTTTCAATTGTTATTACATGTAATTTTTTCTAGGGAAGAGTACAACAATTGTATATGCAGCACAATGTCTTGATGTTCCTCAATCAGATGTAGCCGACGGTCGATCAGTGTGCCGCTCTTCCAAGAGATTGTATATACTCAAGCCACCCAGAATCTTTCGACAGTCTTTGTTCCAATTGGTCAACCTCCTCCTGCTACTCCTCCCACTCCCCCTCCTCTTATGGTAAAAAGTAGTATCCCATATCTGAGACCATGTATGCATATAGAGTATATAAGACGTCAGTTAAATGTATAGTCACAATTTATGATGTATTATGCATATACGTCAATGGCGAAGGCAGAGGAGGGCTGACGGAGCTAGAGCCCCCCCTTTGAGTTCTATATAAACTCCATCCTAAATAATTAAAGTTCTACTAGAATTAAGCCTGTAATTATGTTCGTACTGATAATTATGTAATACTCCATCTCTCTCACACACAGCAAACAGAACTGCCAACAAAGTGTGAAGACGTTGATGTTATCTGCTCAAGCTCAAAACATCTACTGAATTTCTCTCTCCTCCTCTTTATACTATTTTTAAACTAGCTCTGTACTCAAAGATAGCTATCATCCACATCCTCCCCTTTAGTAGTGTGTATAGTAGTTGTGTAAATTAATTATAGATCTAGTCATTTCTTGGAGGGGGCAGGGAAATATCTTTCATTGAAATTAAAGATAAATGTTTAATATAGATAAATGAATGTAGATTCTACAGTATTTAACTATAGAATAATAGGACTCATGCACTTAATAGCATAAAAACTGTAATAAAATGGTGTTGCAATGTATAGTTAATTGTGTTCAAGACATGGCAAGGTCTAATTACAGTGTCCTGTGATGACAAAGTAATAAGATGTACTAGAGTAAAGTACCAATCATCAGACGTCATCATAATTATGTCGGACACCAATATCTTCAAAACTACAAAAGATACAGACACGAGTCAAAGACCATTTTAAAGCTAATTTCTTTTCTCCAAATTGTGTAGCTATAGCTATACTGTGAAAATTGTTTGTTTTACAGCTGAATAAAACGCTGTCCAGTGGTTGCAATCGTCGGACACAAACCACGTAAGTTCGGACAGTGCTGATATTCTCACCAGTAAGAACTCTTGCGAAACTGTAAGAACTGAGGACTATAGCGGAACTCTTTAGCTAGATGCAGACCAAAATCACGCAATAATAACAATAATAGCATATGAAATACGCAATAATAAATAGCAATAGACTAATAGCAATAATAATTATAGCGCCAGATAAGAAATAGCATGCTATTATTTGAGTATCAGTATGAAATAACAATAATAGCGCCTATAAGAAATAGCATGCTATTATTTGAGTATCAGTATGAAATAGCAATAATAGCGCCTATAAGAAATAGCATGATATTATTTGCTAATAGCAAAAGATATGAAATTAGCAATAATAGCATAAATATTAGCATGCGCTAAAAGCCCTTAATGGGAAGTTTCCATATGACTAGATCTAATTAGATTTCTAAATATCATGTGGAAACTTCCTAAGATCATGTTAGCCATACTGCAATCTGAGTGGCTAAATTAAAGGAAGTGTTCTATTCAACTTATGTACTTACTTAGAAAATCATGTACTGTCACTTAGAAAAATCCTGTAGCAGATAAGAACATTCAAATCTGATTGGCTAGATACACAACTCACGGTTGCTATGATCTAAATAGTGTCGAATAGGATAGATTTTGTAATGGTATAATCAATTTTTCAAGCAAAAAACAGACATTGCAAATTGTGACGGCAACCTATAGTATAATTATAGATGCAAAATCAAGCAAGTACATGTACAGTAGATACAGTTTTTAATCGAACAATCTAGTATTTTGCACAAATTCCATTATTGACCACATTTTTCATGCAAACAAAATTTAAATGGTGAAATGCATGGCAATGGTTGAGAAACCGCAGTAGACACAAAAATTATAAAATAGTGTATATAAAGCAATCTACGTATATATGAGGCTAGCTGCCATGGTAACAGTCAGTGTAGTAGTTGACACACTTGAGTGTGTCCTTTCCTAGCCAGATCATAGGCAGTATTCCCAGCCTGTATAGTGGGTATGTGAGCAGTTAGTGTGGAAAATTAACAGTGGATCGAGACAGCAACACAATTACACATAATCCATGGTGATGAACACATAGACGATTAAAATCATGCACTGTGACTCACATTAGTCTTGATATTGACGTCAGCCTTGGCCTCCAACAACATTGTAACAACTTCACAGTGACCCTTGGCAGTATGCAATGCCGTCCAACCATTCTGTACACATCCAAATAATTTAAAGCAGACAAGCAGTAAGTCTCACCTTTTGTTGAATGTCAACTTGAGCCTTTTCAGCAATCAACAATTTCACTGCCCTCACATGACCATTCTGAGCAGCTACATGCAACGCAGTGGCTCCATAATTCTGTACAGATATTACACAATATCACTCATACAATATCGCATGACTATCTCACTAATGTCAGGGGATACACCAACTACCAGTGCTCTCTACACAAACATGACTAGCTCTGGTGTCTAATAGACCAGGTCAACAGAACATGGGGAGGCTCTGTGGCTAGTGGCCTCTAAGATGTGTGTACAGCTACATACACTCACCTCTTCGGGTACATCAACATTGGCCCCAGCATCGATTAGGAGCTCCATACATTTCTGGTGACCATTGAAACTGGCTGTCCAAAGAGGGGTCTTTCCCGACTGTACATGAGGAAAACAATGTAAATAGCATGTTGTGGGAAATTACACTCACCTCTTCGGGTACATCAACATTGGCCCCAGCATCGATTAGGAGCTCCATACATTTTTGGTGACCACTGAAACTGGCTGTCCAAAGAGGGGTCTTTCCCGACTGTACATGAGGAAAACAGTTAATGTATAGCATGTTGTGGGAAATGTGTTTGTACAACCATAGATTATTGAAGAGAGGGATTAGAAACACATAAGTAAATGCGTGGCCCATCCGTGTTATGGTTACGTTTCCTCCTTTTCTGCCTCCGTCACATGAAATTGACCTTTGTCCTATAATAACTTTAGTAAATACATCTTTAACAGCCAAAAAGACAGGCAGGAAGGTGACTAGCCAGAAAGAGACATGAGACAGGCAGGAAGGCTACTAGGATCAAGTTGGGCTACTAGCTTCCATTTGTGTTTCAAAAGTTAGTATTAGAGGAGCTCTTTGTCATTGTATGAAGGAGTCTACAGTGGGATCAGACGGAATATTAATAGAAGTTCAAGAACACCTCAACTCTCTTTTAAAATTATTGCAATTATTGTACTGTTTGTACTCATAATGTAAATACAGAAATAATTATGCAATTTCCTTGAATGTCCTCTTTGGTAGTCGTTCAGTGAACGTGCTACAGTCTGCCGATGTAAACCTGAAAAAGCATCATCAGATGCACACAATCTGAGATTAAACAATATCAGTTTGAGATAACCTTGGGTCTTCCAACTGACATTTTCGTCGTTTATTCTCTCATAACTTTCCCCCAAAAACTTGGCGACCCATTAGTATAACTAAAAATGAAGTGTAAAAAAGCACGTAGTAACATTAAAGGGTCACTTCTAGCCTATACACATTTGCTACTTCAACACCCACAAAATCCCGCAAGTGAAAGTCATGAGTGTGATCATAATAAACTTGACAGCAAATACTACCATGGAGAGTCAATCACAAAGTTGCTACATTGAAAGCACATACCACTGTGCTTGTCTCCAATCTCGAACAGGTTGTACTTCTTTTTGGAGAGATAAAAAAACCCACAATCCTCAACCAGTCAAGAAAAGCTCATGAAACTCCTTTAGTAGACACTTTCAGGTGAAGGTTACAACTATATATTAGGTAATATAATATAAAGAGCATAGTACTCGCTGACACGGCCCTGCCCCTGAGGCCAAGGCACTTCTCTGTCCTTCTAAAAAAAACTCCATGCTTCAGGTCGCCACAACAGTACTGCGTGGGCTAAGCGAAACACGAATGGGCCAGAATTTCACTGAGTCCAGGCATGCGTTTCCAATCCCAATCCCTCACTTCAATAATCTATGGTACAACAAAACCAACCTTGGTCTGAGTATTGACAGTAGGCTTGGCTGCTAAGAGGACCCTCACTATCTCATCATGTCCATTCTCACTGGCTGCATACAGAGCTGTCTGGTTGTCCTGTTATAGACCATAAACCATATAATTATATATCACAGCAACTAGACCAGCTAATTTTACACTCTCCACTACTCAGTCCACTCATACACAGAGGTGATAGTATACGCACACTCAACCATGGAATCAGCAGAGTACACAAACACCACCATGCAGCGTGACTCACATTAGTCTTGATGTTGACGCCAGCCTTTGCCTTTAACAACATTCTAACAACTCCACAGTGACCCTGGTGACTGGCAATGTGCAATGCCGTCCAACCATCCTGTACACATCTAAATAATTTTAAGCACACAAGCAGTAAATCTCACCTTATTTTGAATGTCAACCCTAGCCTTTTCAGCAATCAACAATTCCACTGCCCTCACATGACCATTATAAGCAGCTACATACAACACAGTGGTTCCATCCTGTACAGAGTCAAGATAGTCATGCACTCATCACAGACACACTCATTATACAATATCACATGACTATCTAATGCTTCATTGACATCATCTGCATAATGTCAATGAAAGCACCGCGGGTGCTGATGCCTCGGTGGAGGTATCAAAGCAACATAACATAAGCAATTATATCTGATCATGATGAATATTTTTTTGCATTAATTGCATGCTAGGCAGAATCCAGAATCACAGGGAACTCAAAGGGTGGGTAATGATCGACGATAATTGTTGTTAAAAACGATCTATGCCAAAATTCCAAGTCTAAAATTATAATAGCTGCATCAGCAGAGCTTTGCAGCTCTCTTCTCACTCTTGCAGCCAAGCGTTCTAGCTAGTGCAGAGCTAACTACTAAATAGAGTAGCAACACTCCATGGACAAGATTTGCTACGCACTCTTCTGAAAAGGCATCAAGTAAGCAAAACTAGGCATAACTCGAGAACTATGCAAGCATCATTTTGCAAATCCACGACTAAAATCGAAAACATGACTAGAAGCCTATAGAAACTCTTACTTGCATTTTATTGATCCTTGAGCAGCTGTAGCAGTCTACACAGATCAGACACACAGACACACATATACACACAAAAACATACCTATACCGTATACCTCGCTTGCACATATGCGCACCGAGGCATAACAACATTCTAACAACTCGACATGCAGTTACCCTGGTTACTGGCAATGTGCAATGTCGTCCAACCATTCTGTACACATCCAAATAAGCAAACAAGCAGTAAATCTCACCTTTTGTTGAATGTTAACTTTAGCTTTTTCAGCAATCAACAATTCTACTGCCCTCACATGACCATTCTGAGAAGCTACATACAACGCAGTGGTTCCAATCTGTACAGAGTCAAGATATAGTGTGAGCAGGTGAACCATCACTCATCACAGACCCACAAACTATACAATATCACATGACTATCTACACTAATGTTACCAACTACCAGTTCTCACAAACATGACTAGCTCTGCATGGTGTCTAATGGACTAGGTCAACAGAAAATGGGTGGCTAGTGGCCTCTGAGATGTGTGTACAGCTACTTACACTCACCTCATTAGGTACATCAACATTGGCCCCAGCATCGATTAGGAGCTCCATACATTTCTGGTGACCATCAAAACTGGCTATCCAAAGAGGGGTCTTTCCACACTGTACATAGGACGAAAACAATGTAAACAGGAAATGTGTTAGTACAACAAAACCAACCTTGGTCTGGGTGTTAACTATAGCCTTGGCTCCTAAGAGGACCCTCACTATCTCATCATGTCCATTCCCACTGGCTGCATACAGAGCGGTCTGGTTGTTCTGTTAGACAATAAACCATATAGTTATACATAATAATTGCAACTGGACCAGCTAATTGTACACTCTCCACTACTCAGTCCACTCATACACGTACACAGAGGTGACAGTATACACACACTCAACCATGGAATCAGCAGAATACACAAACACCACCATGCAGCGTGACTCACATTAGTCTTGATGTTGACGTCAGCTTTGGCCTCCAACAACATTCTAACAACTCTATAGTGACCCTCCTTACTGGCAATGTACAATGCTGTGGCTCCATTCTGTACACATCCAAATAATTTTTGGCAGACAAACATTAAATCTCACCTTTTGTTGAATGTCAACTTTAGCTTTTTCAGCAATCAACAATTGTACTGCCCTCACATGACCATTCTGAGAAGCTACATACAACGCAGTGGTTCCAATCTGTACAGAGTCAAGATATAGTATGAGCAGGTGAACCATCACTCATCACAGACCCACGAACTATACAATATCACATGACTATCTACACTAACGTTACCAACTACCGGTTCTCACAAACATGACTAGCTCTGCATGGTGTCTAATGGACTAGGTCAACAGAAAATGGGTGGCTAGTGGCCTCTGAGATGTGTGTACAGCTACTTACACTCACCTCATTAGGTACATTAACATTGGCCCCAGCATCGATTAGGAGCTCCATACATTTCTGGTGACCATCAAAACTGGCTATCCAAAGAGGGGTCTTTCCACACTGTAGATAGGAGGAAAACAATGTAAACAGGAAATGTGTTAGTACAACAAAACCAACCTTGGTCTGGGTGTTAACTATAGCCTTGGCTCCTAAGAGGACCCTCACTATCTCATCATGTCCATTCCCACTGGCTGCATACAGAGCGGTCTGGTTGTTCTGTTAGACAATAAACCATATAGTTATACATAATAATTGCAACTGGACCAGCTAATTGTACACTCTCCACTACTCAGTCCACTCATACACAGAGGTGACAGTATACACACACTCAACCATGGAATCAACAGAGTACACAAACACCACCATGCAGCGTGACTCACATTAGTCTTGATGTTGACGTCAGCTTTGGCCTCCAACAACATTCTAACAACTCTATAGTGACCCTCCTTACTGGCAATGTACAATGCTGTGGCTCCATTCTGTACACATCCAAATAATTTTTGGCAGACAAACATTAAATCTCACCTTTTGTTGAATGTTAACTTGAGCCTTCGCTGCAATTAAAACTTTCACTGCTCTCACATGACCATTCTGAGCAGCTACATACAACGCAGTGGTTCCATCCTGTACATAGTCAGATCCACTCATTACACAATATCACTCATACAATATCACATGACTATATATACACTAATATGTCAGGGTACGACACAGTTTTTTAATTGAATTTCACAGTTTACCGCGACAAACTAGACTTGTAAAACGCTTGTACCTGACTGTTTAGCTACCGTAGAAACTGGATTATTAGCACATGCATGCATGCGTTCAGCTCTATATACGAGAATGCACCTATAATTATAATGCAGTCATTTTCGAGCCCCACTCAGTAACCGGTGAGTAACCCTAACATATCACTATTTTCAGAATTTCATGAAGTGCTAAAAATAGAAATTTCTATTTTTAGCAAATTACACTAGCTGTTAACAACCACCTCCGAATAAAGGCCAGTTGCTATAATAACGGCCAGGCACCCAGGTCCCAAATGAGCAGTTTGTGTACAAAATAACCTCTCAACAAAGGCCACCTCTATAAAGGCCAAAACATTGTTCCCCAAAAGTGTCCGTTATAGAGGGGGGGCTCCACTGTAGTTCACATTTGTTTGAATTCTGCTATTTTGCTGTTGCATGCTCTCTCTTGTTTTATACGCCCTTGGTATTATATTACAGTTCATTTTACAACATTTAAGGAACTGGAACAAAAGGGTCCAAGTCTACCTCATCTATGTCTCACATTCTCTCAGCATGATCAGACGAGAGTCCCTCCAGATTAATATAGCTACATGCACTGTAAAAGCTAGAGATAAACAAAACAAACCTTGGCTGTTGACATAATCGAATAAATAGATCTTTATATCCCATTGCTATGTTGTTGCCATGCAGCATAATGCACTGCTGAAAGTCATATTGCACTGACCACAAAGTCATAATGCACTAACCACAAAACGCCCCTTTGGCACATTAGACAGACAATTAATTATCATGAGAAATAACAAGTATCAAATAAGTAAAGCCATGCAGGAATGTTCAGCACTGCTGGACTGGACTCTGGAGCTTCTTCTTTGCAACCTTTTAACCATGCACGTTTTAAAATTGTTCAAGGTTCATTTTGTGGAAGAGTCTGTGTTCCTAGACCTAGTTCTCGACCTCGTGATGCATGCCAATTCTGTTTCACCATAGCACTAGAAGCGGCTCTTTTTGCTGGGGCTTGAGCTGTTTTGCAGCAGTGTCGAGGCGAGCTTCTTGGCTTGACCGCGGAGGGCTGTTGAGCAGAAGTTACACTGAGATCGAGAGTAGTGGGGTGGGGCTGTTTCTTCGCAGCATGCAGTAAGTGGGGTGGGGCTGTTTCTTTGCAGCAGTAGTGGGGTGGGGCTGTTTTGCAGTGGTTCAGCGTTGGGACTCCAACAATTTTGTGTCAAGCCATTTGTCGGTCATGTCAATCTTATACGCTGCAGATACTGGAGTCTAGAAGAGAGAAGAGAGCTGTGTCTAGAGTTGTCTCTGTCATCTTTTTGTGCAGTTTATATTGTGTTACTAAGACAGTGTTATGTTGCTATGCCCTCGGGATATAAACTAGTTATAACACGTGCACTCGGGATGCATGGCATATATTACACTCACCTCGTGCTTCAGTGCAGTATATTCCATATCCCTTGTGCCCGTGTTATAACTATAACATAAAAACCGGAGGAGTGATCAGTTTATATAGAAGCAACATGCATACTGTAGAGGATCACTTCAGCTGCGATCTACCTTGAATAAAGGTCACGTGTAGAGCTAGTCAACATGCAAGTCCAAGCTTCTTAGCTTTTGCTTGCTTTTACAAAGACGCTTTAACATCGAAATCTGCCACTATTAATTTACTTGTTGCCCAGTGAGTGGGCAGATCAAAGCAATCCAGTGCTCAGTATATGGCATGTTGGCATCACTGCCATGGCTACCATATATTGCACTGCATTATATGGCATAATGCACTGGATTATATGCACATGCAGTAGATTTCTTTAAGAAATATCCATTTTGGGACTGATGCCCCACCATCCAACCCAATAACTCATTTGGTTCCTTTTATAGGCTACTACCTTTATAACTACTAGTGGGAAGAAAACCTAAAAAATTTACTATGGAATTCAGCAAAACTAATGAATACACTAAATTCCTTCAAAACACATGTATTTTAGCCAACAATAATTTCATCATTTGCATAGGTAAATTAAATCTAAGCTAGCTATAGCTATAGAAAATTGCTGGAGAGATATGGAGGAAGTAACAGCAACTTTTGAATACTGCTCTGTCTTCTTATGGCGCTTACTTGCAGGGGGCATGTTCTCTTTTGCCATTTCTTGTAAGTAATCGTCTTGGAAGATTTGTTCAGCTTCAGGGGATATCCAGTCCAAAATATCGTCACTTATAATTCGCTGGTCGTCAGGAATGGTCCACCAGTCGATCTCTAGCTCCTCCGTAGCTGCTGTAAATCTTTGACTGTTGTTATGGAGGCATAGTTTGACGTCATCCGTTGTTATGGAAGCACCAATCAGAAGAGTTGACGTCATAGCGTTTGGGCAACAAGTTAACTTGTTGCAATTGCTATCCATGCTGTAAACGCAAGCTATGGCATCCAGATGAGCAGGCTCATAAATTACTAACAGACAGACAAACAAATAAACAAACAAACCAACGGACTACTATACCCGCTGGCCACCCACGCGCGCCTCGGATAATTAGCTGATAAATTTTCACTAATATCCTTTGCATAATTGGAAAAGCGATTCAATTTAAGTACAAATAACCTGCAGTTGAGCTAGTCTCATGAATCAGCCGCCCTTCTTTTGGGAAGAGCGTCTGAGCACTCTTGTCATGAGGTCAATTCAAAATGAAATGTTGATTGCTCACAAAACCAATGGAATGTAATCAAATTTGTATTTTATGCCCCCATGTATACAGTGCAACAACCAAAGAGAGTAGAACTTTTAATTTTTTATGCTTTTGTGAATATCTTCTAAACTAAATGTGATTGGATCAATTTGAGTGCAGGTACTGAAAGTTCAACTATTGGCGTTTCCATTGGACCACCACCTGTTACATCATATGACATCATCATTCCAAAATGGCTGTTAGAATATGTGTACATTGAAAATATGTTAGGCATGAAACTATCTTATATGTTTGAGTTAAGATCTGAAATTTGTTGTGCAAGTACATCATTACCTTGTGCAACGTTTGAGCTCCAACAGAGGTGCAGGCTACTGGTAGGTTCTGAGATACACAGAATTTTGTAAATTTATAGTAGCAAATGTGTTAGGCATTTATTTTTTGAGTTTATGCTAGTTTAAGGTCTGATTTTTGAGGAGCATGTACTACAATAGTATACTTTTCACTGTACTAACTTACAGGAGCTAGACCAGTCTCTTCTTTGCTAGAGCGGCTCTTCTTGCCCAAAATGGTGATTTTAGCTGATTTTTTTGGTTTTTGTTGTGTAGTAATGTAATTTGCCACGCCCCTGTGACACATTATGACTGACCAACTGTGTGTAGTTGTCAGGTAGACATCACATGAACTTGGATGTAGCAAATAACGACAAGATGATTTGTGATGTCACAAATCAATGAATATCATTGCTTACGTCAGAAAAAGCAGTAAAAAGCATCAAAACGAAGCAAAATCACCATTTTTGACTAGAAGGGCTGCTCTAGCAAAGAAGAGACTGGTCTAGCTCCTGTAAGTTAGTACAGATGAAAAGTATACTATTGTAGTACATACTCCTCAAAAATCAGACCTTAACTAGCATAAACTCAAAAAATCAATGCCTAACACATTTGCTACTATAAATTTACAAAATTCTGTGTATCTCAGAACCTACCAGTAGCCTGCACCTCTGTTGGAGCTCAAAAGTTGCACAAGGTAATGATGTACTTGCACAACAAATTTCAGATCTTAACTCAAACATATAAGATAGTTTCATGCCTAACATATTTTCAATGTACACATATTCTAGCAGCCATTTTGGAATGATAATGTCATATGATGTAACAGGTGGTGGTCCAATGGAAGCGCCAATAGTTGAAGTTTCAGTACCTGCACTTAAATTGATCCAATCACATTTAGTTTAGAAGATATTCACAAAAACGTAAAAAATCAAAAGTTCTACTCTCTTTGGTTGTTGCACTGTATTTGTTAATTGTTAATAATTGTACAAATCATCAAGCGCAGGCATCTCTCAAGATCAACACATGCTCAATCTATTTGTTTTGCCTGTGGTGCTAACTCTGTGCCCCAAGGACCCCAGTTCTTTGTTGCCTCCAAATTCATCACCTAGCTGGACTTCTGCAATCTGATTGGTCAAGACGGAATTCAGTCTTGGCAACTAAAATTGTGTCTTCCCAAAAGAAGGGCAGCCGATTTATGAGACTATACAGTTGAGCATGCATGCGCTTAAAATAAAGATACGCTTATATATATAGTAAATACGCTTATAGTCGAGTCTTACTGCTGGAAAAGAAGGCATGCAGAGTTGCAACTTTATAATCTTGGGCTGCTACTTCAGCATGGCTTTTGTCAGTATTGATTGTCTCGCAGCAGGAATGGTAGCTGCTAACTGTTCTGATTCTATTGATAGTATGTGTTTGTACAACAAAACCAACCTTGGTCTGAGTGTTGACTGTAGCTTTGGCTGCTAAGAGGACCCTCACTATCTCATCATGTCCATTGTTACTGGCCCAGTAAACAGCAGTCCAACTATCCTGTAGATCGAGACAATAGCATCTACAAACTAACACCCCTATAAAATAGTCTATAGTAGAGTGTATTCCCCTCACCTTGTCTGCCTGGTTGGGATCAGCCCCACACTCCAGTAACTCCAGAACCACACCCACGTTACCCGTCCTACAAGCATCCAGAAATGCCTGAGAAAAAACATGCTATCAGTAACACACCCAAAATATAAAATTGTATGTGCATGCACATATTGTTAAAGCCAATAGGCCTAGGGTTGGCACTATAATTATACTTCTGTAGCTTTTTAGCACTTTTCACGTATATAGTTACATCTCTGCAGGGAAGGCTGAAAACTGACTACACAGCTATTTTGTAGAGCTATATTTGTATAATTAGAGATTTAAAAAACGTTCACATGCATATACATTTCTAAAGTGCACTATATATATATATATATAATTATTATCGCATTTTACTGCAAATGAGTAACTAAGGTTCTTGAGAAGCTTTTCCTCTTTGTACAAGTGATATTCTACAATCAGTTTCCAAACAACTAATTGGCCATGGGCATTTTTCTCAGATTTTCGATCTCTTTCACGAGGCACATGACAGGGTTTGAAATAACAGTCTGACATCTGACAAAATCCGGTCATTATGTGCACGTGACAGATCATTGCACGTGTTAGTCAGACATTTTGTCAGAGCATACATGTATGTAGAGCTAGCCAGTTTGGGTTAGCTATTTAGCACTCCCTTGTCGGAGTTCTAGTAGCTCAGTCAGAACAAGAAGTGTGGAGAAATGGATCAGTGAAAATGACCAAGAATTACAAATTGCCTCATGGATGTAGTTAGCTAGCTGAGAGCAAGCAAACTATCTGAAGTTCTTAGTTTGTTCTTTCACTTTGGTTGGTGGGTCTCTCTCTACAAAGTTTCATGATAAGCTATCAGGCCTAAGAAACTTGAATGAGTTTATTGATGGCTCAAGGAATACTCGAGCGTCCAACTTAATTTCTCATTTTCGGGAAAAGACTATGCATGGCCCAAGATATTTTGTCAACCAAAATAGACTTTGAAGATCATGCTGCCAGCCTCATGCACAAGATCAAAAACCAATTAATGAATGCATGCATGTGTGCCTAATTTTGAATATAGAAATTATAAATTGTATGGCCAACTTTATGTTGATTGCATGTCCGAGCAAAATTCGGATCAAAACAATAATTGGACTGACATTAATTTTCGACAGTCATGCTAATATTTTTAGCGCGAGCCCTGCATGACTTGTCAGGCTCTACTCAGAGGAGGTTCGACAGGGTCAAAAGGAAAGTATAATAACATTAGAAAATTATTGCATACTGCATTCCTGACCTTTAGACGTACCCAATGCGTACTGCAATCCTGACCTTTGGACCCAATGCGTTAGTATAGTTAACACGCATAACGCAAACTATATTATTTTTGATTTTAAAGGCACATTTATTTCTATAAGAAGCTTTTTTTTATGTAAAAGAACTATAAGGCTTAGTCTAAGCACGTTTTTGAAGGCTGTTAATGTCTGTCAGCACTGCATGCTATATATACTTCATGCGTTTTATAAACGTTGGTCAAAATGGGCGTGGTGTAGAGTTCAAAAGGTGGAATTTCTCGCTTCCTACCGCTGAGGTACATCGAATTGATCGTTATTATTGAATCAAGAGAACTGATCAAAATGATAAAAGATCAGATGAAATAGCAATAGGTGGATCTCCATGGAGCACGTGATTAATTCATTAATGACCTTTTGACCCTGTCAAACCTCCTCTGGGCTCTACTTCTGTTACCTAGAAAATTCCGCATGACTATTTGAGAGGCTCGGGGTTGTCCTCAATCTCAAAGAGAGCGGCCAGTTATCGAGAAACACATTGTGACTATACTGCATGGAAACAGAAAAATCTGTGACAGAGTGTCTTCCAAGTTATTGTCTTCCCATTTTCATATGTTGCACTCAGGTACACTCTGTCTAGTTATTGTCTTCCTGCCTATAATCTACTCTATTATAGCCTGTTGCACTCCAATCAGTTACTCTGTATTCTTCCAAGTTGCCAAGCTGTCGTCTAGATTCTCATCTGTTGCTTCTAGTATATCGTTATATATCGTTATATGTGCATGTGAATTACTAGATACTGTATAAATGAAAGCACTGCAGGTGCTGATGCCTCGGTGGAGATGCCAAAGCATAAAGCTACTAATAGCTTTTATACACACATTATATATCATGATGAACATTTAATTTTGCTGCATGCAAACTCAAGGAATGGGTAATGATCGACCATGATTATTGTTATGCCTCGGTGCGCATGCGCAAGCAAGGTATACGGTAGTGTGTTTGTGTGTCTGTGTGTGTGTCTGTGTGTGTGTGTAGACTGTTACAGCTGCTCAAGGATCAATGAAGTGCAAGTAAGAGTTTCTATAGGCTTCTAGCCATGTTTATACTTGGATTTTAATTCGTGGATTTGCAAAATAATGCTTCGTTCTCGAGTTATGCCTAGTTTTTCTTACTTGGAATGCTATTGCAGCCTTTTCAGAAGAGCACGTAGCCAAACTTGTTTACCAAGTGTTGCTACTCTACTTCAAATTAATCTTATGTTTCATGGATTTTCCGGGTCATATTTTTGCAGAATGCCCAAAAAAATTAACCAATTAGTGGTCAGGTCAGAGGTCAGAATAGCCATGTGATCTAGCAAAATGTTGTAATGTTTTGCTAAAGTGACTTTTTGTGGTGTGTTGTGACTCTGTTTGTGGTTTTATAATGATATTCATCAATTTTTTTTCTTTTTTTGCTTGCCACCCTGGTCTGTTTTTGGAGATTAAAAGTCCGTGAAACATAAGATCAATTTGGTGTGGCCTTAGTAGTTAGCTTTGCACTAGAACGCTAGCTATTGGTAGCTGCAAGAGTGAGAAGAGAGCTGCAAGGCTCTGCTAATGCAGCCATTAATTTTAGACTTGAACTTTTGGCATTGATCTTTTTTAACAACAATCATGGTCGATCATTACCCACTATTTCAGTTTGCACGCAGCAAATTAATTGTTCATCATGTCATAGTTATGTGTATTAGTAGCTTTATGTTATGTAGCTTTGGCATATCCACCGAGGCATCAGCACCTGCGGTGCTTTCATTGAAAACAATCGATGCCAAAAGTTTAAGTCTAAAGTTACTGTTACTGACTGCATCAGCAGAGCCTTGCAGCTCTCTTCTCACTCTTGCAGCTACCAATAGCTAGTGCATGTTCTAGTGCAAAGCTAACTACTAAGCAGAGTAGCAACACTTGGTGAACAAGTTTTGCTACAGACTCTTCTGAAAAGGCATTCCAAGTAAGCATTATTTTGCAAATCCATGAAGTAAAATCCAAGAAAAAATGACTAGAAGCCTTTTACTTGCATCTTTGAGCAGCTGTAGCAGTCTACACATGCACACACAAGCACGTGCACACATGCAGACACACAAACACACTATCGTACAGGGTTTCATCCAGGATTAAAAGTTTGGGATGGAAGTTAGAAAAGGAACTGTGTGCATCACCGAAAAAATTTGAAGCCACGCCCACTTCCGGTCACCACACCCCCTATATTGTTTGTTGTTCCTATTAGCGATGTACTCCTGGCAATGTGCATTGACATGTAACTTGGTATTGGTTTGAAATTGTGGACTGTATCTCCTCCTCCTATTTTCCCCTCTCTTTTGGGGGGAAGCTTCCCCCCCCACTAGATGAAACCCTGCCGTATGCCTCGCTTGCGCATGCATACCGAGGAATTATGACACATAAAAGACATAGATCTATTTATGAGAAGCTTATGAGAAGCTACTATTTATGAGAAGCCTACTATTTATGAGAAGCTTATAAGAAGCTAATATAGCTGCAACCATAGTTAATAAATAGACTCTGGTCCTTTGAAGATCAGAAGAAAACAAGGATTTAAACATCACTATAACGCCTGACAGGGCTCGCGCTAAAAATATTAGCATGACTGTCAAAATGTCAGTCTAATTAATGTTTAATGTTTTGATCCGACAACATTTAACTTGGCTCTAACATGCAATCAACATAAATTTGCCGTTAATACAATTTCTATATTCAAAATCAGATAATTACAGGCACACAATCATTAGTTCTTGTGTATGAGACTGGCAGCATGATCTTCGAAGTTGGACGCTCGAATATTCTTTGAGCCAGCAATAAACTCGTTCAAGTTTCTTAGGCCTGCAGATGATAGCTTATCATGAAACTTTGTAGAGAGAGACCCACCAGCCAGAGAGAGAGAATAAACTAACAGTTCGCTTGCTCTCAGCTAGCTAAATACATTCAATGTACAGCCACGAGGCAATTTGTAATTCTTTGGCATTTTCACTGATCCATTTATCCACACTTCTTGTTCTGAGCTACTAGAACTCTGACAAGGGCTCTTACTAGTGCTAGAATAGCTAACCCCTAAGCGATCTCTGGCTAGCTCTACATGTATGCTCCCACAAAATGTTTGACTAACACGTGTAATGCTCAGTCATGTATACACATAATGATCGGATTTTGCCATGTGTCAGACTGTAATTTCGAGCCCTGCCTGAATAACTTCTATACTACCCCTGGGGGCTTCTAAATCATGTGGAAACTTCCTAAACAGTGCATGCCGGTCTAAGTATTAGTTAATGCACAGTGTAGAGGGTTTTTATTTTTATGACAGTAAACCTCCCGACCACGAGGGCGTAGCCCGAGGGAGAGGTGTGGTTTACTGTCATAAACCCCGAGGCATGCACTGTGCATTTACTGATATATTTCCCATCTGATTGGCTGACTGGTTGCTATGCATCCAGCCTATGTAAGCTTGCACGACTACCACATACAGTATATACCCCTCAATAAAAAGTTCCTGTTCCGTTTGTGTAAATGCACCGTTCCCGTTTAAACACATAAAAAAACACGCAACACACCTAACCCTCTCGCTGTTCTTTTGCTTTTGCTCAAAAACTATTAGAAGAGGTGAAGAGGTATAATTACATGTTATTATTATTGATTGCAATTGTTGACAGAATTGAATTCCACACAGTCATTATAGGAGAGGAGCTGAATGGAAACTGAAGCCTATCTGATGGCTTGATGAATAATCTTCAACGATACTGAAGCAACTGCATGTTATTTAGATGGCCTGTAGTCAAACAGTGGGAGCAAACCTTTGTCAAAGGAACAGAGTAAGAGAGAATTTAAGCACAGACAGTAGTATCTAAACAAGCAGAAAGTGTATATCTATCTATAACTGAGAACTGAGAAAAGACTTGTGTACATATATCTTGTTACCAGACTTGTGTACATGTACATGTAGCCTCGATTCAAGGCCGATTAAAATACGGCCTGGTACCTATTGCAGGGGTGATAGTGCGCATGCGCTTCAAATTACCCAGAATATGGGTAATCGTACTACGAACGTAAAACCTTAGTAAATTACACAGGAAATTAGTCCGTTTACTAAGAATATGTTCCATAATACTTTATCTCTATGACTGAGTTCTGTAAAGCTGTGGCTTATGCCGTCTATTGCGTTGGTCTAGAAGGCTTGAACACTAGTTTTAAGACAGAAGAGGCTCTCATCTACGTCTAGGATGGTCCTATAGGCCGGGTTGTCTTTGCAAGTAGCAGTTTGAGGTACCATACACTTCCCATAGCCTGTACAGATCCAAGGTAAGACATCCTGACCATACAACCGTCATAGAGGGTAGATGAGAGCCTCTTTTGGCCTCAGACTAGTGTGAAAGCCTTCTGGAACAACACAATAGAGAGCTAAGCTGATGTACAAAGATAGAAAATACCGTATAGCGGGTAATTTTCGGGGGACAAAATATTCGTGGTTCAGCAATATTGAGACATTTCGTGGGTAATATTTTCGTGGTTGGAGCTTGCACTGCAGGTAAAGGTAGGCGAGGTCGCTTCATTCGTGGGTAAAATATTCGTGGTCAGACCTCCAACCACGAAAACCACGAAGATTTTCCCGACGAAAATTACACGCTATACGGTAGATGAGAGAAAGAAAAGGGGATTACCCAGATTCTGGAGAATAAACTAACGCATGCGCACTATCACCATGCAATAGGTACCAGGCCGTATTTTAATCGGCCTGGA
The DNA here is from genome assembly GCF_963675165.1 of Halichondria panicea. Classification (NCBI taxonomy): domain Eukaryota; kingdom Metazoa; phylum Porifera; class Demospongiae; order Suberitida; family Halichondriidae; genus Halichondria; species Halichondria panicea. The sequence continues at coordinate 5,325,423 of NC_087386.1, forward strand.
ATCGAGGCTAATGTACATGCATCTACAGTAGAACCTCGATTATCCGGACACCTTGGTTCCAGAAGCAGGCCGGATAAGTGAATATGCCGGATAATCGAATAGATAAACCACGCCTTGATCCACCCACTTTATTGATAAACAGCAGTGCCACCACATGGTTGTTTGCGCATGCGCAGAAGATAAGCAGGCATGTCTCCATGGTAACAGATGCAACGCGCATGCGCGTTTGAGGGACACGCCCATTTTCTGATCTGATAACAAGAAAACTGCCAAGCCGGATAATTGAGGTTCTACTGTATTGCTATCTTGGTATCATTGTTGTGTTTTGTGGCTTATCAGCATACCAGGATCTCAAGACTGAGAAGTAAGGATTCTCTATAAGATTGTGGGGATGAGCGCGCATGCGAATTACATCCACAGGAATAATTAAAGGGTGTGTCTGCGAAGAGATCAAGTTCACAAATGGCTACTATAGCTAGCTGCTTTAACAGTTCTTTCTGACTCTTGTAGCTAACAAAAACCTAGCGCTTTATAGTGCAAGGCTAACTCATACGTTGAATAGAAAGTTTGTGCAAACAGATGATGCTATGAAAGATTCTGAAGAGACTGCGACAGCCTTTAATGTGAGTCAAACTAGCCATAACTCGAGAAAGAAGCTTTAGTTTGCTAATCCACGAATCAAAATCCAAGAGAACGTGGCTAGAAGCCTATATAGAAGCTGTTAGTTTTCGTCGCATTGCAACCGCTGAAGTTACAGCTGGAATACACACACACACACACACACACACATACACACAGTCAGCTTTACCGTATCCCTCGTGCAGCTACGCCTCGAGGCATAATAATAGCTGGTTACTTTTAAGTAATAGCAATAAACACTGACAATGCACATTTGATACCTCCACCCACTCACTCACGTACCATCCTGGGGTGCTGTAGACACAACTTTCTGAGTGAGACAATCACTTCATCAACTGATGGTCTCCGTTGAGGTCGGTCATGGAGGCAGCGAACAACAAGAGGATAAAGAGCGTGTTTCTTCCCCATTTTGTCCCCATGGACAGCAGTGCTTCGACACATGAGCTCTTCCTTTCCCCTCCTAGAGTTGCGAAAACTATGAGGTACATTGCAGACTTTAGGGAAATCACCGATAACAGTGTGAATGATGAGATGACCGAATGAGAAGATGTCCAGCTTGGTAGTGTAGATGGGCCGTTCCCCGTGACACTCGGGAGGCATGTAGGTTGGATTTCCTGGGGTAGCAGTCAAAACAAGATTCAATCTCTGGTCCAGATATCTGGACACACCCAGGTCTCCGATCTTGGCAGTGAGGTCCTCAGTGAGCAGGATATTGGGAGCAGTGAGGTCACGATGGATGAGGGGAGGAGTCAGAGAGTGAAGATAGTGAAGGCCCTTGGATATATCATACAGGATATGGATTATAGTGGCGATATTCGTGTTTCGATGGGTTTCAATAAATTTGGCCAAGTCGGAATGAAGCCTCTCCATTATTAGACTGATGTCATTCTTATCGCGGCCGTAATGGACTCCAACAAAACTAACTATGTTGGGGTGATGTAAAACACTCATAATATGACATTCATTTCTGAACTTTGTTACAATGCTCTCCCTCTGTCCAAGGGATCGCTCTTGGAGCAATACGTTATGTATCTTCTTAGCAATGCAGTGTCTTCCATTCACCGTCACTCTAAAGACACAGCCATAAGCCCCTGCGCCAGCTTTGTTCTCCTCTAGATCCAATCCTTCCACCTGGACCACCAGAGCATCAAGGTCACTTCTTGTAGCCATTTGTAGCTTGACATAGGGCCAGGGGCACGTAGAAGACACGTCCTACTGCGCATGTAGGACCAGAAAGCCAGAAATTGGAAAAAGCGGAAGTGAAGGTTAAATGAGTGGGCGTAGCAGGGCAATGCATTCCAAGGTTAACCCTTGACTTTGCACAGATGTAATGAGATGCTCTTGCCTGATCACTCTACTAGTATGTTAGTAAGTAGAGAGCTGGCCAGCCTAGTTTTAAGAGTCAGGTAAGTAGACTCTTCATTGTCTGCAGTATAGAGCTAGCTACTTGCACATGTCTGCAGTAATTATGTCTGTACACTGAGCTAGATTTAGTATGATTATCATAATTATTTTAAGGTGTGTTAATTCAGCCAGTCACCTAACTCCTACTTATACTGACTCCCCAATTTATTGTCCTGAGGTTATTTGGCTCTACTGAACACGCCGAGCCACTTTTCTGACTTTCTGAGAGCCATGAATCATGGCTCTCAGAAAGTCAGAAAAATGGTTCGAGAACGGGAACTGGAATAATTATGTTCAGTCCTGGTCTATAGACAAGTATCAGCCAATAAGTTATGTATACTGGAACTTGCTGAGAAACTTTTCTGACTTTCCGAGAGCAGTGATTCGTTAACGGGAACCCTGAATATATTCAGTGATACTCAAATTTACAATTTTGAGGTTACTTTAATCGACTGGAACTTGCTGAGCAACTTTTCTGACTTTCCGAGAGCTGTGGTTCGTTAACGGGAACCCTGAAAAATAACATATTCAGTGCTGGTCTATAGACATGCATGCAGATATCAGCCAGTATGTTGATAAATATACTCAAGTTTACAATTCTGAGGTTACTTTAATCGACTGGAACTTGCTGAGCAACTTTTCTGACTTTCTGAGCAACTTTTCTGACTTTCCGAGAGCTGTGGTTCGTTAACGGGAACCCTGAAAAACAATATATTCAGTGCTGGTCTAGACATGCATGCAGATATCAGCCAGTATGTTGATATATATACTCAAGTTTACAATTCTGAGGTTACTTTAATCGACTGGAACTTGCTGAGCAACTTTTCTGACTTTCCGAGAGCTGTGGTTCGTTAACGGGAACCCTGAAAAACAATATATTCAGTGCTGGTCTAGACATGCATGCATGCTGATATCAGCCAATATGACTCTTCTGAGGTTACTTTAATCGACTGGGAACTTAATTGCTGAGCAACTTTTCTGACTTTCCGAGAGCTGTGGTTCGTTAACGGGAACCCTGAAAAATAACATATTCAGTGCTGGTCTATAGACATGCATGCAGATATCAGCCAGTATTTTATATAATTATACTCAAGTTACAATTCTGAGGTTACTTTAATCGACTGGAACTTGCTGAGCAACTTTTTTCACTTTTCGAGAGCTGTGGTTCGTTAATGGGAACCCTGAAAAATAATATATTCAGCATGCAGATATCAGCCAGTATTTGATATAATTATACTCAAGTTTACAATTCTGAGGTTACTTTTTAATCGATTGGAACTTGCTGAGCAAGAACTATAGCTGAGAAACTTTTCAGACTTTCCGAGAGCAGTGATTCGTAAACGGAAACCCGGAAAATATGGTCAGTGCTGCATGGTCTTAGACAAGCAGGTATCAGCCAATACGTTGATATGCCCAATTAAGATTGAGGTTACTTTAATCGACAAGAAATTGCTGAGCAACTTTTCAGACTTTCCGAGAGCAGTGCTTCGTAAACGGAAACCCAGAAAATATATTTAGTGCTGGTTTTAGACCAACAGGTATCAACCAATACATTGATACACTCTTCTCGGGTTAATTTAATTGACTGGGAACATGCTGAGCAACTTTTCAGACTTTCCGAGAGCATGCAGTGCGGAACTTGACCCTGAAAATGTTCAGTGCTGTTCTTAGACAAGCATGTATCAATTAATACCTATATAATTATATACCCAAGTTTACAATTCTGAGGTTACTTTAATTGACTAGAACTTGTTGACTTTCCGAGAGCAGTGATTCGTAAACGGAAACCCTGAACATTTGTTGAAACACCCCTTAATATAAGGTAAATTCTATACCAGGATCCAACACAGTAATGATACACAAACGATCTTCATTATATTATAGTCAAGTCCAGTTATGTATACATTATAGTCTACAGCTATACAATAATTATAGATGTATAGGTATGGATATTAAGCAGGACGATAATTATCATGAAGTAGGCAGTGCATGATGATGCTGCAATACTAGAGATTGAAGAAGATATGAGAGTGAGTGAGGAATGCTTAGAATGTGCTGAATCAGAGGTATACAGGCATAATTATAGTTACAACATAATTATTAAACTGTCGATGTGTACAGTGTGTTAATTACGTAATGGTTATGCTACGTTTATAGTTTTAGTTTTGTGGTAATACGTGCCAGGCCAGTTTCTTAAAATAATCGTCCCCATATTGGAAGGCATGCAAGCATATCCCTACCAACGATCGGAGCGCCCCAATGATAAAGGCTTACTATACCATACACATATACCGTGACAATCTGTCAGTGGGTGAAATTGAAACCCATTAACCAACCAGAAAGAAAAGTGCATGTGTTGCGTACAGAAGAAAAAGGATACCATCAAAGGGAGATTAAAAAGAAATTCGAGCATTAGAGGTGCAAAAATAATTATATCAATAGTTCTTAACTCAACCAGAAAATCAAATTAAAGGAAGATTTGAGAAAACCATGCATGCTTTAATAATTACGTCCAGTGCATTCAAGCAATCCTTAGCATCAAGTTCTAATGAGCATGATAGACTATCCTGTAGACATATAATTTAGGTACAATTGCAAGTGGATAATGTCTTGCGCATTGATGTCTTTTCGAGGTATCTCATTTTGCACAAAGCAACAAAGCAATCAGCAGTTGCGTCTCCAGATTTTTTTGCTGATTTTCGATTTTTGTTAATTTTGGATTTCTGGTTTGGCTTGAGTGTGAAAGACGTTCTGAGTTGTGTGTGTCATTATGACGCTGAAAGTGAAAATTATTCGAAGCAGTGCTATATAATTATACTGAGACATCTCAATCCCAGCTAGGGCAAGGTAACTGCATGCATAAATTGTTTTATGCTGTAATAATTAACACTGTGCATTCTCTATATAATTATAATTATATAGATCTGCTATAACTGCAATGCATGTGACTGTTTAATTTAGAAACCAATAGATTCTGTGAGGTATGAAATCAGTTGATTGTATCTGCATGTACACATTGATGGTGTCCTGCATGCATGCATATGTCCAATGAGAATTATTTATAGAAGAATGAAGTTTGATAATGTCTTCGTTCTTGATGTAATCTGCTGAAGATGTCATGATCAGGTCATTTATGCATATTATTATGGGAACATGCAGTTAAAACATTCCAGTAGTTTTAAGCATCTAAATAGTGTCATACAATTTGTCTCACTTTTTTCAAAACTCAGCTAGTGTATTTAAATAATTATATAGGGCATACTCTTTCAAACTGGAAAAGCTCTGTTACCTGTACTATGTGCATGCATGTGAATGGCATTACACACTATTGGTGAACTGATAATTATATGAAATGGCTGAGTGCATGTTATACATGTACCCATGGCTATAACTATGCCATGGTATTATGTGAGATACCGTATACGTATTGTGCTAGAAATAATATACGAGCATATAAAATTATGTATTTTGGCCAATTTTAAGGCTCCTATAAAACGTTATGTGACATTTATTTATGCCATTAACATGTTTCGTCTAGTATAAATGCCACGATTTCAATGGGAATTGTTCCCTGCATGCAGGCCTCTAATTAATTGTGCGATGTAATAATTATCATAACCGCTCGTATTAGTTAGTATATATCTCGCATTAATATAGCACTACGTTAACGGCAAGAGTATAAATAATATAAGAAGAGAAGAGTGTCGAACTACCAATACCTCTATATACACAAAACTGTGCACAAAGTAACGTGATATCCTGTCAATTGCGCAAGCTTACGCAAACATTACGCAACGCACAGAATTTGTTAGCAGTGAGTAAAGAGTGGAAGTGAAGAGGATCAACCCGACTATATTGTCTCTATTTATGATTTTTGTTAAAAGATAGTCTTCTATCAGTGTGCAGTGAGCAGCTCTGAACGTTGAACGCGAACGAATATATAGCTAGAATCAGATGTCATTGTACATGCACCCCTAAAAACGTCACGGTTAACATTTTCTAGGAGATTACTAGTAAGTTTACAGTATACTTCATCACATGCGCGAGTCATATTACTTTGTGCACATTTTTGTATAGAGGTATCGGTATAGTTTTTCTCTGCTGATATATATTATAGGCATACATAATTATACATATCATGCATGCATATAATTATACTAGACTTTGGAATGAAGAATTTGTTCGTGTATACAGATTCCCTTGTTTTCTTTGATTATTCAATTTAGAGGTGATGATATAAAAAGAAAGAAGGACTTGGCAATTAGTTGAGACCGACAGACAGGCATCACTAATACGATGCCGCTGAGTATAAAACACATAATTGTAATGGACAAACACATAACATTATAGACAGATTGTTAACGCTATAGCTATAGTTCTGGTAAGTTCTTATGCATACAGTTCACGATACATCTGTTACAAGGGCATAGGTATAGTGGATTTAGAGAACAGCTTTTGGGGTTGGCTGCTAGAGTTTGTGCTATAGGTGCATGTGTGTCATAATCAATTTTAGGATAATGCAGGGATTGGTTTTGTAATTGCAGTTCCTCTAGTTTGCATAGCTTGATAGTAGTGTATATTTCCTTAATCCATGCAAGTTTTTAACGTTATGTCTTATTCCTTGGTGAACCAGTTAAGGACGCTGTTGTGGCCGTTGCATGTCTGTATATACAATAGCTGATGTTGTGTCTGTTTTTAGTTCTATATAAACAGGCAGTTTTAACATATTGGGAGGCTTAGGGAGATGATTGGGTGGAAGTAGCTACTGCTGAAGTTATATAGCTTGAATTGTAAAAAAAAAGTTACTTGTGGATCAAATAGGCGGCTTATAACTATATATAGTTGGCTGTGAGAGAGAATAAAACCAAGAAGTGGCGGTTGGAGTATAGTTATATAATAAGGATTGGTTGATCCACTATACCGGCCTCTCTGGTGTATCTGTTAAAATATATAAATCTAGAATATTGCCCTATATATGTGTGAGGGAGGCTATCAGTTGGATAATTAAGTTTCAATGACACAATTAACATTTAACAGCCCCATATTAAAGCCTGTCTGGTATGTATACGTTGTATGTCAGGAAGTGCTTGGATGCACCAGAATCACCTGCATTACAGCTATATATAGGACATATATATATCTAGAGACGATGGTGTACAATCTACAAGCTTAACTATAGCGATTATTATCTACTTGCAATATAGTTTATGTTGTAACTATATATACGCCTGTATTTATCCAGTGAGAGTTTTCCCCACTCTCTCTCATAACTGTCTTTCAATCGCAGCATCATCACTGCCTATATACTTCATTGTCACTGCATGCTGGTCCATATACAGGATTTTGCAGAGTTCTTGCAACATGAACTTTTAATCGGTATGCACATGCGCAGAGATCTGCCTTTGATCTCACCGCAGACTATTAGCTAAGGGTCAGTGCATGTGTGTGTGGAAATGAGTAAGGCAGCCTCAAAACTCTCTTTTCACATAATTATAACAGTGGAGGGTGATGTGATATTACTATGTAATTGGTGAGCCAGAGTACTCCAGCGTGGAAGTGTCTGAACCCCAAATTTGTCTGAACCCCAAATTAATTTATTATAGTGATCTTGTGAGTGCAGCATGAGTTTAATACATCAGCAGGAGTTAAAATTTGCAGAGGTCGCCATAGCCTGGTGTATTAAACTTCGAGCTTGCAACCAGTGGTGCCAGCTCTAACTCGTGGATGTTGTAGAATGTAGCAGAGTTCACTGTAGTGGGATTGACATCGTGGTCAAAACAATACATCCATGCATGAGTTCAAACCAATAGGAACTTGGTAGAAGAGGAAGCTTTAATACCCTAGTTTTGTAGTCGGACATGTAATATATCTTGCGGCCTTCTTTTGTACACATTTTAAGTTGGCCGTATCCTTATAAAGACTTCAATCGAATGGCAGTGTTTCAGCCTTGTAGGACCAATGACAGTGACAACACCATCCCAAGATAGACTTCTGGGCTGCCCACTTTTGATTTTACTACTTGCCTCAGCTAGCTACATAGTGATACAAGTCCTGGACTTTACTTTAGAATCCATTTTTACTGATCACATGGTGGCAGATCTCTACGCATGCGCAGACTGGTTAAAAGTTCATGTTGCAAGAACTCTGCAAAACCCTGTACCTATTGTATATAGGACTGGTGTAGACTACGTATATATACACTGCCAGGACTTGACTATAATGAGGATTGTTTGTGTATATACTGTGTTGCTGGATCCTGGTATAGAATTTAGTCTACACCCATGACACACACTATATATATTATATCAAATTATCAAGACAATACACAGTACTATACATCTATTCAAGCAAAATCTATAGTAATTAGCTGCTGACAACACACTATATATAGATGCATGCATGGTCATGCAACAAACCAGGTACACACCAGTCTATCAGCCCAGCAAAATGAAATTATAATTATATATATAGTATAGAGTCTATGTATAGTCCGTACACTTTGATTCAATCTCTATAGTCAGAACTCAATACAGTTTCTCATGATTGAATCTTCTGTCACAAACTTACTCAAAAGGCTATCTTTGCACTGAGCCGTGAATAATATCTTGCATCTAGTGAAATTGTAATTAACATTTGAATTACTGCCCATGGAACGTCAAGAGTCGTTCTAGTTGAGTAAAGTAACAATAACTGAAGGCATGGATGGACTGACTGCCTGCATTGCTTGTCCGAGAAATGCTTTTTATGAATTACAGTTGAATCACTACACATGGAAAGTCTGAAAAGTTGCTCCAGGAAGTTCCATGCAGTCAATTAAAGTATAGCCTCAGAATTGTAAACTTAGGTATTATCAACATAATTATTGGCTGATACCTGCTTGTCTATAAGACCAGCACTGAATATATTTTCTAGGTTTCCGTTTACGAATCACTGCTCTCGGAAAGTCAGAAAAGTTGCTCAGCAAGTTCCCAGTCGATTAAAAGTAACCTCAGAAGAGTGTATCAACGTATTGGCTGCTACCTGCTTGTCTAAGACCAGCACTAAATATATTTTCTGGGTTTCCGCTTACGAAGCACAGCTCTCGGAAAGTCAGAAAAGTTGCTTAGCAAGTTCCAGTCGATTAAAGTAACCTCAGAATTGTAAACTTGAGTATATATCAACATACTGGCTGATATATCTGCATGCATGTCTAGACAAGCACTGAATATGTTATTTTTCTGGATTCCCGTTAACGAACCACTGCTCTCGGAAAGTCAGAAAAGTTGCTTAGCAAGTTCCAGTCGATTAAAGTAACCTCAGAATTGTAAACTTGAGTATATATCACCATACTGGCTGATATCTGCATGCATGTCTATAGACCAGCACTGAATGTGTTATTTTTCTGGATTCCCGTTAACGAACCACTGCTCTCGGAAAGTCAGAAAAGTTGCTTAGCAAGTTCCAGTCGATTAAAGTAACCTCAGAATTGTAAACTTGAGTATAATTATATCAACATACTGGCTGATATCTGCATGCATGTCTAGACCAGCACTGAATATGTTATTTTTCTGGATTCCCATTAACGAATCACTGCTCTCGGAAAGTCAGAAAAGTTGCTTAGCAAGTTCCAGTCGATTAAAGTAACCTCAGAATTGTAAACTTGAGTATATATATCAACATACTGGCTGATATCTGCATGCATGTCTATAGACCAGCACTGAATATGTTATTTTTCTGGATTCCCGTTAACGAACCACTGCTCTCGGAAAGTCAGAAAAGTTGCTTAGCAAGTTCCAGTCGCTTAAAGTAACCCCAAAATTGTAAACTTGAGTATATATATCAACGTACTGGCTGATATCTGCATGCATGTCTAGACCAGCACTGAATATATTATTTTTCAGGGTTCCCGTTAACAAACCACTGCTCTCGGAAAGTCAGAAAAGTTGCTCAGCAAGTTCCAGTCGATTCAAATAACCTCAGAAGAGTATATATCAACATATACTAGCTGATATCTGTATGCATGTCTATAGACCAGCACTGAATATATTATTTTTCAGGGTTCTCGTTAACGAACCACTGTTCTCGGAAAGTCAGAAAAGTTGCTCAGCAAGTTCCAGTTGATTAAAGTAACTTGAGTATATCAACATAACTTATTGGCTGATATACTTAATTGCTTGTATATAGACCAGGATTGAACATAATTATTCCAGTTCCCGTTCTATAATCATGAAAGTCAGAAAAGTGGCTCGGCGTGTTTCAGTATAGAGCCAAATAACCTCTGGACAATAAATTGGGGAGTATAAGTAGGAGTTAGGTGACTGGCTGAATTAAAAATGATAATGTTAAATTCATACTAAATCTAGCTCAGTGTACAGACATAATTAATTCAGTCATTGTGCATGTAGCTAGCTAGAGTCTACTGCAGACATGTGCAAGTAGCTAGCTATTATATCAAGTCTGTACTGTAGCCTCGATCCCAGGCCGAGTTTTCGCTTTTATAACGGTTAGGCGAACAACTGGGCCTGGTACTAGTTGTTTGCGCATGCGTCAAATTTTCATTGTATATTTGTGGTCGGCAAAAATATTTAATAAATCAATAATGGAAATTTGTACACAGAAAATGCACAGAGTGAGTACACAAAAGATGCACATAGGGAGCTGCTTCACAAAGGCCTGGGGAGTTGCCAGTTGTGCTGCAGCACAATTACAGTGACCCAGGGCAACTTCAGGATGATTGAATGCCTTCAAATTACGTTTCAAAAAGATTTAGCAGGCTGCTGGACTTCTCTGATTCTAGGCCCCAACTCGTAACTCATTGCTTGAGAAAACGTAGATTCTCTTGATGTCTCTGAGCTACCCAGCAACGCTCGAATGAGCAGGTCATACTCCAGTCCTGTGTCTGTGAGTATAGGACAATATTAAAAGAAACCAAAGACGGTTAAACCCTTACCTCAAACTGTCCAGTCTCGTCCGTTAGTATAGCCAAGAGGAGCACTGTTGGGATAGCTGGATATTAGCCATTGCTCCTGTACAGAGAAGTAGACATTTTAAATACGTGTAGATCTATACATATTAAATTTCTCGGTTATAGTGTCATTGTCGACGAGCTGATGATGGCAGCACCAAGTTCTCTAGCTCACACTCTTCACTTGATCCACCATATTAATGATGAAACTATAGTCTACCTACATTCTTGCCAAACATGAACAAGACTTGATAGCATAGCCGGCCATAGGGCCCACACAAAAATATCTGACCTTAACAAGCTTGACAAAGCTTTATACCTCTTCCCTTGTTGTTCAGTCTTCAGAATAAGCTTCAGAGAAGAGAGAAGCTTCAGCTAAGAGCCATTCCAATCAAGTCCAATAATGATAAAACGGGAACTGACTTCTAGTACACGATAGTACACGAATATAAATGTCACGAAAGTGAACGAGAATATCCATTCGTCAGAATCTGACGAACGATTGACGCATGCGCAGACAACTAGTACCAGGCCCAGTTGTTCGCCTAACCGTTATAAAAGCGAAAACTCGGCCTGGGATCGAGGCTAGTCTGTACTGCAGACAATGGAGAGTCTACTTAAAACTAGGCTGGCCAGCTTTCTACTTACTTACATAGACTAGTAGAGTGATCAGGCAAGAGGATATCTCATTACATCTGTGCAAAATCAAGGGTTAACCTTGGAATGCATTGCCCTGCTACGCCCACTCATTTACCTTTCACTTCCGCCTTTTCCGATTTCTGGCTTTCTGGTCCTACATGCGCATGCTAGTTTGATCTGAACAAAAGAATGGCCAAAAGAATGTAAAAGAATTCATTAATGATCTAATAAACAGTAAGAAGAAGTTCATTAGGATATTTAAAGACATCCTCCTCTTGTCAAGATAATGAAGCACAGTTTTCCATCCAAGATGCGAGGTTGTCACACAGAAGGCTGTCACACAGATTAATTAAGGCTCGAGAAACAGTGAAATAATCACCAGTTACTCCACAATCATCTATGAATAGTCTCTCGATACGTTAGACAATGGAGACTCCTCGTTACAATCAGCTGAAGATCTGCCGAGTGTCTTCCTTGCTATTCTGGCTAGAAATTCAGCTCACATGCTACCCAACTTTCTCGGTTATCTGGAGAACTTGGACTATCGTAAAGACAGGATTTCATTGTGGTAAGTTGCACCTGCCCCTATATATGCATCATAATTAGAGGTTGTTACTCTATATCAGATGCATTGTATGTAATAGTTTGCAGAATTTCTATTTCTGTTTCTTGCATGCAAATAAAATCCTATTGTGTTTGTACCGGCCACACCCACCTATGAATATCCTTAACTACACTGTAGGATCAGAACAGACCATAACGGTGACAACATCAAGGCAATACTTGCCGAGTGGGCAGAAAACGTTAAGCTCTTGTACAAATCGGTGGACTTGAAGTCATCAGACGAGTGGCTGTATCCGAACCTTGACCCCTTCGAGGAGCATGCATGACAAGAGGTTCGTCCATGTTGCCCAGCTCTTTCACTTTTGTGGACGGTTAAGGTTCCCTGCAAATTTTCAAAGCTAGTCCAACTTACTGTTTGCACTGACAGAGTTTTATATATATAGCTATAGCCTAGGATGATATGAGTAAAAAAGCATAATGATGAGTGGATTTTAGCAGCTAGACCAATATTTGCACATGTTGACATGCCCATGCACAGTGTAGTAGACATAATATGGACAGCATATACACTATAGGTGCATGCTGCTGAGAAAGCGTGATTTAGATGTGCTTTTGTATATACTGTCACCCAGTAACTCAGTGTATATACCCTATGCCATGGGCCATTTCCATTTAATATGATTCATGAACGTTTGCAGTTCGATACTGAATCATGCGTGCACCACGACAGGTCTGCATGCATGTGCTCTACCTATTAACTCTGCTGGTTCTATCAGCCTCGAGGGCCCATGAGCAGTGTGTTGTAAACGGTAAGTAGCACATGCACATGTACGATTCGTAATTATATAGACTACCCTATAATTATACTATGTCTGTACGTAATAGTGCATGGCAATGAGTGCCACAAGCAGTTTATTGGCTAGCCTACTGGCCTCCCCTGAAGAGAAGGCATGCTACTGACTGCTTACGCATAAATTATTGGCTATTTTTTCCTAGCTAGAGGAGACAGAGCTGTATGTTTGTTCGTACAGCTATTTTTTCTGCAGTAAACTTTCAGGCGTGGCCTGTCCATATATAGGCTATATAGTGTCAGCTTTCACTCTGTTCAGACGTTTAGACGATTGTCATTTATATGCACGGTTGCAGGCTGAGGGTGAGTCTTTTGTTAGCATAGCAGGCTAAGGGTAGCTATCAGAATGCTATCGGATGGCCTAGCTAGAAACCTTCAATCGAACTTTCTGTCCACTTCCTTCAATTCACTTCCGTTCGTTGTGACGTCATTGTTTTACTGAACATACACGTTGTTATCCTGCGTTAGCCGGTACATCTGGCTAATGGTTAGCAGTCGATACCAGGCCCACCGTTCAAGGAAGTGCGGCCTAGGATCGAGGCTATTTATTGTCCTGTAGTAGATTGTGCAGTGGTCAAGGGCCTGAGAATCTGAGATCACTATACCATATACATGTAAAGGGAAATGTTCGCATTTTTTGAGGGTAGAGAAGTAACACAAAAATTAAAACCGGGGTAAACTCCAGCGCACTGGTAATTTCACATGCAAAGCTATTGGTGGGTGTGGTTTCCTGGCATTGAACTGCAAATATTAGAACCCACGAAAATTTCTGCTGAGGGCTTTGAAGCCAAATAGCGAACATTTTGCACCCTGCGAAAATTTTCTGCTATACGGTATCTACTAAGGGCCTAGCCTCAATCCAGGCTGCAAAGAGAAAGGCGGCCTGGCATACCTTGTATGCGCATGCGCGAAATAATTGGCAACAATTTCATCATACAAATTGTAAAAACGGACAAAGTTACAAAAGGGAAGAATACGTATGACAATGTGACCACAATGGCAGCTTTCAGAGACACTAATCAAAGTAGAATAATTATGCTGCAGCAGTGTTGCTTCTTCTAGCTCTGTTTATCAAAGAGACAGTTCAAGAAAGCCTCCCAGACAGCTAGAGCTGCCAGCTAGAAAGAGTGGTGGACTCTTTAAATACATCAGTAGATCTTGAGTGAATAACTTCCTGAGTGTCGAGTTAAAGCTTATTAAAAGCTTTCAGGAGTAATCATTAGCTTCTTTATCTTCAGCAATGACTTCTTGTCGAATATAAAGGCAAGATTTAGTAGCAGAAGACTTTCCTGGTCCATATTACCACAGCCTCATCAGGGGATCCACAGGAACACATCATGCCTTTCCTATAACATCTGTAGCCTTACAGTGTAGGGTGTCGTTAAGTAGAGACTTGGCTTGATATAATAAAGGGCATAAGAACTCAGTCATCTTTGCACAATACTTCTATGTAACAGACTGTAACTTCAGAATACAAATAGTATACGGTTTATTTTACTGACAGTATCCACAAATACACGGATTACCCCCTTTTGGGGGTAATGTACACGCATGCGCATACAAGGTATACCAGGCCGCCTTTCTCTTTGCGGCCTGGAATCGAGGCTACTAAGGGCCATGCAACAGATAATCTGATTTGTGGTTGCGGAGTCATTGTAAAAATTGTACGTCAGAGGTCACCACTAACTCGAAAGTAAAGCCATGCACCTGAAAAGAACGCAACTTGAAAGTGAAACTGATTGATGAAGTCAATAGAGATTCTGTAGTCTATGCATTTATATACAAGTTAGCCGGCCGGACCAAGTAGATCTAGTCATTGAAGTGAGAACTGCCGTCAGAGGCAAACTGCACATGTCATTGTGTTCTGCGCATGCACTTAATATTACTTCTACAAACAGAATAAATGCAAAAAATAATAGATCTGTATACCTCACAAATCTATCATGCCTACAGAATCTCTATTAGCTTCATTCGAATTTTTACTTTTTGCTTCCAACTTGCTTTCCTTCCTGCTATAACCTCCTGTAAAGCCAATTGTAAGTTGCTTCTAAGGAGACTTTAGATAGTAAACAGCAAACAAAGTAATGATCACACCTCTATAGCAATATTGCTATTAACTTGATTTAGAATTTCTGATGGCTTCACTTCCAAGTTGTGTTACTTCCACGTACATGGTCTCACTTCCATGTTAGTGGTGACCTCTTCAAGTTGTGTTACTTTCACATGGTCTCACCTAGTGGTGACCTATGACCTTCCTAACTAGGAATTAATTGCCCTAATGGAATGGGCTTCGCAACAAGTTCCACGAACTGGGCAAACCACTGTAGAAAAGTTCCATGAATGGACATAATTAGCTAGATCTACTATTTATGTTTGCAGTATTTAGTGGTAATGATATCATATTCTTAGAAATTGGCTTGTGTGTGGTTAGTAGTTTTTCTTATTTATTGTAGTTGTTGTCCAGTTGGGCATTGCTGTGTATCAATCATTATTACGGATAAAACAGTTGTCCACAACCATCGCTCCTGCAGCTTTTTTGGGTGTGGCAGAACTCTAGATTTAAAGAGATGAGGTGAGTGCATAAAAGCATTACAAAGTCAATTTGTAGTTCTTAGCTATTATCACATAGAGAGAAGGAGCATCTAACTCCCTACAGTTTAAGTGGTAACACGTTACAAGCTGACAAAACCACAACACAGCAACATTTCTCTGAATATCATTATAAGTATGTACGGTAATGGATATTCACATATTTATTATTGTAACCAGAGTGTGGTTTTCATACTATTGTAACCACACTGTGGTCACCAACTATATATAATTATTTTGTGCCACTTATAAATTAGGGCAGCGCACTATAGTGTGTAATACATTAGCCAGTGTAACTTTAGATAGGCCGTACAAAACTGAACCCAAAAATGCTGACAGTGCAGAAAGTGACTCACAGAAATGGTGCCCTCAGAATTTCTGCCCACAGAAGGAAATTCTGTGCTCGAGTGCATGTTTTTTGCAGGGCTGGGCTCGTTATTTAGTGCCTCTAATTTGAGGTCACGTGATATTGGAAAGCTGCCAAAATTCCAGGCGCGAAACATAAAATTGATCTTGCATGGCCTAATTATTACCATGCACATACATGTCTATTGCAGTTTAATTATTTGGATCATAATTATAATTATTGGCACTGTTTTTTCTTTGATGTCAGAGGTTAAAAACCAACAAAAGAATGTAAGCATAAAATAATGTACTATAATGACTGCATACATATCTATACTTCAAAAGTTCCGTCATTTTCGTGCACAAATTATCACTCACAGATTACTATGGCTTGGGTATTGCTGGAGATGGTCTAGAGACAACTAATGGAGGGTTGTGTCTAGTCAGAAATGACATGACAAAGCAGTATATCGACGGCAGTACTATACCAGTGTCTTTTTTACTTAAATTGCTAATAAAGTAAACTTCAACCATCCATTTTGCCTGGTATTCACCATGCTAACTACCAACGCATCGAATTCGGCACCACTAGTGTCGATTACTAATCTATCCTCTCTACTACTCGTGTTTGCACTCGTAGTTGATAATGCTGGTGTGACTCTAACTTTTGATGGGTCCAATGTTACCTTTATTGCTCCTCCACAGTTTGCAGACGGTAACCCACAACAGCTGCAGATTTGTACTGATGGCACCATGGCAACTCTTTATTCTAACTGTGGCAGCCTTGGCAGCCTTCCATTTGCAACTGGTTCCAGTACTGTTGATTATTTTGTTCATATTGGGGAGTGTCACTACCGGCGAGGTTTTCGAGGTAAGTGTCTCGTATCTTGCTTTGTGCATAAAACCACGCACGATATAAGGAGGGAGTTGATTTCAATTGTAGACATTATACATGTATAGATCAGCGAATTGTCATTTTTTTTGCAGGGAAGAGTACAACAATTGTATGCAGTGCAGTCTCCTGGTACTGTTTCTCAATCATATGTAGCCGATGGTCAGTGTGTGTGCCACTCTTCCAAGAGATTGTACTCAAGCCACTCGAAGTCTTGAGGAAACCTTTACTGCAATGGGTCAACCTACTACTATACTGTAGCTGCTACGCAAACGGTAAAGAATTTGTATCCCATATCTGATAACATGCATGCATACAATTATAGGAGAAAGACCTCAATTATATAGTCCATAATTGTAGGTATAGAAAAGTGTTTAGAAGTACAGTTGTGTTATAATTAATAATCAGGGGAGGATCCAGGAATTTTGAAAAGGGGCGGGCAATTTGAAGAAAATTTTTACTAAAAAAAAGTCAACGGTTTTTTTAAAGCTCAATCAGTGTAGCTTTATTGATTGATGACAGTAGTAGCAGAAATGGATCGAATCATCTTGCTTCAAAAGTCTACAACTAGAGATTGTCTGCATGCGATTTGCTGCAATAATTGATTTCTGCTCTAAGCCACACCTACTTTGTGAGCTAGTTTTATTCGAGCTGGTCAGAAAAGGGGGGCACGTGCCCCTTGTGCCCTGCACTAGATCTGCCACTAATTATAACAACCATTGTACTGAATCAAGTTATAATTATCAATTATACTGCATGTTGCAGGTTAAAATGGTAACAGTAAAACATCCTGGTATATCTGCCACTCGAGATGTACCAACTTCGTGTAGGCTGTCTGTTGCGGTTTTGTGGAAATGTTATATTCCTTGCCCTTCTATATAGAGCTCTGCATGTAGACAGCTACCTCTATAATTACAGGTATCATTGGAGACAAGGGACAAGAGAGTTTTAGGTTTTGAAGGAAGACATGAAAGAGTTGTGTTTGTCCAGTATAGCTTTCTGCCACATTTAAGTTAATGTATAGCTATAGGCAGCTGCATGCCTGTCAGCAGTCTCCTCAATCTTTATAATTAGCTAAGCTACATTATTATATACTCTCTGCATTTGACATGGAGGATTTTTCCCAAATTGTCTTGCAATTTAC
This sequence comes from Halichondria panicea, assembly GCF_963675165.1. Taxonomy (NCBI): domain Eukaryota; kingdom Metazoa; phylum Porifera; class Demospongiae; order Suberitida; family Halichondriidae; genus Halichondria; species Halichondria panicea. The sequence goes on from NC_087386.1 coordinate 5,343,433, forward strand.
AATGTACCATGCACTGCTGTGTGGTTAATGGAAAAAAGTCACCTTCTGGCTTTAGCCTGCTTGTATGCATGGAGTATAGGTGTTTGCCATAAATGCATAATAACAGTGAGCACCCTTGTATACACGTTTTTAGAATGCATGTAATTATAATATCTCACACACACACAGCAAACAGAACTGCCAACAAACTGTGAGGACACTGATGTTACCTGCTCAGGCTCAAGACATCTACTGAACTTCTCTCTCCTCGTCTTTATACTATTTTTAAACTGGGTCGGTGCCCAAATATAGCTTCTTCCATGGATCATGAACATTTCCCCTTGCTGTATTAGTGCATGGTAACTCGTGTAAATTAGATTACTAGATATAGTCGTTAACTTTACTTCTGCATGTATACTGTATAGTTCTTGTTATAATTATGGACTCTGTTTGTAAGGTAGTTTTTTTCCTGTACATGCAGTAGTTATTTTGTGCCTAGCTGCTATAGGGGCCTATACTCCTTACAGCTCTATTGCGTATGGGAGCCTCTGCATGTTCCACTGCCTTTTGTCTTGTTCATGCCGCTTTATTATCAGTTGTTGAAACTTCAAATGTCTGCATGAACCTCTGCCATCATATTCAGTGATAACATGGTAAAGTGATATAATTATACGGAAATAAGGAAATAAGGTTCGTAATTCACCGAAGTGGCATAGGGGTGTAAGCATATATTTTGTGTGTTTGTGATGATCAAGTAGCTAGACAGTTAATTATTGTGACAAAGTGGTTTTTGATTGCTGAATGGTGTTCGTGAGATCTGGTCACGTAACAAGGGCGGGTTGTATGTTGAACGAGAGGTCATAGGTCATAGCTTTGACCATCAGATACTTGTACACGCTGAGTAGACAATGAGCATATAATGCTCTGTGCGTGTGTGGGCCCTGTGGGGGGAGGAGAGGGTGGGTGTAAGATAAGGGATAATAAGTGCATGCATGATGTGTACCTGTTTGTGGTGTAAGGTGTGTACGCTTACTAAGAGCCTGAGGTGTGGGTATACAGGTGTAAGGGGTATGGTTAGATAGACATAACCACATTCTACCTAGCCTCGAATCCAGGCCGATTAAAATACGTATTTTAATCGACCTGGTCTCGGGGCTACATTCTACCCTACACCCTTACGACTGCGGTATATGTAGATAGCTTACCTCACAGTGGAGAGGCACTGGAGAACTGGAGAACTCGGAGTATGCAGGGCACAAGTATAACTAGAGTACCAGAGAACCAGAGAACTGGAGAACTATGATAGCAGCTTAACCTCATACTGGAAAGGTACTGGAATACTAGAGAATTGGAGAAACTAGGAGAGCGTTATAATTATTATACATGTAGTGGAGCAGACACTCCAAAAAAACCATTGAATCCACAGAAAGGGTTGTACAATAGGTTCTTTATAAGTTTGATGGTTGAAATTTCTAATTGATAAGTGTAGTTGATATGCTGTATTGGATTTGCTTATTATTAAATGTGTTCCAGACAATCACATGAGCAACCGAAAAGTGTAGCCTAGGAGAGCCAGAGAACTGGAGAAATAGGAGAGCTCACTATTATAGTAGAGCAGACTGTGGAATACCGAAGAACCAGGGACCCAGAGCATAGTGTAGAGCATGCGTGCTGTAGAAAGCGCTGGTAGAATCCCGATAGATCACATGATCTTTTGGAAATCGTTCCTAGCCTTAACTCAAGGTCGCCCTCGAAACTCAGAAAAGGGTCTTTACTTCCCTGCGGCCTGGAATCGAGCCTACAAGTTCCGGCAAGCTTTATTATAAATTCTAGGCAGCTTGCAGGAGCTGAGTTTCTGTTTGCACTGACATAGTGGACAGCCAGCCGTGGTGCTCCTGCAGTAGTGTTAGCAGAACTGTCATCGAATAATTCTGCAAAGATGAGGTGAGTGCATAAAAATTAATATGAATTAGCAAGAGTCCTAAAGAGAGAGTTATCGAACATAACAATACATGTATGTTGCTGTTATTATTGTGTACAGGTTGGTTGGCAGAAGTAAAAAGTTGAAGTATCCATGACCATCTCATTCACACACGTACACTGTGTTACACCAGGAGCCCATAAAGAGAAGGAGCGGCTAACTTCAACGTACACTCGGGGATCACGTCTCGTAATTGCTGGTGAAACCGCACTTCCTTGTATGGAAGCGACTAAGTGCTTGCAAACCGCAGCCCTGTGTGTTGCGTATAACACGTGTAGGGATTCAACCACTTAGTGACCCTGCATATATGGAAATGCGGTCATAACCACTTACGAGACGTGATCCCCGTAGTTAGCTGCTTCCTTCTCTTTATGGGCTCCTGGTTACACTGAAGCATATTTTATTTCACTATTATGCTGGTCATGATTGACTCACTGCACTTTAACTTTTAAGCCAACCAACCTAGTTAATTAAAGCATTAATCTATCTGATGTTACTGTCTGGAAACGAGTGTATGGTCAAGCACGCAGTGCAAAATGCCTTGAGCACATGATGTTGTTTTGTTCACAAAGAGGTGGCTGGAAGTGTACGTATATTATAGTCTTATAGGGAAGAATGAGACAAGTTATACAGCTTGGCAATGATCGTCTTACATGGCTTGTAGCCAAGTAGTGGGAGCAAGCCAAAATTGTAAAGCAAGGTTTAAGCATTATAGAAAGAGTTATTAAAGTGCTTTCAGTTTGTATAATGTTATGTTACAAAATAAATTTGCACTAGTCTTAGGGAATTAGAGTGCTTTGTAATGTATGCTACAAAATACATACAACCTGGCATGTTTAGAGAGTGTTATAGATAAGTGGAGCTACATTTCCAATAAAGGGTGTATGGATCTGCAAAAAGGTCCGAGTTCACAATGGCTGCTGCTTCTGGCAGCGTTGCAGCCCTCTTTCTGGATCTTGTAGCTAATAAACATCTATAAAACTAACTCGAATAAAAAGTTTGTTGTAGTGGGAGCAAGCCAAAATTGTAAAGCAAGGTTTAAGCATTATAGAAAGAGTTATTAAAGTGCTTTCAGTTTGTATAATGTTATGTTACAAAATAAATTTGCACTAGTCTTAGGGAATTAGAGTGCTTTGTAATGTATGCTACAAAATACATACAACCTGGCATGTTTAGAGAGTGTTATAGATAAGTGGAGCTACATTTCCAATAAAGGGTGTATGGATCTGCAAAAAGGTCCGAGTTCACAATGGCTGCTGCTTCTGGCAGCGTTGCAGCCCTCTTTCTGGATCTTGTAGCTAATAAACATCTATAAAACTAACTCGAATAAAAAGTTTGTTGATTCTACAAGAGATTCTGAAGAGACTGCAACAGTTTTCACTATACTAGTAAATAAAACTAGTCATAACTCAAGAAAGAATCTTTAATTTGATTCACGAGTCGAAATCCCAAAAAGAGAACGTGGCTAGAAGCCTCAACTAGAAACTGTGAGTAGAACTTTAGATGTGCTTTCGTACTACTGCATGTCACCCAGTATAACTGTGAGGACACGGCCTCACAGGGCATTACTTGATATTAGGAGCTACTGTGGTAAACCACAACAGCTGTACGTAAACATCGCTTCTAGACTATTCTAGATGGGTTGCAGTAGAACATTCTAGAACATTTTAGATAATGTGTTTTGTTAGTAGAACATTCTAGAAACAGTATTTGAGTTTTGTATTAATTTTTTGTTGAGAACCATCGAATTGACCGTGAAAACTGATTGTCAACGTTCTCTTAACTATCCCCAATACTCCAAATCTCCGATCCCTCACAATAACTCAGTGTATAACATGCCACAGGCCATTCCCATTTAATAATTCATGAACCGTACAGTCACATATAACTCAATCATGCGTGCACCACGGCAGGTCTGTGCTCTACCTATTAACTGTGTTGGTTCTATCAGCCTCGAGGGCCCATGGGCAGTGTGTTGTAAACGGTAAGTAGCACATGCACATGTACGATTCATCTATTATGCATGTAGACAACCCTATATATACAGAGGATTTCTGGTTGGTTGGCAGAAGTTAAAAGTTGAAGTGCAGTCACCCATGACCACTAATTGCATAAGTAGGAAGAAACACACAGTGTGTGGTCATGGTTGATCTCTCGATTGAACCAATTATAGCCTCGCTTCGCTGAGTTATATACAACAACTGCATATCTTCAAGAATTCAAACATATTTTTTATTCACTCACAGATTACTATCGCTTGAGTGTTACTGATGCCGAAGATGGTCGAGAGACATCTGTTGGAGCGTTGTGTCCAAACCCCCCGAGAAATGACCTGACAAGGCAGTATATCGACGGCGTTGGTGATATTGGTCCCCGTGTCTTTTTTTCTGCACTTACAGAAGATTTAGTAAACTTCAATAGTCCATTTTGCCTGGGATTCACCATGCTAACCACCAACTCATCGAATTCGGCACCACTAATGTCGATTATTAGCGCGTCCTCTGTAGAACCCGTATTTTCACTCGTAGTTGATAGTGCTGGTGTGATCCTAACTCTCGGTACGTCCAGCGTTACTTTTCCTGCTCCACAGTTTGCAGACGGTAACGCACAACAGCTGCAGATTTGTACTGATGGCACTCAGGCAACTCTTTATTCTAACTGTCGGAGCTTAGGCAGCCTTCCATTCTCTGGATCCAGTGCTGCTGATTTTTACAACGCTATTTTGTTCGTATTGAGGAGTGTCACTACCGAAGATATTTTCGAGGTAAATGTCTCGTATCTTGCTTTGTACATTAAAATCATTCACGATATAAGGAGGGAGTAGAGTTCAATTGTAGTCATTACATGTATACAAAAATAGATCACGAATTGTCACTTTTTTTGCAGGGAAGAGTACAACAATTGTATGTAGTGCAATGTCCTAATACTACTCAACAAAACATAGCCAATGGTCAGTGTGCCGTTCTTCCAAGAGATTGTACTCAAGCCACTCAAAATATTGATGAAACCTTTGCTGCAATTGGTCAAATTATTACTCCTACTGTAGCTCCTCCTCCGGTAAGAAGTTGTATCCCATATCAATTGTGACACATACTGTAAGTTCTCGATTTAAGGCGACCCTCCAAATATGCGACACTCTTGAGCTCAGGCAATTTTTTGATTATCTTGGGTCCAGGCCAGGCGGTACTTTACAAAAAGAACGTCATGTCAAGTTCCAATGTGAAACTCGTGCAAAAATACCAGGAATTTCGCACTGCAGGACGCGCTCGCCCACGATCAAGCATGAATTGATTTTGTGTCCTAATTCTGCGATTGATAATTATATTCATGACTGATTGTGGGCGTGCACGTTTGGTGTTGTCTATTATATATACCAGTGAAGAAATTCTGGACTTCTGCACGAGTTTCACATAGGAACTTGACCTGACATTCTTTTCTTAAGTGCAACCTGGACCTGAGACTAAGTTAAGCCAAACTAAAAATTATGTACATATCATTGAATCAGAGTGTCTATAAGTAAAGTATCATATATACATGTGCATCTCTGATGTTTCAGGGAAAGGGTGCCCAGTGAAACAACCTCAGTAGTGTCTGCCACTCTAGATGTATCACCTCTGTAGACCGCAGTCTGTGAATTTGTTGTTTTGTGGGAGTGTTTATATTCCCTGCCCTTCTATAGTTCTCTGTATAGCTACCTCTATATGTGTCATTGGAGACAAGGGAGTTTTAGGTTTTGAAGAAAGACATAAAAGAGTTGCATGTGGCTGTCTAGTATAGCTTTAGGCACGCTCAACTAATTAGTGTGGCTATAGGCAGCTATTTTAGTCGGCAGTTTGTATGAGCAATAAGTACTTGCAGCTCTCATTCAAGGCTTGTAGATGTAGATAAATAACTTACAAGTGCCCAGTGCATTATGCCATATAATGCAGTGCAATATATGATTGCTATGGTAGTGATGCAACATGCCATATACTGAGTACTGGATTGTTTTGATCTGCCCACTCACTGCATGGGCAACAAAATTAATGTAATTATGTACTTTGAACATAGTGCCATTTGTGATGACTTGTCAGTCAAACTATACTGTTAATAGTTTTTTTTACATGTTCCACTATAGACTGTTAATCACCTTATTTCCATGGAGGGATATGCAGTTTAGATTATCCCTTTACCTACACAATAGCAGCAGCATTTCTTATTCAAACACACACACTGCATTTATGCAGGAACAAAATGTCTCTACAAAATGTCAAACTACATGCATGTATACTGTTTATATTTTTTCACAGGTTCCCATTGTCTATGGGCCGTGTGTTGTAAACGGTAAGTCACACATACGTGTGATCTGTCTATATAATTATACCCATAATTATAGCATCGGATCTCTGTGTGTGCATGTATATGCATAAAAATAACACGTATATCTATTTATGTACGACAACTAACTGCTGCATATAGAGTAAGTCGCCGAACTCCGTCAGACATCAAAGTGCGTCAGGTAAAAGGGCGTGTAACGCACAAACAAAACAAGACTGATTACACACACTAACAGATGGCCATGGGACTATTATCCAGCGAAAACTTGGAAAATTAAATAAATGTATTTATGTACAACAACTGCATAAATTGCAAAAATTCAGTCACTTGCATACTTTTATTCACTCACAGATTACTATCGCTTGAGTGTTACTGATGCCGGAGATGGTCAAGAGACATCTGTTGGAGCGTTGTGTCCAAACCCCCCAAGAAATGACCTGACAAGGCAGTATATCGACGGCGTTGGTGATATTGGTCCCCGTGTCTTTTTTGCTGCACTTCAAGAATATTTAGTAAACTTCAATTGTCCATTTTGCCTGGGATTCACCATGCTAACCACCAACTCATCGAATTCGGCACCACTAATGTCAATTGTTAGCGCGTCCTCTGCAGAACCCGTGTTTTCACTCGTAGTTGATAGTACTGGTGTGACCCTAACTCTCGGTACGTCCAGCGTTACTTTTCCTGCTCCACAGTTTGCAGACGGGAACTCACAACAGCTGCAGATTTGTACTGATGGCACTATGGCAACTCTTTATTCTAACTGTGGGAGCCTAGGCAGCCTTCCATTCCCTGGATCCAATACTGCTGATTTTAACAACGCTATTTTGTTCGTATTGAGGAGTGTCACTACCGGCGAGATTTTCGAGGTAAGTGTCTCGTATCTTGCTTTGTACATTAAAATCATGCACGATATAAGGAGGAGTTGAGTTCAATTGTAGTCATTACATGCATACAAAAACAGATCAACGAATTGTCATTTTTTTTGTAGGGAAGAGTACAACAATTGTATGTAGTGCAATGTCCTGGTGTTGCTCAACAAAACATAGCCAATGGTCAGTGTGCTGCTCTTCCAAGAGATTGTACTCAAGCCACTCAAAGTATTGCGGCAGTCTTTGCTGCAATTGGTCCTACTACTACTACTCTCCCTCCTACGGTAAAAGAGTAGTATCCCATATCTGAGACCATGCATAAAATTATAGGGCCTCATTTATTTTAGTCTTGGGTCCAGGCCAGGCGGCACTTTACGAAAAGAACGTCAGGTCAAGTTCCAATGTGAAACTCGTGCAAAAATACCAGGAATTTCTTAGAGTGGTAATTAACCGCACTGCAGGACGCGCTCGCCCACAATCAAGCATGAATTGATTTCGTGTCCTAATTTTGCAATGATCGTGATTCATTCATGACTGATTGTGGGCATGCGTTTGGTGTTGTCAATCAGTGAAGAAATTCTGGACTTCTGCATGAGTTTCACATAGGAACTTGACCTGACATTCTTTTCTTAAGGGTGCAGCCTGGACCTGAGACTAAGTTAAACCAAACTATGCATACATATAATTGAATCAGAGTGTCTATAAGTAAAGTATCATACATACATGTGCATCTCTGATGTTGCAGGGAAAGGGTGCCCAGTAAAACAACATCAGTAGTGTCTGCCACTCTAAGATATTCCCTGCCCTTCTATAGTGCTCTGTATAGCTACCTCTATAGGTATCATTGGAGACAAGGGACAAGAGAGTTTTAGGTTTTGAGAAAGACATGAAAGAGTTGCATGTGGCCGGCTGTCTATAGTATAGCTTTAGGCACGCTCAACTAATTAGTGTAGCTATAGGCAGCTATGTTAGTCGGCAGTTTGTATGAGCAATAAGTACTTGCAGCTCTCATTCAAGGCTTGTAGATGTAGATAAATAACTTATAAGTGCCCAGTCCATTATGCCATATAATGCAGTGTAATATATGGTTGCTATGGTAGTGATGCAACATGCCATATATATACGAGTACTGGATTGCTTTGATCTGCCCACTCACTGGGAAACAAATGTAATTATGTACTTTGAACATAATATATAGTGCCATTTATGATGACTTGTCAGTCAATGCAGTTTAGATATTATCCTTTTACCTACACAATATAGCAGCAGCATTTCTTATTCAAACACACACTACATTTATGCACCCAATAGGAACAAAATGTCTCTACAAAATGTCAAACTACATGCATGTATACTGTTTATATTTCTTCACAGGTTCCCATTACCTATGGGCGGTGTGTTGTAAACGGTAAGTCACACATACGTATGATCCGTCTATATAATTATACCCATAATTATAGCGTCGGATCTCTGTGTCTGCATGTATATGCATAACAGGAGCGGATCCAGGAATTTTGGTAGGGGGGGGGAAAGCAATCTAAAAAAGGTCTACTGTTTTTCTGCTTTCTGCACGAGTCATCAAGAATTCTCAGTCATGCTCAGTATCAAACTGGGTGCATGTGGTCATAATACTGTCACCTAGCTACATCGTGATCCAGTGCATGCAGTGAGTGAGTTAATAGCTAGCTAGCTAAGTAGCTGATAGATCACTATACAGATGAAGGTTCTTAGGAGGAAGGGGGGGGGGGAATGAGCCCCCTATTCCATACCCCTGGATCCGCCCCTGCATAAACACGTATATCTATTTATGTATGACAACTAACTTAGTTTCGATTGAAGCGCAGGGCTATAGAGAAGCAGCTAGCTGGAGACATACATCTATTTGTATAATGATCGTTTTGTGGCGGATCGTTGCTGTATATAAGAACCGTAGTTAAAGTAAGTTTATAACGGCCGTGCAGAGCTTCACCGTGGAATGATAATCGTTCAGAGAGTCTTGTAGAGTACCTGTACTGAGTTTAGAGTGAAACCGCTGGAGTAGAGAGAAGCTGGAGCAAGTTTTGAACCCTTGATCGACCAACCACCACCACCACTACCACGGTTGATCGATTGAACCCAATTATAGCCTCGCTTCGCTGAATTATGTACAACAACTGCATATCTTTAAGAATTCAGTCAATTGCTATTCAATCGCAGATTACTATCGCTTGAGTGTTACTGACGCCGGAGATGGTCGAGAGACATCTGTTGGAGCGTTGTGTCCAAACCCCCCGAGAAATGACCTGACAAGGCAGTATGTCGACGGCGTTGGTGATATTGGTCCCCGTGTCTTTTTTTCTGCACTTGAAGAAGATTTAGTAAATTTCAATAGTCCATTTTGCCTGGCATTCACCATGCTAACCACCAACTCATCGAATTCGGCACCACTAATGTCAATTGTTAGCGCGTCCTCTGCAGAACCCGTGTTTTCACTCGTAATTGATAGTGCTGGTGTGGCCCTAACTCTCGGTACGTCCAGCGTTACTTTTCCTGCTCCACAGTTTGCAGACGGTAACTCACAACAGCTGCAGATTTGTACTGATGGCACTCAGGCAACTCTTTATTCTAACTGTGGGAGCCTAGGCAGTCTTCCATTCTCTGGATCCAGTGCTGATGATTTTAGATACGCTATTTTGTTCGTATTGAGGAGTATCACTACCGAATATATTTTCCAGGTAGGTATCTCGTATCTTGCTTTGTACATTAAAAATCATGCACGATACAAGGAGGAGTTGAGTTCAATTGTAGTCATTACGTATACAAAATAGATCACGAATTGTCACTTTTTTGCAGGGAAGAGTACAACAATTGTATGTAGTGCAGTGTCCTGGTACTGCTCAACAAAACATAGCCGATGGTCAGTGTGTCGTTCTTCCAAGAGATTGTACTCTACCCACTCCAAATATTGATGAAACCTTTGCTGCAATTGGTCAAATTATTACTCCTACTGTAGCTCCTACTGTTACAGTAGCTCCTCCTCTGGTAAGAAGTTGTAATCCCATGCATATCAATTATGACATATACTGTAAGATATCGATTTAAGGCGACCCTCTAAATATGCGACACTCTTGAGCTCAGGATATAAGGCCAGGCGGCACTTTAGGCCACTCCAAATGAGATTGTAGTTTCCCGTCAGAGACTCTAGTAAATTATATGCGGGTGTGAGCAGTATTATCATTATTCATTACTATGAATCTCATTATAAATGTGTTGCGTTATCAATGAATTTAAGTAATCACCCACAAAAATGTAACCATGCACACATATACCACAAACAGTAAACAAAAATCAATAAAAAGAAGTAATTTCAATATTTCATTGGATAATTAGACAAATAATGGCCATAATGACTATTAATGTGGTAGCTAAAGCAGGAAGCCCGAGTTGGACGGGAAACTACAGTCTCATTTGGAGTGGCCTTACGAAAAGAACGTCAGGTCAAGTTCCAATGTAAAACTCGTGCAAAAATACCAGGAATTTCTTAAGAGTGGTAATTAACCGCACTGCAGGACGCGCTCGCCCACGATCAAGCATGAATTGATTTCGTGTCCTAATTCTGCGATTCATAATTATATTCATGACTGGTTGTGGGCGTGCACGTTTGGTGTTGTCAATAAAAATTATATATACCAGTGAAGAAATTCTGGACTTCTGCACGAGTTTCACATAGATGTACCACCTCTGTAGACCAGGCTCTGTGAATTTGTTGTTTTGTTGGAGTGTTTATATTCCCTGCCCTTCTATAGTGCTCTGTATAGCTACCTCTATAGGTATCATTGGAGACAAGGGACAAGAGAGTTTTAGGTTTTGAAGAAAGACATGAAAGAGTTGCATGTGGCCGGCTGTCTATAGTATAGCTTTAGGCACGCTCAACTAATTAGTGTAGCTATAGGCAGCTATTTTAGTCGGCAGTTTATATGAGCAATAAGTACTTGCAGCTCTCATTCAAGGCTTGTAGATGTAGATAAATAACTTACAAGTGCCCAGTCCATTATGCCATATAATGCAATGCAATATATGGTTGCTATGGTAGTGATGCAACATGCCATATATATACTGAGTACTGGATTGCTATGATCTGCCCACTCACTGGGAAACAAATGTAATTATGTACTTTGAACATAATATAGTGCCATTTATGATGACTTGTCAGTCAAAACTATACTGTTAATATTTTTTTTACATGCATGTTCCTGTTAATCACCTATACTCATCTTTATTTTCCATGGAAGGATATGCTTTAGATTATCCTTTTACCTACACAATATATAGCAGCAGTATTTATTATTCAAACACACACACTACATTTATGCACTCAATAGGAACAAAATGTCTCTACAAAATGTCAAACTACATGCATGTATACTGTTTATATTTTTTCACAGGTTCCCATTACCTATGGGCGGTGTGTTGTAAACGGTAAGTCACACATACGTATGATCCGTCTATATAATTATACCCATATAGCGTCGGATCTCTGTGTCTGCATGTATATGCATAACAGGGGCGGATCCAGGAATTTTGGTAGGGGGAGGGAAAACAATCTAAAAAAGGTCTACTGTTTTTCTGTTTTCTGCATGACTCATCAAGAATTCTCAGTCATGCTCAGTATCAAACTGGGTGCATGTCGTCATAATACTGTCACCTAGCTACATCGTGATCCAGTGCATGCAGTGAGTGAGTTAATAGCTAGCTAGCTAAGTAGCTGATAGATCACTATATAGATGAAGGTTCTTAGGAGGAAGGGGGGGGGAATGAGCCCCCTATTCCGTACCCCTGGATCCGCCCCTGCATAAACACGTATATCTATTTATGTATGACAACTAACTTAGTTTAGATGGAAGCGCAGGGCTATAGAGAAGCAGCTAGTTGGAGACACACATCTATTTGTATAATGATCGTTTTGTGGCGGATCGTTGCTGTATAAGAACCATAGTTAAAGTAAGTTTATAACGGCCGTGCAGAGCTTCACCGTGGAATGATAATCATTCAGAGAGTCTTGTAGAGTACCTGTACTGAGTTTAGAGCGAAACCGCTGGAGTAGAGAGAAGCTGGAGCAAGTTTTGAACCCTTGATCGACCAACCACCACCACCACTACCACGGTTGATCTCGATTGAACCCAATTATAGCCTCGCTATGTGCAACAACTGCATATCTTCAAAAATTCAGTCAATTGCATACTTTTATTCACCCACAGATTACTATCGCTTGAGTGTTATTGATGCCGGAGATGGTCGAGAGACATCTGTTGGAGCGTTGTGTCCAAACCCCCCGAGAAATGACCTGACAAGGCAGTATGTCGACGGCGTTGGTGATATTGGTCCCCGTGTCTTTTTTTCTGCACTTGAAGAAGATTTAGTAAATTTCAATAGTCCATTTTGCCTGGCATTCACCATGCTAACCACCAACTCATCGAATTCGGCACCACTAATGTCCATTGTTAGCGCGTCCTCTGCAGAACCCGTGTTTTCACTCGTAATTGATAGTGCTGGTGTGACCCTAACTCTCGGTACGTCCAGCGTTACTTTTCCTGCTCCACAGTTTGCAGACGGTAACGCACAACAGCTGCAGATTTGTACTGATGGCACTATGGCAACTATTTATTCTAACTGTGGGAGCCTAGGCAGCCTTCCATTCTCTGGATCCAGTACTGCTGATTTTAACAACGCTATTTTGTTCGTATTGAGGAGTGTCTCTACCGAAGATTCTTTCCAGGTAAATGTCTCGTATCTTGCTTTGTACATTAAAACCATGCACGATACAAGGAGGAGTTGAGTTCTATTGTAGTCATTACATGTATACAAAAATAGATCATGAATCGTCACTTTTTTTGCAGGGAAGAGTACAACAATTGTATGTAGTGCAGTGTCCTGGTACTGCTCAACAAAGCATAGCCGATGGTCAGTGTGTCTCTCTTCCAAGAAATTGTGGTGCAATCGCTCAAGATCTTGGTGAAACCTTTGCTGCAATTGGTCAAATTATTACTCCTACTGTTACTCCTACTGTTACAGTAGCTCCTCCTCCGGTAAGAAGTTGTAATCCCATGCATATCAATTATGACATATACTGTAAGATCTCGATTTAAGGCGACCCTCTAAATATGCGACACTCTTGAGCTCAGGAAATTTTCTGATATAAGGCCAGGCGGCACTTTAGACCACTCCAAATGAGACTGTAGTTTCCCGTCAGAGACTCTAGTAAATTATATGCGGGTGTGAGCAGTATTATCATTATTCATTACTATGAATCTCATTATAAATGTGTTGCGTCATCAATGAATTTAATTAATCACCCACAAAAATGTAACCATGCACACATAACCACAAACAGTAAACAAAAATCAGAAGTAATTTCAATATTTCATTGGATAATTAGAGAAATAATGGCCATAATGACTATTAATGCGGTAGCTAAAGCAGGAAGCGCGAGTTGGACGGGAAACTACAGTCTCATTTGGAGTGGCCTTACGAAAAGAACGTCAGGTCAAGTTCCAATGTGAAACTCGTGCAAAAATACCAGGAATTTCTTAGAGTGGTAATTAACTGCACTGCAGGACGCGCTCGCCCACGATCAAGCATGAATTGATTTTGTGTCCTAATTCTGCGATTCATAATTTATTCATGACTGGTTGTGGGCGTGCACGTTTGGTGTTGTCAATAAAAATTATATATACCAGTGAAGAAATTCTGGACTTCTGCACGAGTTTCACATAGGAACTTGACCTGACGTTCTTTTCTTAAGTGCAGCCTGGACCTGAGACCAAACTATATGCATACAGTCAGAGTGTCTATAAGTAAAGTATCATATATACATGTGCATCTCTGATGTTGCAGGGAAAGGGTGCCCAGTAAAACAACCTCAGTAGTGTCTGCCACTCTAGATGTACCACACCTCTGTGGACCAGACTGTCTGTGAATTTGTTGTTTTGTGGGAGTGTTTATATTCCCTGCCCTTCTATAGTGCTCTGTATAGCTACCTCTATAGGTATCATTGGAGACAAGGGAGTTTTAGGTTTTGAAGAAAGACATGAAAGAGTTGCATGTGGCTGTCTAGTATAGCTTTAGGCACGCTCAACTAATTAGTGTAGCTATAGGCAGCTATTTTAGTCGGCAGTTTGTATGAGCAATAAGTACTTGCAGCTCTCATTCAAGGCTTGTATAGATGTAGATAAATAACTTACAAGTGCCCAGTGCATTATGCCATATAATGCAGTGCAATATATGGTTGCTATGGTAGTGATGCAACATGCCATATATATATACTGAGTACAGTAGAACCTCGATTATCCGGACACCTTGGTTCCAGAAGCAGGCCGGATAAGTGAATATGCCGGATAATCGAATAGATAAACCACGCCTTGATCCACCCACTTTATTGATGAACAGCAGTGCCACATGGTTGTCTGCGCATGCGCAAAAGAAAAGCAGGCATGTCTCCATGGTAACAGCTGCAACGCGCATGCGCATTTGAGGGACACGCCCATTTTCTGAATTATGTAATCTGATTAAAAAGAAAACTGCCAAGCCGGATAATCGAGGTTCCGGATAATCGAGGGCCGGATAATCGAGGTTCTACTGTACTGGATTGCTTTGATCTGCCCACTCACTGGGCAACAAATGTAATTATGTACTTTGAACATAGTGCCATTTGTGATGTCTTTTGACTTGTCAGTCAAACTATATAGCTACTGTAAATGTTAATAGTTTTTTTTACATGTTCCACTATAGACTGTTAATCACCTACTCATCTTTATTTTCCATGGAAGGATATGCAGTTTAGATTATCCTTTTACCTACACAATAGCAGCAGTATTTATTATTCAAACACACACACTACATTTATGCACCCAGTAGGAACAAAATGTCTCTACAAAATGTCAAACTACATGCATGCATATACTGTTTATATTTTTTCACAGGTTCCCATTGCCTATGGGCAGTGTGTTGTAAGGCAGTGTGTTGTAAACGGTAAGTCACACATACGTGTGATCCGTCTATATAATTATACTAATATAGCATCGGATCTCTGTGTCTGCATGTATATGCATAAACACGTATATCTATTTATGTACGACAACTAACTGCTGCATGCATATACTGTATAGAAGAAAATTTTTGCAGGTGCAAATTTTCGCTATTTGGCTCCAGAGCCCTCAGCAGAAATTTTGCTAATATTCGCGTTTAAATGCCAGGAAACCACACCCACCAATAGTTTTGCATGTGAAATTACCAGTACGTGGGAGTTTTCTTTTTCAGTTATTTGCATGCACACATTTTTATTCACTGAAATTCAAAGTTTCATATATACCATTGGATTCCTTGTTAAAAAGTGCTTCTATCTATATGCTGTAGAGCAACCAGCTAAACGTTAGCATTTTCCATGCAGAACTTGAGTCCCAGGCATACTTGTCCACCACGTAAAGCAGACTTTAGCACATGATCTAAAGGTTACCTTACAAAAAGGAACACACATGATTACATAATTTTCATAACATAAAAATTCTACATAAAGTGCATTTTCAACAAGTTGGTAGCCTAAATGTCCTAAGAGTGAATGATGTATGTATATCAGTGTCCTAGTATAGTGCAATACCCCTCCCTCATATACCTACAGCCCCCTACACTCCCTATATGGTAGACTTTGAGACACTCAGACTTACACATGCATGCACTGACAGTAAAAGCTACTGATAACGTCACCCCCCCCCCCGTTTTGCAAGCATTATAGAAAATGACAATGACAATGTTTTCCAAGGCTGCATGTTACATGACTATACAGAGAATACTCTACTCAACACTACTGTGCTATAAACATTCGTGTTGGCTTAACTCCGCCCAACTAATACTCGTTCATGGTCGTAGCAACTGAATAGAAAACGTTTTTGCTTCAATTTGCTTATAATTATGGTTTTCTCTATAGGCGTGGTTTGTGAAGCTGAACATGATGATTCTGTATGGGGGCTTGTCTTCCCTGCCACTGTGGCTGGCTGTTCCTATTCCCAGCAATGCCCACAACATGGAAATGGATTAACTTTAGGTATCATTATCATTCCAAGTAATCATGACTGTGTGCATGTTGATGCATGTGCATGTATTTAGGTACTGCGACTCGTTCCTGTACACTGGGTGGTGTCTGGGAAGCAGTGAATACTGATAACTGCACTAGGGAAGTATTCATCTCACTTAATGACAGGGTGAGACTTTTGCAGTTACAGTGTATACTTTGGTTCATACAATGTAACAGGTAAACACATGATTGCAGAGCACATTCATAATAATAAAATATGCAACCAGGAGTACATGCATGAAGGGGAGTAAGCAACTACACTACACACCGTACAGGGGCGTAGCTTAATTAATGGCTATATTACACGAATACATGCACTGCATGTCATCTATAGGACGTACTGTATACATTGCACGTGTATATATCGTCAAAGGCTTATAAAGAGAAGAGAGCATGCAACTCACTATCTGCCCTATGTAATCACAGAGGCAGGATACACTATAAATAATATTATAGTGGCAAAAGTCAATATATCGCTTATGACAATCTTTCAACTATAGTTTCTATTCCCCCCATTCAGGCAAATGAACTATTTTCTAGAAATGCATCTCAGAATGAAGTTGATGACCTTCTTGTTTCTCTTGCGGAGGCTACTAGTGTAAATGCAACAGGAGACTCCACCATGTTCCCCCAAGACCTCAGCATTACTAATATGATCGTCAAGTCAAGTGTGAATTACCTCGTTCAAAGTGTTGAGACTGCTAGTCCCATGTCTTCTCTCAATTTTAGTGAAGTAAGACTCAAACATTTCCCTTTTGTTTAAATAGTTGAGTCTTGCAGGAAGTTATGAACATTCTCAACAATCTTCTGGACGAGAGGAATACAGAAGGATGGGAAAGATTACAAATGGTAAATGGTATAAGTAATGGAACAGATACAGATATGCTTACATGGCTATGAGTGCCACAAGCAAGCAGCTAGTTTATTGGTGTGGTAGTAGATTGTGGTGAAGGGCCAATAATCTGTTAGTGGCACAAATTGCCATGTAATAACTACTTTATTGACTCTTCGTACCACTCCTGAAACCACAAATGTCTCGTGTGTCCACAATGATTTGAAGTAGTGGGTGGATGGTGGCTATAGGTTCAATGCAATATGCCATATAATACTGGCACTGCATTCCTTTGATCTCAGAGGTCAAAAGGCAACAAAGATAATTAACTGACAATCATGCAAATATTCTTCAGTATTCTGCTGCCGAGAGTCAGCAATTGCTGTTGAGTGCAGAGTTATATGGTCAGTATGTGTCATTGGCACTAAGGAGTGAAGCTGTGGATACAGGCAACATGACAGAGATCACACTTGTGAGACAGAACATTGGTAGGCATACTTCTTCACCATGCATTTATAATGATTGCTATAAAGTTGATTTGAAGCTCTTTGCATTTACCATCCAGTGCTATCTGCAATTGAAGTTGACATCACTAATTTGGACGACATCATCTTTCCTGAAGCTGTTAAAGTCAGTGAAGAAACAGGCTCAGCCCAAACTGTGATACCAGCTGCTCTTCTTATGGAGAGAGGCGCTCGAGGTATTTCATAAAACCAAAATCTGTTATCCATGTCTGTCTCAATTTTCAGATGGGAATGTTACAGCAGTCAACATTCTATTTTCCAACTTGGAGGATTTTCTTCCAAAAACCAATCTTGAAATGTACAGTACTAAGTCATGTTCTGCTCAGTCTCATTGTATATGCTTATATACACAGAAACACAACCAGACCAGTATCACAGGTTATTTCTAGTCAAGTCTTCTCCAATGTAAAGTTAACTAACTCTCAGACAAAGGCAACCTTCAGATTCACCACCCAAAAGGTATAGTGAACTTACAAGCTACACTAAGTTCATGCTTGTGTGTGCAGTTGTCTGAAGATGAAGTTGCTGAAAATGCAAGATGTGTATTTTGGAGTGTTTCTAGGTGAGCTGCATGTCCTTTTAATGTTTATCGTTGACAAAGATTTATTTGGTCAGTGATGCGGCCAACAGCAATTGGTCCACGGAAGGTGTGACTACAGTCAGTGTGGATGAAGACGAGCAAATGAGAGTATTTGATATTGTCTGTGAGAGCAGTCATTTCACAGCATTTGCTGTTCTAATGGATGTCACTGGAGCATTAAATGTGAGCCTCATTATATACAGCGAACCCTTGAATCAGTTCTTTATAATTATGATCTTTTGTAGGACACAACTCCAGAGATCAGGTTTGCTCTGTCGGTGGTGACTTATGTTGGTTGTTCCATCTCCATCTTCTTTCTTCTGTTGTCTATCCTCTATTTCTTGACATTGAGGTAATTATTGAAGCTTTGCATACATAATTATCCTTGCTATAATTATGCTGTTGATGTTTAGAAAAGAGCTGCTGACCAAGGTTCATAGCTTCATTCATCTCAACCTGTCTATTTCTTTGCTCCTTGGTTACGTGGTGTTCCTGTCAGGAGTAGATACAGCTGTGGCCAACGAGGTGTCACTTGAGTTGTGTATCTATAAATTATGCAGTATTGTATATAGCTGGTACAGTTTACTTTAAAACTTTAATTCATGCTGAAATTCATATTTATGAGCAAGCCTATAATATATACTACTCCATTTGCGAACTTTGCGAGTGCTTATGGCATCGCAAAAATAAGATTGCAGATACCTATTTCAGTATACTTTTATGATATTATGCACGATCATTGCCTGATTGTAAAAGTTATACAGATAGCAAGGTCTCAAATTTTTCTGCTTATTTGGCTCATTCACAAAGATTGTTCACTGTTCCAAACTTTTACTGTATATGCATGTAGTATCCGCGACTTGGCCTTTACTCTCGTATATTGGTTTGGGGCTGTTAGAACTGACAGTAATCTTTGAAAGTTCCTTCATCACTTGCAGGTGGCGTGTGTGTTTGTGGCTGTTCTCCTTCACTACCTGTTCACTACTGTGTTTTTTTGGATGCTGTGTGAGGGAATCATGCTCTATCTCATGTTGGTGGTTGTCTTCAACCGAATATCTAAGAAATGGTGGATATTCTTTATTATTGGATGGGGTAATGAAAGATCTTTTTTACAATGCACTATACTAATGCGTAATTATATTGTGCATTCCCAGCCACTTTCACTGCATGCTTGGCTAAACTAATATACTGCATGCACATGTCATACTGCAGCTTAGCCTCGTTCCCAGGTCGATTTTTCTTTAATAGAACAAAGTTGAAAATATACTAGTTAGTGACCTAGCATTATTTTACAGACAACTCAGTTGGTAACTGCATGTAGCTAAGCTTGTCCTTTCTTGCGCATGCACGCACTGTCAGCCCTTGAACACAATAAAGAAGACAACCTCTAGCTCTCTTATAACAAATGCGTGAATTACTTATATACTCCTCTGGAGGGTTCATCCATTCATATACATGACGTGATTACTATAACAGCATTCTGTCGAGTGCCTTGGGTATGTTTTTTGCAGTTGTTCCAGTGATACCGGTGGCTATATCTGCTGGAATTATTCATGACCAGTATGGCACAGAAGAGTAGTAAGTTTTATATTGTATATTTCATCATCTCCAAATTCTATAAATAACTGCATGCATGTTACAGCTTACCCCAATAAAGAATTCGTGTAATTATTACAAGCCTTTATTATTGTACTTCAGTTGTTGGATTGCCGTTGGTGCTGGTGATAAAGGAGCCATATGGGCATTTGTTGTACCCATGCTACTAGTTGTTCTGGTGAGATCTCTCTATAGCTATAGCTTGCAAATGCATCGGAATAATTGTAGTGTATATGTAGCAGCAGTTTTTGACTCAGAGTATACACATCTGTCATTGTATAGCAGCAGTTTTTAAGAGTATACACTCATCAGTTTATTTTTATATGATAACTATATCTACCTGTACAGGCGAATGTATTCTTCCTCTTGGCTGCTTTGCGCAGTGTCTATAATCTGAGAAAGTCAACCATGCAACAAATTGGGGAAAATAAATCTTTACAGTTATTCTCGTGAGTTTGTCCACTCTCATTCCTGCTATTCAGTAACATGTTGATCCCAATGCTTGTATATGCATGCAGACAACTCTTCAAGGCCACCATAATTCTCCTTCCATTGCTCGGGCTGACTTGGGTGTTTGGTCTACTCTCAGTCAACAGCAGCACCATTGTGTTTGCATGGTTGTTCTCTATCTTTAACTCACTGCAAGGCCTGTTTGTATTCATCTTCCATGTGCTCAGGAGTGAAAAAGTGCGTGTTTCATTTTTAGCATTTTTATGTCTAGATCTCTTCTAATTTTTAGGTCACAAACTTCCTGAAGCAGTGCAGAAAGAGAATGGATAGCGTTGTATCAACTTCTGCCTCAGGAAAAAATAATCAGGTAAAAGTTATATAGGTATACTAATGTCTAGACAGATGGATCGCCTATAGTAGTATATGCTGTATTATGCATGCTCGTTTCCATCGTAGTTCAAGTTAGAAATTATATTGTTTATATAATTATATTATAATTTTTTTTATGCAGAGCAAAAATCCAACGAGTGGTGTTCAGCTCAAGCCAAGTCACTCTAGACTCAGCAAACACGATCATAGTAACATGAAAAATGAAGCCATTAAAGTCGATGAGACTGCTGAATCTGAATTCAACTCAGAGAAGTCATACATTACTTGATTGCTTGAAAATGATAACAATTAAGTGGCACGAAACTGTAACCTTTAATTAGAGAATAAAATGCTCACGCTCACAGGAAAGCCTAATAGAAGCACAGCTAGCTACTAACATAGATTGTTTTCACCTAGTGCCGCTATATATACTATACTAGCGGAATGAATTATATAGTGCAAAGTTTTATTTGAAGTCCATATACTGGTTGTTGTCATTGTGTATATTATTTAAGACCTATAGATCTGTACTGATGATTTATTAACACACATAGTTTTAATGATTGTTCACGATATGGATTCATCATTGGACCCCGGGGTGTTCTCGGTATTCGTATCCCATGCACTCCCATTGAGACATTTCTCAGAGACTATAACAGTGGTGTAGGGGCTCTATAGTTTTTTGAATGGAAAAAAGTACGCCTATCTACATATTATAGTGCAGCTTGATAAACCATCTCGCCTAGAAAGATGGGGGGGGGGCTCCAGTCCCTAGAGCCCCTTCCTTCCTATACGCCATGCACTGTTATGCTACCTATATAATAATATTCTTGGTGTATAAGCATGCATATACGTATCACAACAAGAGTCAATGTACAGTAGACTCTCATTAATCCGGTCACCCTTGGGACCATGCAGCTTGGCCGGAATAGCGAGGTGGCTGTAGCTCAGGAAATAGCCGCGGTTTAAAAACGACCTTACCTCGAATCTAATGACTACTTTTGCGGTTCTTGTCTCGAGGATAATGTAGGATAATGAATCATTCTGTTCTCTTTTAAGTGTAATCCATTGCTAAACCACACCCAAAACATCATATCCGGCCGTAATATACGTATAAAATTACATTGAAAACCTTGTTTGTATGGAACGCCGTTTGCGACAAAATTCAGGCAGATGTGATAGGCGTGTGCATCCAATATAAAATCGATTTTTTACAATTGATTTTCGATTTACACGTGAATCAATCATACACCTGTGATAACATGTTGAAGTAATATAAAAAAAAAAAGAAATATTCGGGTTTGTAATTAAATAAATCACCGAATTGTAGGTGTAGCATACATAGCTACAGAATAGACAAGTTTTTATTATTGTGACAAAGTGGTTTTTGATTGCTGAATGTGCTTGTGATATCTGATCATGTAACAAGGGCGGGTTGTATGTTGAACGAGAGGTCATAGGTCATAGCTTCGGCCATCAGATATCTGTACACGCTGAGTAGACAATGAGCATCCAATGCTGTGTGTGTGTGAGGGGGATGGGGGGGGGGTGAGGGTGTGTGTGGGGGGGAGGGAGGGTGTGTAATATAATTATGATAAGGGATAATAATTGTGGTGCAAGGTGTGTACGTTTACTAAGAGGTGTGGGTGTGCAGTCGTAAGGGTGCACGGTTGAATAGACATAACCACCCCATGTTTGAGCATGCGTGGACAGGTCAAAATTTACTCTAAATCGAGGCCAAATCTAAGCATAATTATTTAGGCACAGGGATATTGCCTGGGGACAGGCATGCAATATTGACTACACTGGGATGCAAGCATGGGAAAGATGCACACAGTAAATAGCTCTAGCTGTGAAACAATACAGATCAACACCTAGAATTGAAAGGACTTAATCTCACCTGCATAAGTTATCTGCTCAGGGGTCAAGGGTCGTTTCTCCCAGTCAGATAGTTGCTGAGACTTGTCCAATGGTTTCCCTACACACTTCTCCACAAGTAGAGCTAGACCTCCTGTCCTCTCTGACCCCTCGTCTCGTGACCACACCCCCTTTGGTGGGGAGATGGTCTTGGTGAGACGGTTCTGAGCCAGTAGCGGATGTAAGGGGAGCTGCGACTGTGTGGTGGGTGTGGTCTTGAGGTGAGGGTGAGTACAAGGAGAGGGAGTGGGAGAAGGCTTCTTCAGTTCCTCAACCTGTACGGATAAAATATGAACACTCTGAACTCTCTTCAATGGTAGTATATCTTATATGTAAGTGCAAAGACAACCCCACAACTCACCAAAATACACCTCAGACCACCTAATCAAACAATTTCCCCAGACTCCCCCCTCTAGTTGGCGGCACGCTTTGCGCCCCTTCTTCCCCCCATTAATTCCAAATCCTGTATGACACGCAGCTGCCACATTATAGCTTTTATCTCACCATTTTTTCCATCTGTTGCAGGTCCAGTACTCTGACGGGTGAGCTCACTATAGCTCTGGTGAATGGCCAAGACTTGGACAGCATGTGAAGGTCACCACGGATACCATAACCTGTAGGGGCAAAAATGCATTGGAATTAAAGTGCATAATTGTAATAAACTATTAATAAGCTACATAACTGTAGTGCTCACAGAAAACCAGCTCACACAAAAAGTGTATACCGTATAGCGGGTAATTTTCGTGGGGTAAAATATTCGTTATTTTCGTGGGCAAGCTGACATCTACGAAATTTTAACGTAGGCGTGGCTTACCGGAACGTAGGAATGCAGTGCAGGCAACGAGGCTAAACAAAATTTTTACTCACAAAAACCACCGTTTCTCGAGTTGAACAAATTTGTTTACCAACGAAAATTACCCGCTATACGGTACATGTATAAATGCAACTACTAACTGTCTAGTAATTTCTTAATCCATTGACCATGAAAAAAAATTGGAAACAGCTAGTAACGGTAATCAAGCCATACAGACATTTAGTTAGAGCTCTGCTCATGCACCTAGTTTGAGTGTCTGCTCTGAGTGGAATAGACAGCTGATAAACTGAGTGAGTGCGTCCACTCCAACGGCCCTCGGTAGGTGAACCATGTCCAGCAGGTACACCGCCTCCTCCACAGCCAGCTGGAGGACAGCCAGTCTAGACACAGTGCACATGTGTGTGTAGGTGAATATTTGAAATTTGAACAAAGACACCTCACTCGATAGAAACTTAGTGGAGGCTTATCATAAAAGTGCGTTAGCATCCAAAAAAATTCTTAGAATTGTACATATAATCTTTTTCTTCCTCTTCGGGTGCTATGAGTAAGAATGAGGCCATCAGTATAATAATTATTTGGTCACCAATTCTATATTTTGCACAATCGGAAGTGTGGCTAAAAATGTACATAGCTCAAAAACAAAAACTGCACGTACCTCTCAACCCCTCTGTTACAGTACGGCAGTTTCCACTCAGCATCAATCCCTATCACGGTGTTCGGCTGTGCAAATTAAATTACTGATAATGATGTTAACACTCTCACTTGTTTGATAGCGTCCCAGCATTGCTCAAACCCCGCCCATTTGTCGACAAACACCACACTAGAGAGAGGGAGAGCGAACTTGAAGAACCGTGTGTCATGAGTTGCATCTAGTTTCACTGTACGGCTCTTTTGCCTCTTTTTTTTGCCAGAAGAACTGCATAATATTATACATACAAAGAACATGAAAGAGATTTTAATACCATAGAGACTTTAGCAATGACTCTATAAAGATTGCTAAAACATCTTGGACTAGCTGGCACTCGTTAGGTCAATACCGTATTACTAGAATGTGCATCAAAATTTGCGAACTTTGCGATGGTTGATCAATTCGCAACAATAAACTCCGCAAAACCTAAATTATTACTAGTAAATACACACGATCCTTGCCAAAACGCAATAGTTAGATCGCAAAGGGTCAAATTTTCTGCTGATATAGCTCATTCGCAAAGGTTTTTTACCCGCAAAATATTTTAGTAATACGTACGGTACATAGTTCAAAGAAGTTAGAACAATAGAGCAATAATACAGCACGACTGATTGAATGTATACATATATGGCCATGCATACCTATTGATTGGCAGCCATAATTAAACTATACGGATACATGTAAGCCCATAGACAAATTCATGATCTAAAGCATAACAGCTTTGAACTATATGTACCGTATTACTAGAATATTTTGCGAATGAGCCATATCAGCAGAAAATTTACCCTTTGGGACATACGTGCATGACCAGCGTTAAATGAAGCATCTCATAACTTTAGTTCCGTTGGTCTAATCACATGAAAGCATACAAAGCTAGATGGCGTCTTAAAATCAAAAGTCTATGGCTTGTTTTTGACAAAATATCAAGGCTTTTTTCCAAGAAATTATGGCCTGTTACAAATTTGAGATTTAAGCATACAGTAGAACCTCGATCATTCGGCCCTCCATTATCCGGAACCTCGATTATCCGGCTTGGCAGTTTTCTTGTTATCAGATCAGAAAATGGGCGTGTCCCTCAAACGCGCATGCGTGTTGAAGCTGTTACCATGGAGACATACCTGCTTATCTTCTGCGCATGCGCATATATACAACCATGTGGCACTGCTGTTTATCAATAAAGTGGGTGGGTCAAGGCGTGGTTTATCTATTCGATTTTCCGGCATATTCACTTATCCGGCCTGCTTCTGGAACCAAGGTGTCCGGTTAATCGAGGTTCTACTGTACCATGAAATAGCCAGCTTTCAGAAAATCATAAAATCGTTGAAATTGGACCATTAAAACTCTAATCTAGACTCTCAAACTACAGGGGACCTGCAATTAAAACGTGTACAGTTGTATATACAGGATTGGAATATGATCCCCTAGCTACTAGCCCACCTCTGTGCCTCTAGCTGTATCTGCACTGAGAAGGGCAGCTGTTGGACGGGCAGCTCACACCTGCCGGCCCAATACACAGCTGCAGCGATGTCATTGTGATACACCAGCTCCTTCACCAGCTGGAACTGTAGGGCGGTGTTGTCCTCGACTACACTCTGTATGTGTGTGGGAGGGGGGAGGCTGAAGGTACATGCAATATGTACTAATCCCATGCATACAAATATACTGTACAGTACTTAGCGGAAGTAAAAGTTTCTTCACCATTTCGTAATAAACTTTTGGTGGAAGGAATGACAATTTAGGTATCTATAGTTAGTAACAATTAATGCACACTGATGCAGTAGGGGAGACTTTGTATAATTATAGAGAGTGTATGACTATAACAATACCTCTAATAGGTCATTGATGTTGCCCTCGGTGATGGCGCCCTGCAAAGAGTTCATAGGTCAACCATTATCATAATTATGTCTCATATAACGCACGCAGTAAATGGGATTGCATCTGCTTACCTCAACGTATCTCTTCTGGAGGAGGTGGTGGAGTGACGCAGTGGACCAACGGCTGTGGATGTGGGAGAACTTGGCTGCAGCAATTAATCACATGATTATCACATGATAAACACATGGTGAATACGTACAAAGATCCAGGTTGTATTTGGTGACCATGCGATGAGCAAGACGATACAGCTGTTTCAAGTTGAGCTTGCAGTTACACTTGGAGAGGAGTTCGTCCATGGAGTCCTTTGGGATCAGCGAGCACTCAGAAACAAACCTGAGTGTAATAATTATTATATAATAATTATACTAACATTTCGCTCAAAACAGTAGTTTCTAGACAAATGTGAAAGAGAATGTTACGATATATGTTACGTAACGTACACATGTACACATGCTCTTATACTAACGAGGATTCAATACACGTACATGCAAGGAAACGTTTCTCAAATAATGGAAGATATAATTATTATAGGCAATTTGGTAACAATCAAATCTCTCAGCCTGGCCAAGTTTGTCCGTGTGGTACAGTCTCGTGTGACAATATGTATCTAATCAATTAAAGCAGGTCTATTGTGCTAATAAAATCAAACCTGTTGTCTCACAAGCAGACCACTTGAAATTAATCATGCAGTATACGATTCCAAGGTGCTAATAATTAATGATGTCATCGAGTTTATCAAGAAGAGAGGGCATGCAGCTCACTATAGAAGAATTTAAATGTGGGAGGATATTATATAGAATTAGAATTTGTGCTCAATGAGCACAGAAACATTTTCAAACTCTATAATTATAATTATTATCGGATACATGCACCGAGGCATAATTATGTTAAGCTTTATACTAGTAACCCTTACCGAGTATACGTACAGGGGGGGAAAGGGGGATATCCCCCCTAGCTCCAATTTCCTCCCCCTCCCCCCTAAAATTTGTATTCAGGTACTAGTTGGGGTCCATATATAGCTGGCAAGTTTACATACTAACATACAGTTGACCTTTTTTTAGCAACATTTTCTAGTTACTTTTCTTATTTCCCCCTCTACTTCAAAATCCTGTATGACACCCTGACGTATATATAGGTGAATATGTGCATGCCTAGACCTGCGCACATGAGGTGACCGAGTAGTCTTTATGCAAACCTGTTGATCTTGGTTTGTGTGGTTCCAGGCTCACAGAGATCATCCAACAACGCCACAAACTCCTCTTGAAGTGTCTTGCTCTCCTCGATGTAGCTGCCATTAAGAACAATACTAATAATGGATGTCCGTGTAAGTGTGTAAGGGCAAAGGAGGTCCAACATGCATGCACGATTGATTGAATCACTGCAAGTTTAATACATTTTCCAGTAAAATTTTGCTTCCAGTCACGTGATAACATGCAGGGCCCAATACACTGAACTTGTAGTAATTCGTGCGAGCATGTCGGACCTCCTCTGGTGTAAGGGCACTCACCCCTCTATCAGGTTGATCTTGTCCAATGCCACGAGAGGTAGCAGTATCTGTACATATGAATAACCATGGTAACATAAAGGTGCATCTATACATGTGTACGTATAAAGAATGATCCACCCATGAATGTGGTTTTCATACAATCATCATTGCTACAATAAGAATTGAGTTTATTCAACTTGTCATGGATACTGTAACAACGTCACTGGTTCACTTGTATATATAGCGAGACATTTTCGTGTGGTGCAAAATTTTGCGTTTTTCGAGTTAATGCAAAACTGGAATAACTCCCACGCAC
Organism: Halichondria panicea; assembly: GCF_963675165.1. NCBI lineage: Eukaryota > Metazoa > Porifera > Demospongiae > Suberitida > Halichondriidae > Halichondria > Halichondria panicea. The sequence continues at coordinate 5,371,135 of NC_087386.1, forward strand.
TGGTATTTCACATGCAAAGCTATTGGTAGTGATATAGTCAAAATAGTGAACATTTCCCGCTATACAAAACTAATCGCAACTACAACAATAAAACAGTTTCCAAGTTCCAATTTTATTTCTTCACAGACGCCTTCTGTGTACTACAGATGAGAAAGATACATAACTTGCGATCATGTGATACAGTACCAATCTCACTAAAAAGAGCTTGACTATATAAACCTTACTTCCCCTCCATACATCGGTTGTTACGCTACAAGCTAGGGACTTCCCCTCCCAGGGTGTCATACAGGATTTTGAAGTAGAGGGGGGAAATGAGAAAAGTAACCAAAAAATGTTGCTAAAAAAAGGTCAACTGTTATTTCAATACCCAGCTATGGACACTCAGTCATAATTGAAAGGGGGGGAAAATTGGAGCTAGGGGGGGATATCCCCCCCTTTCCCCCCCCCCTGTATGACACCCTGCAGGCTCCATACATCAGTTGTTACGCTACAAGCTAGGGACTTCCCCTCCATACATGCAGTTGTTACGCTACAAGCTAGGATCATTTTCAAGGCAGACCTAATTCATTAGCAATAGTCTAAGAACTGTATCATTGTACATGTGTATAATTATGATATATATTGCCTACTATAGAGATTGATGCATGTACAGAGTCCCCCACTAGACCCCTCTATTAGACTATTGATCCTGCACTTTGGATTAGAGGCTGTTGATTTACGAGTATTAGGTACGGATTCCCCTCCATCACGCAGTTGTTACACTACAAGTTAGTTAGGCATACAAGAGGTACTAGCTGCACCGTTTTTAATTCACTTCTATATATAGGATCAGGATCATACAGGCACTGGAGAACTGGAGAACTCGGAGTATGCAGGGCACAAGTATAACTAGAATACCAGAGAACCAGAGAACTGGAAAACTATGATAGCAGCTTAACCTCATAGTGGAAAGGTGCTGGAATACAAGAGAATTGGAGAAACTAGGAGAGCGTTATAATTATTATACATTTAGTGGAGCAGACACTCCAAAAAAACCATTGAATCCACAGAAATGGTTGTACAATAGGTTCTTTATAAGTTTGATGGTTGATTGATGAAGTGTAGTTGATATGCTGTATTGGATTTGCTAAATGTGTTCCAAACAATCACATGAGCAACCGAAAAGTGTAGCCTAGGAGAGCCAGAGAACTGGAGAAATAGGAGAGCTCACTATTATAGTAGAGCAGACAGTAGAATACCAAATAACCAGGGAGCCAGAGCATAGTGTGCAGAACATGCGCGCTGTAGAGAGCGCTGGTAGAATCCCGATAGATCACATGATCTTTTGAAACACGGTTCCTAGCCAGAGCCTCGACTCCAGGCCGCCTTCGAAACTCAGAAAAGGGCCTTCCCCTTTCCTGCGGCCTTGGAATCGAGCCTTCAAGTCCCTGCAAGCTTTATAAATTCTAGGCAGCTTGCAGGGGCTCCTGAGTTTCTGTTTGCATTGACATAGTGGACAACCAGCCTGGTGCTCCTGCAGTTGTGTTAGCAGAACTGTCATGAATAATTCTGCAAAGATGAGGTGAGTGCATAAAAATTAATATGAATTAGCAAGAGTCCTAAAGAGAGAGTTATCGAACATAACAAAAAGTATTCTACATGTATGTATTAGTTATTGCCCAGCCAGAGTGCAACATGCCATATATTGCACTGGAGCAACATAATGTCCTCGGGCGCCTGCAATAACTATAACTTGTGCCCAATGATGTTAAACTCGTCTGACTGGTCATATAAATCGTAATAAAAGACATGTGTTTTGAAGGAATTTAGTGTTTTGCTGAATTCCTTAGTAAATTTTTAGGTTTTTTTACCACTTCTAGTTTTAAAAGTAGTAGCCTATAAAAGGGACCAGTTATTGGGCATAAGTCCCAACTGGATATCTCTTAAAGAAATCTACTGCATTTACACACAGTGCAAGTGCATATAATCCCAGTGCATGCATTATGCCAATAATGCAGTGCAATATATGGTTGCCATGGTAGTGATGCAACATACCATGCACTGGGTTGCTTCGATCTGCCCGCTCACTGGGCAACAAGTTGCTGTTGTTGCATTTTGAGTGGGCAGATCAAAGGAACACTGTGCCAATATCTGCCATATGGCACAGGTCAAGCCTTGAACTGTGCCACTATCTAGATACTGGCATAGTATGGCTGAAGTTACCTAAAGCCCACCCTCCACCCAGTAACCTAAAACGGTCCCTTTTATAGTATAACACTGTTAAACAGATTCAGTGGTAGGCAGAAAATGTTTTTCATGCGTCTGGAGCATTCCACAGCCACCACAAGTAGTTGAAACTAGTTGTCCTATAAAAGGAGTGATGTGTACACGGAAAGGAATGCACAAGGAATGCAACAAATCAGTTGTTACACAGCTCACTCGTGTGCGCACATGGGATATATTGGCTCAGTAGTGACTTAGGCCCGAGGGCCGCATGCATGTGTCACAAAACTATAACGTATTATTGTGTACAGGTTGGTTGGAAGAAGTAAAAAGTTGAAGTATCCATGACATCTCATTCACACACGTACACTGTGTTACACCAGGAGCCCATAAATAAGAGAAGGAGCAGCTAACTTCAACGTATACTCGGGGATCACGTTTCATAATTGCCGGTGAAACCGCACTTCCTTGTTTGGAAGCGACTAAGTGCTTGCAAACCGCAGCCCTGCATGTATTGTGTATAACATGTGTAGGGATTCAACCACTTAAGTGACTCTGCATAATATGGAAATGCGGTCATAGCCATTTACGAAACGTGATCCCCGTAGTCAGCCGCTTCTTCTCTTATTTATGGGCTCCTGGTTACACTGAAGCATATTTTATTTTACTATTATGCAATTAGTTGGTCATGGTTGACTCACTGCACTTCAACTTTTAAGCCAACCAACCTAGTTAATTAAAGCATTAATCTAACTCTTCAATCTGATGTTACTGTCTGGAAACGAGTGTAAATGGTCAAGCACGCGGTGCAAAATGCCTCGAGCACATGTTGTTTCGTTTACAAAGAGGTGACTGATTAGTTGGAAGTGTACTTATATAGTCTTATAGGGAAGAATGAGGGGGGTTTGGACACAACGCTCCAGCAGATGTCTCTCGAACATCTCTGGCTTCAGTGATCGTCTTACATGGCTTGTATAGCCAAACAGTAGTGAGAGCAAGCCAAAATTGTAAAGCAAGGTTTAAGCATTATAGAGAAAGAGTTATTAGAGTGCTTTCAGTTTGTATAATGTAAAATAAATTTGCACTAGTCTTGCAATTGTTAGGGAATTGGAGTGCTTTGTAATGTATGCTACAAAATACGTACAGCCTGGCATATTTAGAGAGTGTTACAGATAAGTGGAGCTATACATTTCCAATAAAAGGTGCACTGATGGATCTACAAAAAGGTCCGAGTTCACAATGGCTGCTGCTTCTGGCAGCGTTGCAGCTCCTTTCTGGATCTTGTAGCTAATAAACATCTATAAAACTAACTCATAAGTTGAATAAAAAGTTTGTTGATTCTACAAAAGATTCTGAAGAGACTGCAACAGTTTTCACTATGCTATATGTAAATAAAACTAGTCATAACTCAAGAAAGAATCTTTAGTTTGATTCACGAGTCGAAATCCAAGAGAACGTGGCTAGAAGCCTCGACTAGAAGCTGTGCATGAGTAGAAATTTAGATGCGCTTTCGTACTACTGCATGTCACCCACTATAACTCAGTGTATAACATGCCACAGGCCATTTTCATGAACCGTGCAGTCACATATAACTCAATCATGCATGCACCACGACAGGTCTGTGCTCTACCTATTAACTCTGCTGGTTCTATCAGCCTCGAGGGCCCATGGGCAGTGTGTTTTAAACAGTAAGTAGCACATGCATGCATATGTACGATTCATCTATTATGCATGTAGACAACCCTATGTATATAGTATCTGATATACTAACAACTTCACATTTCAAATGTTTTTCCAGTTACGTGTATGCATGCATGCATACATACTACTGCACACTCGGAGTGTACAGTATTTATAGTGTGTATGTCATATGGAGGTAATAAATGCAGGCAGCATGACAAGAATTTACAAATAATAATATATATACTAGGGGTACACATGGTGCAAGGTCCTCGCTCATAGTCCATCTGCACGTGGCTTATAACGCCATTCAAATGAATGTAAAGATGTGTAATTTATCCTAATGTGCCACAAAAGAAAGCTAGGTTTGTGTATTCAGTGTAGAAATTCGTTGTGAGATCAAAAGTGGTCCAGAAAGTCTTGTGTTGATGTCGACTAAAAATTTTGAGTTTAGATGGTATCGCAGGGATATAGAGAAGCGGCTGGCTGGAGACGTACATCTATTTGTGTAATGATCGTTTTGTGGCGGATCGTTGCTGTAAGAACCGTAGTGCAGAGCTTCACTGTGGAACGATAATCGTTCAGAGAGTCTTGTAGAGTACCTGTACTGAGTTTAGAGCGAAACCGCTGGAGTAGAGAGAAACTGGAGCAAGTTTTGAACCCTTGATCGACCAACCACCACCACCACTACCACGGTTGATCTCGATTGAACCCAATTATAGCCTCGCTTCACTGAATTATGTACAACAACTGCATATCTTCAAGAATTCAGTCAATTGCATACTTTTATTCACTCACAGATTACTATCGCTTGAGTATTACTGATGCCGGAGATGGTCGAGAGACATCTGTTGGAGCGTTGTGTCCAAACCCCCCGAGAAATGACCTGACAAGGCAGTATGTCAACGGCGTTGGTGATATTGGTCCCCGTGTCTTTTTTTCTGCACTTGAAGAAGATTTAGTAAACTTCAATAGTCCATTTTGCCTGGCATTCACCATGCTAACCACCAACTCATCGAATTCGGCACCACTAATGTCAATTGTTAGCGCGTCCTCTGCAGAACCCGTGTTTTCACTCGTAATTGATAGTGCTGGTGTGACCCTAACTCTCGGTACGTCCAGCGTTACTTTTCCTGCTCCACAGTTTGCAGACGGTAATGCACAACAGCTGCAGATTTGTACTGATGGCGCTGAGGCAACTTTTTATTCTAACTGTGGGCGCCTAGGTAGCCTTCCATTCTCTGGATCCAGTACTGCTGATTTTAACAACGCTATTTTGTTCATATTGAGGAGTATCACTACCGAAGATGATTTCCAGGTAAGTGTCTCGTATCTTGCTTTGTACATTAAAATCATGCACGATACAAGGAGGAGTTGAGTCAATTGTAGTCATTACATGTATACAAAATTGATCACGAATTGTCATTTTTTTTGCAGGGAAGAGTACAACAATTGTATGTAGTGCAATGTCCTGGTACTGCTCAACAAAACATAGCCAATGGTCAGTGTGCCGTTCTTCCAAGAGATTGTACTCAAGCCACTCAAAGTTTTGCTCCAATTAGTCCACCTACTACTACTCTCCCTACTACGGTAAAAGAGTAGTATCCCATATCTGAGACCATACATAAAATTATAGGGCCTCACTTATTTTAGTCTTGGGTCCAGGCCAGGCGGCACTTTACGAAAAGAACGTCAGGTCAAGTTCCAATGTGAAACTCGTGCAAAAATACCAGGAATTTCTTAGAGTGGTAATTAACCGCACTGCAGGACGCGCTCGCCCACAATCAAGCATGAATTGATTTCGTGTCTTAATTCTGCGATTCATAATTATATTCATGACTGATTGTGGGCGTGCACGTTTGGTGTTGTCAATTATATATACCAGTGAAGAAATTCTGGACTTCTGCACGAGTTTCACATAGGAACTTTAATACATGACCTGACGTTCTTTTCTTAAGTGCAGCCTGACCTGAGACTAAATTAAACCAAACTATGCATACATATAATTGAATCAGAGTGTCTATAAGTAAAGTATCATATATACATGTGCATCTTTGATGTTGCAGGGAAAGGGTGAACAGTAAAACAACCTCAGTAGTGTCTGCCACTCTAGATATTCCCTGCCCTTCTATAGTGCTCTGTATAGCTACCTCTATCGGTATCATTGGAGACAAGGGACAAGAGAGTTTTATAGGTTTTGAAGAAAGACATGAAAGAGTTGTATGTGGCTGTCTAGTATATAGCTTTAGGCACGCTCAACTATATTAGTGTAGCTATAGGCAGCCATTTTAGTCGGCAGTTTGTATGAGCAATAAGTACTTGCAGCTCTCATTCAAGGCTTGTAGATGTAGATAAATAACTAACAAATGCCTATATAATGCAGTGCAATATATGGTTGCTATGGTAGTGATGCAACATACCATATACTGAGTACTGGATTGCTTTGATCTGCCCACTCACTGCATGGGCAACAAATGTAATTATGTACTTTGAACATAGTGCCATTTGTGATGTCTTTTGACTTGTTAGTCAAACTATATAGCTACTGTAAATGTTATAATAGTTTTTTTTTACAGGTAGGTTCCACTATAGACTGTTAATCACCTACTCATCTTTATTTTCCATGGAAGGATATGCAGTTTAGATTATCCTTTTACCTACACAATATAGCAGCAGCATTTCTTATTCAAACACACACACTGCATTTATGCACCCAATAGGAACAAAATGTCTCTACAAAATGTCAAACTACATGCATGTATATACTGTTTATATTTTTTCACAGGTTCCTCCCATTGCCTGTGGGCAGTGTGTTGTAAGGCAGTGTGTTGTAAACGGTAAGTCACACATACGTGTGATCCGTCTATATAATTATACCCATATAGCATTGGATCTCTGTGTCTGCATGTATATGCATAAACACATATATCTATTTATGTACGACAACTAACTGCTGCATATACTGTATAGAGGAAAATTTTCGCAGGTGCTATTTGGCTCCAGAGCCCTCAGCAGAAATTTTGCTAATATTCGCGTTTAAATACCAGGAAAGCACATCCACCAATAGTTTTGCATGTGAAATTACCAGTACGTGGGAGTTTTCTTTTTCAAGAATTCCATCATTTGCATGCACACATTTTTATTCACTGAAATTCAAAGTTTCATATACCATTGGATTCCTTGTTAAAAAGTGCTTCTATCTATATGCTGTAGAGCTGGTAAGCTCCAACCAGCTAAACGTTAGCATTTTCCATGTAGAACTTGAGTCCCAGGCATACTGTCCACCACGTAAAGCAGACTTTAGCACATGATCTAAAGGTGCATGACCTTACAAAAAGGAACACACATGATTACATAATTTACATAACATAAAAATTCTACATAAAGTGCATTTTCAACAAGTTGGTAGTCTAAATGTCCTAAGAGTGAATGATGTATGTGTATAATATCATTGTCCTAGTATAGTGCAATACCCCTCCCTCATATACCTACAGCCCCCTACACTCCCTATATGGTAGACTTTGAGACACTCAGACTTACACATGCATGCACTGACAGTAAAAGCTACTGACAATGTCACCCTCCCCCCCCCGTTTTGCAAGCATTATAGAAAATGACAATGACAATGTTTTCCAAGGCTGCATATTACATGACTATACAGAGAATACTCTACTCAACACTACTGTGCTACAAACATTCGCGTTGGTTTAACTCCGCCCAACTAATACTCGTTCATGGTCGTAGCAACTGAATAGAAAACGTTTTTGCTTCAATTTGCTTATAATTATGGTTTTTTTCTCTATAGGCGTGGTTTGTGAAGCTGAACATGATGATTCTGTATGGGGGCTTGTCTTCCCTGCCACTGTGGCTGGCTGTTCCTATTCCCAGCAATGCCCACAACATGGAAATGGATTAACTTTAGGTATCATTATCATTCCAAGTAATCATGACTGTGTGCATGTTGATGCATGTGCATGTATTTAGGTACTGCGACTCGTTTCTGTACACTGGGTGGTGTCTGGGAAGCAGTGAATATTGATGACTGCACTAGGAAAGTATTCATCTCACTTAATGACAGGGTGAGACTTTTGCAGTTACAGTGTATTATATACTTTGGTTCATACAATGTAACAGGGAAACACACGATTGCAGAGCACATTCATGATAATAAAATATGCAACCAGGGGTACAGCATGAAGGGGAGTAAGCAACTACACTACACACCGTACAGGGGCGTAGCTTAATGGTTTCCTATTACACGAATACATGCACTGGATGTCATCTATAGGACGTACTGTATACATTGCACGTGTATATATCGTCAAAGGCTTATAAAGAGAAGAGAGCATGCAACTCACTATCTGCCCTATGTAATTATCCAACTTCATATCAGAGGCAGGATACACTATAAATAATATTATAGTCGCAAAAGTCAATATATCGCTTATGACAATCTTTCATCAGCTATAGTTTCTATTCCCCCCATTCAGGCAAATGAACTATTTTCTAGAAATGCATCTCAGAATGAAGTTGATGACCTTCTTGTTTCTCTTGCGGAGGCTACTAGTGTAAATGCAACAGGAGACTCCACCATGTTCCCCAAAGACCTCAGCATTACTAATATGATCGTCAAGTCAAGTGTGAATTACCTCGTTCAAAGTGTTGAGACTGCTAGTCCCACGTCTTCTCTCAATTTTAGTGAAGTAAGACTAAAACTTTCTCTTTTGTTTAAATAATTGTATCTTGCAGGAAGTTATGAACGTTCTCAACAATCTTCTGGACGAGAGGAATACTGAAGGATGGGAAAGATTACAAATGGTAAATGGTATAATTATAATGGAACAGATATGCAATAGTTATTACATGGCTATGAGTGCCACAAGCAGCTAGTTTATTGGCGTGGTAGTAGATTGTAGTAAAGGGCCAATAATCTGTTAGTGGCACAAATTGCCATGTAATAACTACTTTATTGACTCTTCGTACTACTCCTGAAACCACAAATGTCTCGTGTGTCCATATATAAAAGCTATGATTTGAAGTAATGGGTTGATGGTGGCTAGGTTCAATGCAATATGCCATATAATACTGGCACTGCATTTCCTTTGATCTCAGAGGTCAAAAGGCAACAAAGATAATTAACTGACAATCATGCAAATATTCTTCAGGATTCTGCTGCCGAGAGTCAGCAATTGCTGTTGAGTGCAGAGTTATATGGTCAGTATGTGTCATTGGCACTAAGGAGTGAAGCTGTGGATACAGGCAACATGATGGAGATCACACTTGTGAGACAGAACATTGGTAGGCGTACTTCTTCACCATATAATGATTGCTATAAAGTTGATTTGAAGCTCTTTGCATTACCGTCCAGTGCTATCTGCAATTGAAGTTGACACCACTAGTTTGGACGACATCATCTTTCCTGAAGCTGTTAAAGTCAGTGAAGAAACAGGCTCAGCCCAAACTGTGATACCAGCTGCTCTTCTTATGGAGAGAGGCGCTCGAGGTATTTCATAAACTTTGGTGGTAACCAAAATCTATTTATCCATGTCTGTCTCAATTTTCAGATGGGAATGTTACAGCAGTCAACATTCTATTTTCCAACTTGGAGGTTTTTCTTCCAAAAACCAATCTTGAAATGTACAGTACTAAGTCATGTTCTGCTCAGTCTCATTGTATATGCTTATATACACAGGAACACAACCAGACCAGTATCACGGGTTATTTCTAGTCAAGTCTTCTCCAATGTAAAGTTAACTAACTCTCAGGCAAAGGCAACCTTCAGATTCACCACCCAAAAGGTATAGTGAACTTACAAGCTACACTAAGTTCATGCTTGTGTGCGCAGTTGTCTGAAGATGAAGTTGCTAAAAATGCAAGATGTGTATTTTGGAGTGTTTCTAGGTGAGCTGCATGTCCTTTTAATGTTTATCGTTGACAAAGATTTATTTTGTCAGTGATGCGGCCAACAGCAAATGGTCCACGGAAGGTGTGACTACAGTCAGTGTGGATGAAGATGAGCAAATGAGAGTATTTGATATTGTATGTGAGAGCAGTCATTTCACAGCATTTGCTGTTCTAATGGATGTCACTGGAGCATTGAATGTGAGCCTCATTATACAGCGAATCCTTGAATCAGTTCTTTATGATCTTTTGTAGGACACAACTCCAGAGATCAGGTTTGCTCTGTCGGTGGTGACTTATGTTGGTTGTTCCATCTCCATCTTCTTTCTTCTGTTGTCTATCCTCTATTTCTTGACATTGAGGTAATTATTGAAGCTTTGCATACATAATTATCCTTGCTATAATTATGCTGTTGATGTTTAGAAAAGAGCTGCTGACCAAGGTTCATAGCTTCATTCATCTCAACCTGTCTATTTCTTTGCTCCTTGGTTACGTGGTGTTCCTGTCAGGAGTAGAGACAGCTGTGGCCAACAAGGTGTCACTTGAGTTATGTATCTATAAATTATGCAGTATTTTATATAGCTGGTACAGTTTACTTTAAAACTTTAATTCAAGCCTATAATATAATATACTACTCCATTTGCGAACTTTGTGTGTGCTTATGGCATCGCAAAAATAAGATTGCAGATACCTATTTCAGTATACTTTTATGATATTATGCACGATCATTGCCTGATTGTAAAAGTTATACAGATAGCAAAGTCTCAAATTTTTCTGCTCATTCGGCTCATTCACAAAGATTGTTCACTGTTCCAAACTTTTACTGTATATGCATGTAGTATCCGCGACTTGGCCTTTACTCTTGTATATTGGTTTGGGGCTGTTAGAACTGACAGTAATCTTTGAAAGTTCCTTCATCACTTGCAGGGAGCGTGTGTGTTTGTGGCTGTTCTCCTTCACTACCTGTTCACTACTGTGTTTTTTTGGATGCTGTGTGAGGGAATCATGCTCTATCTCATGTTGGTGGTTGTCTTCAACCGAATATCCAAGAAATGGTGGATATTCTTTATTATTGGATGGGGTAATGAAAGATCTTTTTTACAATGCACTATACTAATGCGTAATTATGTTGTGCATTCCCAGCCACTTTCACTGCATGCTTGGCTAAACTAATATACTGCATGCACATGTCATACTGCAGCTTAGCCTCGTTCCCAGGTCGATTTTTCTTTAATAGAACAAAGTTGAAAATATACTAGTTAGTGACCTAGCATTATTTTAGAGACAACTCAGTTGGTAACTGCATGCATGTAGCTACTAAGCTTGTCCTTTCTAATTGCGCATGCATGCACGCACTGTCAGCCCTTGAACACAATAAAGAAGACAACCTCTAGCTCTCTTATAACAAATGCGTGAATTACTTATATATACCCCTCTGGAGAGTTAATCCATTCATATATACATGACGTGATGACTATATAACAGCATTCTGTCGAGTGCCTTGGGTATGTTTTTTGCAGTTGTTCCAGTGATACCGGTGGCTATATCTGCTGGAATTATTCATGACCAGTATGGCACAGAAGAGTAGTAAGTTTTATATTGTATATTTCATCATCTCCAAATTCTATAAATAACTGCATGCATGTTACAGCTTACCCCAGTAAAGAATTCGTGTAATTATTACAAGCCTTTATTATTGTACTTCAGTTGTTGGATTGCCGTTGGTGCTGGTGATAAAGGAGCCATATGGGCATTTGTTGTACCCATGCTACTAGTTGTTCTGGTGAGATCTCTCTATATAGCTTACAAATGCATCGGAATAATTGTAGTGTATATATAGCAGCAGTTTTTAACTCAGAGTATACACATCTGTCATTGTATAGCAGCAGTTTTTAAGAGTATACACTCATCAGTTTATTTTTATATGACAACTATATATCTACCTGTACAGGCGAATGTATTCTTCCTCTTGGCTGCTTTGCGCAGTGTCTATAATCTGAGAAAGTCAACCATGCAACAAACTGGGGAAAATAAATCTTTACAGTTATTCTCGTGAGTTTGTCCACTCTCATTCCTGCTATTCAGTAACATGTTGATCCCAATGCTTGTATATGCATGCAGACAACTCTTCAAGGCCACCATAATTCTCCTTCCATTGCTCGGGCTGACTTGGGTGTTTGGTCTACTCTCAGTCAACAGCAGCACCATTGTGTTTGCATGGTTGTTCTCTATCTTTAACTCACTGCAAGGCCTGTTTGTATTCATCTTCCATGTGCTCAGGAGTGAAAAGGTGCGTGTTTCATTTTTAGCATTTTTATGTCTAGATCTCTTCTAATTTTTAGGTCACAAACTTCTTGAAGCAGTGCAGAAAGAGAATGGATAGCGTTGTATCAACTTCTGCCTCAGGAAAAAACAATCAGGTAAAAGTTATATAGGTATACTAATGTCTAGACAGATGGATCGCCTATAGTATAGTATATGCATTATTGGAGTGTATTATGCATGCTCGTTTCCATCGTAGTTCAAGTTAGAAATTAGACTGTTTATATAATTATAATATTATAGTAATCTATTATATGCAGAGCAAAAATCCGACGAGTGATGTTCAGCTCAAGCCAAGTCACTCTAGACTCAGCAAACACGATCATAGTACCATGAAAAATGAAGCCAGTAAAGTCGATGAGACTGCTGAATCTGAATTCAACTCAGAGAAGTCGTACATTACTTGATTGCTTGAAAATGATAACAATTAAGTGGCACGAAACTGTAACCTTTAATTAGAGAATAAAATGTTCACGCTCACAGGAAAGCCTAATGGAAGCACAGCTAGCTACTAACATAGATTGTTTTCACCTAGTGCCGCTATATATACTATACTAGCGGAATGAATTATATAGTGCAAAGTTTTATTTGAAGTCCATATACTGTTGTTGTCATTGTGCATATTATTTAAGACCTATATAAATCTGTACAGATGATTTATTAACACACATAGTTTTAATGATTTTTCACGATATGGATTCATCATTGGACCCCGGGGCAATCCCGGTATTCGTATCCCATGCACTCCCATTGAGACATTTCTCAGAGACTATAACAGTGGTGTAGGGGCTCTATAGTTTTTTGAATGGAAAAAAGTACGCCTATCTACATATAGATAGTGCAGCTTGATAAGCCATCTCGCCTAGAAAGATGGGGGGGGGGGCTCCAGTCCCTGGAGCCCCTTCCTTCCTATACGCCATGCACTGTTATGCTACCTATTATAATATTCTCATGAAATTTGGTATATAAGCATGCATATACGTATCACAACAAGAGTCAATGTACAGTAGACTCTTGTTAATCCAGTCACCCTTGGGACCATGCAGCTTGGCCGAAATAGCGAGGTGGCTGTAGCTCAGGAAATAGCCGCGGCTTAAAAACGACCTTACCTCGAATCTAATTACTACTTTTGCGGTTCTTGTCTCGAGGATAATGTAGGATAATGAATCATTCTGTTCTCTATTTAAGTGTAACCCATTGCTAAACCACACCCAAAACGTCATATCCGGCCGTAATAATTATACGTATAAAATTACATTGAAAACCTTGTTTGTATGGAACGCCGTTTGCGACAAAATTCAGGCAGAATGTGATAGGCGTGTGCATCCAATATAAAATCGATTTTTGAAGATCGATTTTTAATAATAGATTTTTTACAGTTGATTTTCGATTTACACGTGAATTATCTTTGACAATCGATCTGATAATCGATTTTGAAATTCGATTTTTGATAATCGTATTCGAGACTATGTCTAAAGCTGTATCACGTGAGACTATCCTTAGAGAAATTTTGCATTGAAGAAGCCACTATTCATGACTTCTATTCTATCTGGAATCACCAAACTCTTTCTCAGCTCTTTCTCTAAGCACACACAAGATGGCCAAATAAAACAGTGCTGGTGAGAAAGCATACAAAAATGGGTGCACGAACTAAATAAGATAGCACCAACTGAACAGTTCTAAAATTACTGTGACTTATGGCCCTCCTTTTTAATGGTTCCAAAAACAATGATGTTTCGCTTTGCGGATTCGAGGCTAGCATCAATCAATTGATGATTATCAATTTTTGTAATCGATTTTCGATTGTCAAAGATTGTTCACGTGTATCAAAAATCGATTATCAAAAATCGAATTTCAATAATCGTTATTTATCAAAAAGCGATTATCAAAAATAGAATTTCAATAATCGATTATCGATTAGATCTATCAAAAATCGATTATCAAATCGATTGTCAAAGATTGTTCACGTGTAAATCGAAAATCAACTGCAAAAAATCGATTATTAAAAATCGATCTTCAAAAATCGATTTTATATTGGATGCACACGCCTATCACATTCTGCCTGAATTTTGTCGCAAACGGCGTTCCATATGTTTGGGACAGCCAGCACTGGCCGGTAAACGGAATAGCAAGTGGCCGTACTTCAGGGTGAGTTTTGTGCAGTAAACATATAGCTAGCATTCCGTGCCAAGCCAAATGGCCGGTATATGGAGGTGGCAGTACTTCAGAGAGCTTGGAATAGCGAGAGTCTACTGTATATACGTTGATTCAATACGCCTATTTATGCACTCCTTGGTTGTATCACGGGTATTGAGTGTGGGTTACTAATAGGGGGGAAAAGGGCCGAAACTGAGGTCAGTTGGATGCATGCAATGCATGTTGATATGTTTATAAGTATTTTTGTACAGTCATTGCATGTGATAAATAATGTGGAGTGTGTTTTAAACGGTAAGTCACAATTCTATGTGATATGATACCCTATCTCTGCGTCTGCACGTACAAGCAAAAATATAATGTGTACTATATATACAACAACTGCATTTCTTCAAGAATTCAGTCACTTGCTGCACATAATTATTATTATTCACTCACAGATTACTATGACTTGGGTGTTATTCAATCTGTCCAACCGGGTGAATGGACACGAGAGACAACTGATGGTTTGTATATAGGTTCATGGTGTTTGCCATTAGAGTGTGTGCGTGAGTATACATGTACTGTCAACAGATACAACTACCATATATATACATAGGAGTAAAACATTTGAGAACACCTAGGAGACATTTGTTTGGCTGGTTTCTACATCGTGTTCTTTTTGTAGAAATGTAAACTTTGTCCAAGTCTACTCATAAATTAACTTGAAGTGTTCTAGAATTAAGACTGCATGTAATTGTTCATGTGATGTGCATATAACAGCAATGCTCACACACACACAGCAAACAGAACTGCCAACAAAAGACGTTGATGTTATCTGCTCATGCAAATTCAAGACATCGATCTATTGAACTTCTCTTAAACTGGCTCGGTACACAAATATAGCTACTTCCATGAAGCATGCACACTTGATGATGATCTCCCTTGTACATGTACTAGCTAGATCTCTATAGTCATAATATTTCCTGTGGTTAACTTTACTTCTGTATTGTACAGTTCTTGTTATAATTACGGGTTTTGTTCGTAAGGTAGTTTCTTTCATGTGCAGATAATTATTGTGCCTAGCTTATAATTAGGGGCCTGCTCCATGCAACTCTATTGCATATGTGAGCCTCTGCTCCACTGCTATTTGTCTTGTTTTTGTGCACTTTATCAATTGTTGGATAATAATTATTTCAAACTCAAATGTTTGCATGAACCTGCCATAATTATACATGTTAAACACCCCTTTACATAAATTATAGATCAGAAACTGTGTTTAACACCTGTTATAATCATATTGGTTCAAACCACACCTGTGATAACATGTATAATTATACAAAAAAAGGAAATATTCAGGATCGTAATTAAATAAATCACCGAATTGTAGGTGTAGCATACATAGCTACAGAATAGACAAGTTTTTATTATTGTGACAAAGTGGTTTTTGATTGCTGAATGTGTCCGTGATATCTGATCATGTAACAAGGGCGGGTTGTATGTTGAACGAGAGGTCATACGTCATAGCTTCGGCCATCAGATACTTGTACACGCTGAGTAGACAATGAGCATCCAATGCTGTGTGTGTGAGGGGGATGGGGGGGGGGTGAGGGTGTGTGTGGGGGGGAGGGAGGGTGTGTAATATAATTATGATAAGGGATAATAATTATAATTATAATAATAGGTGCATGCATATGTACCCATTTGTGGTGTAAGGTGTGTACCCTTACTGAGGTATCACTATGGGTATGCAGTCGTGGGTGCACGGTTGGATAGACATATTAACCACCCCATGTTTGAGCATGCGTTGGACAGGTCAAAATTTACTCTAAATCGAGGCCAAATCTATAAGCATAATTATTTAGGCACAGGGATATTGCCTGGGGACAGGCATGCAATATTGACTACACTGCATGGGAAGATGCACACAGTAAATAGCTCTACACCTAGAATTTAAAGGACTTAATCTCACCTGCATAAGTTATCTGCTCAGGGGTCAAGGGTCGTTTCTCCCAGTCAGACAGTTGCTGAGACTTGTCCAATGGTTTCCCTACACACTTCTCCACGAGTAGAGCTAGACCTCCTGTCCTCTCTGACCCCTCGTCTCGTGACCACACCCCCTTTGGCGGGGAGATGGTCTTGGTGAGACGGTTCTGAGTCAGTAGCGGATGTAAGGGGAGCTGCGACTGTGTGGTAGGTGTGGTCTTGAGGTGAGAGTGAGTACAAGGAGAGGGAGTGGGAGAGGGCTTCTTCAGTTCCTCAACCTGTACGGATAAAAAGATGGACACTCTGAACTCTCTTCAATGGTATGTAAGTGCAAAGACAACCCCACAACTCACCAAAATACACCTCAGACCACCTAATCAAACAATTTCCCCAGACCCCCCCCCCTAGTTTGTGGCACGCTTTGCGTCCCCTCTTCCCCCCATTAATTCCGAATCCTGTATGACACCCAGCTGCCACATTGATTATTATATATAGCATATAGCTCAGGGTGTCATACAGGATTTTGAAGTAGAGGGGGGAAATGAGAAAAGTAACCAGAAAATGTTGCTAAAAAAAGGTCAACTGTTATTTCAATACCCAGCTATGGACACTCAAGTCATAATTGAAAAAGGGGGGGAATTGGAGCTAGGGGGGGATATCCCCCCTTTCCCCCTGTATGACACCCTGTAGATATTATGTCACCATTTTCTCCATCTGCTGCAGGTCCAGTACTCTGACTGGTGAGCTCACTATAGCTCTGGTGAATGGCCAAGACTTGGACAGCATGTGCAGGTCACCACGGATACCATAACCTGTAGGGACAAAAATGCTTTAGTAATTAAAGCGCATAATTGTATAATAAACTATACTATTAATAAGCTACATAACTGTAGTGCTCACAGAAAACCAGCTCACACAAAAGGTATAAGTATAAATGCAACTACTAACTGTCTAGTAATTTCTTAATCCATTGATCATGAAAAAAATTGGAAACAGCTAGTTAGGCGTAATCAAGCCATGAAGACATTTAGTTAGAGCTTTGCTCATGCACCTAGTTTGAGTGTCTGCTCTGAGTGGAATAGACAACTGATGAACTGAGTGAGTGCGTCCACTCCAACGGCCCTGGGTAGGTGAACCATGTCCAGCAGGTACACCGCCTCCTCCACAGCCAGCTGGAGGACAGCCAGTCTAGACACAGTGCATATGTGTGTGTAGGTGAATATTTGAAATTTGAAGTTGAACAAAGACACCTCACTCGATAGAAACTTAGTGGAGGCTTATCAAAAGCGCGTTAGCATCCAAACAAATACTTAGAATTGTACATATAATAAGCATGCCCTTTTTCTTCCTCTTCGGGGGCTATGAGGCCACCGGCATAATGGTTGCCAATTCTATATTTTGCATAATCGAAGTGTGCATGGCTAAAAATGTATGTAGCTCAAAAACAAAAACTGCACCTACCTCTCAACCCCTCTGTTACAGTACGGCAGTTTCCACTCAGCATCAATCCCTATCACGGTGTTCGGCTGTGTAAATTAAATTACCGATAATGACGTGATGCCAATTAACACTCTCACTTGTTTGATAGCGTCCCAGCATTGCTCAAACTCCGCCCATTCGTCGACAAACACCACATTGGAGAGAGGGAGAGACAACTTGAAGAATCGTGTGTCATGAGTTGCGTCTAGTTTCACTGTACGACTCTTTTGCCTCTTTTTTTTGCCAGAAGAACTGCATATACATACAAAGAACATAAAAGAGATTTTAATACCATAGAGACTTTTATCAATGACTCTATAAAGATTGCTAGGTCAATACATAGAAGTTAGTACAATAGAGCAATAATACAGCACGACTGATTGAATGTATACATATGGCTATGCATTGGCAGCCATAATTAAACTATATACGGATACATGTAAGCCCATAGACAAATTCATGATCTAAAGCATAACAGGACATACGTGCATTGCAGCGTTAAATGAAGCACCTCATAACTTTAGTTTCGTTGGCCTAATCACATGAAAGCTTGTTATTTAAGATGGCGTCTTAAAATCAAAAGTCTTGTTTTGACAAGGCTTTTTTTCCAAGAAATTATGACCTGTTTCAAATTTGAGATTTGAGCACACCATGGAAGAGCAAGCTTTCAGAAAATCATAAAATCGTTGAAATTGGACCATCAAAACTCTAATCTAGACTCTCAAACTACAGGGGACCTGCAATTAAAACATGTACAGTTGTATATAAAGGAATGGAATATGATCCACTAGCTACTAGCCCACCTCTGTGCCGCCTCCAGCTGTATCTGCACTGAGAAGGGCAGCTGTTGGACGGGCAGCTCACACCTGCCGGCCCAATACACAGCTGCAGCGATGTCATTGTGATACACCAGCTCCTTCACCAGCTGGAACTGTAGGGCGGTGTTGTCCTCGACTACACTCTGTATGTGTGTGGAAGGGGGAGGCTGAAGGTACATGTAAAATATGTACTAATCCCATGCATACAAATATACTGTACTTAGCGGAAGCAAAAGTTTCTTCACCATTTCTAATAAGTAATGAACTTTTGGTGGAAGGAATGACAATTTAGGTATCTATAGTTAGTAACAATTAATGCACACTGATGCAGTAGGGGAGACTTTGTATAATTATAGAGAGTGTATGACTATAATAATACCTCTAATAGGTCATTGATGTTGCCCTCGGTGATGGCGCCCTGCAAAGAGTTCATAGGTCAACCGTTATCATAATTATGTCTCATATAACGCACGCAGTAAATGGGATTGCATCTGCTTACCTCAATGTATCTCTTCTGGAGGAGGTGGTGGAGTGACGCAGTGGACCAACGGCTGTGGATGTGGGAGAACTTGGCTGCAGCAATTAATCACATGATTATCACATGATAAACACATGGTGAATACGTACAAAGATCCAGGTTGTATTTGGTGACCATGCGATGAGCAAGACGATACAGCTGTTTGAAGTTGAGCTTGCAGTTAGACTTGGAGAGGAGCTCGTCCATGGAGTCCTTTGGGATCAGCGAGCACGAAGAAACAAACCTGAGTGTAATAATTATATAACAATTATGCTTAACATTATTAACATTTCGCTCAAAACAGTAGTTTCTAGACAAGTGTGAAAGAGAATGTTACGATATATGCTACGTAACGTACACATGTACACATGTACTAACGAGGATTCAATACATGTACATGAAAGGAAACGTTTCTCAAATAGGAAGATATAATTATTATAGGAAATTTGGTAACAATCAAATCTCTCAGCCTGGCCAAGCTTGTGCGTGTGGCACAGTCTCGTGTGACAATATGTATACCTAATCAATTAAAGCAGGTCTATTGTGCTAATAAAATCAAACCTGTTGTCTCACAAGCAGACCACTTGAAATTAATCATGCAGTATACGATTCCAAGGTGCTAATAATTAATGATGTCATCGAGTTTATCAAGAAGCGAGGGCATGCAGCTCAATTCAAATGTGGGAGGATGAAGGACATGACCTTATATAGAATTTGTACGTATTGAGCGCAGAAACATTTTCAAACTCTATATAATTATTATCGGATACATGCACCGGAGGCATAATTATGTTAAGCTCTATACTAGTAACCCTAGCTGAGTACGTAGGTGAATATGTGCATGCCTAGACCTGCGCACATGAGGTGACCGAGTAGTCTTTATGCAAACCTGTTGATCTTGGTTTGTGTGGTTCCAGGTTCACAGAGATCATCCAACAAGGACACAAACTCCTCTTGAAGTGTCTTGCTCTCCTCGATGTAGCTGCCATTAAGAACAATACTAATAATGGATGTGACTGTCAGTGTAAGTGTGTAAGGGCAGAGGAGGTCCAATATGCATGCATGCACGATTGAATCACTGCACGTTTAATACATTTTCAGCAAAATTTTGCTTCCAGTCACGTGATAACATGCAGGGCCCAATACACTAAACTTGTAGTAATTCGTGCATGCATGTCGGACCTCCCCTGGTGTGTAAGGGAACTCCATCACTCACCCCTCTATCAGGTTGATCTTGTCCAATGCCACGAGAGGTAGCAGTATCTGTACATATGAATAACCATGGTAACATAAAGGTGTATCTATACATGTGTACGTATAAAGAATGATCCACCCATGAATGTGGTTTTCATACAATAATCACTCATTGCTACAATAAGAATTGAGTTTATTCAACTTGTCATGGCTACTGTAACAACGTCACTGGTTCACCCGTATATATAGCGAGACATTTTCGTGTGGTGCAAAATTTTGCGTTTTTCGAGTTAATGCAAAACTGGAATAACTCCCACGCACTGGTATTTCACATGCAAAGCTATTGGTGGGTGTGGTTTCCTGGCCTTGAAACACGAATTAAGAACCCACAAACATTTCTGTTGAGTGAGCCAAAATAGTGAACATTTCCTGCTATACGAAACTACAACAATAAAGTTCCAAGTTTTATTTCTTCACAGACGGCTTCTGTGTATATACTACAGATGAGAAAGATACGTAACTTTCGATCATGTGATACAGCACCAATCTCACTAAAAAGAGCTTGAACTGTATAAACCTTACTTCCCCTCCATACATCGGTTGTTACGCTACAAGCTAGGGACTTTCACATACAAGAGGTGCTGTACCATTTTCAAGGCAGACCTAATTCATTAGCAATAGAACTGTATCATTGTACATGTGTATATGATTACCATTAATATTATAATGCCTACTATAGAGATTGATGCATGTACACTGACACAGAGTCCCCCACTAGACCCCTCTATGATCCTGCACTCTGGAGAGGCTGTTGATTTACGAGTATTAGGTACGGATTCCCCTCCATCACGCAGTTGTTACGCTACAAGTTAGTTAGGCATACAAGAGGTACACTAGCTGCACCGTTTTTAATTCACTCCTATATATATTATACAAGCTTATATATGATTACGCTATAGCGTGAGTGTAAACTTTAGATAGGGGGAATACCCACGCACGCACGCGCACACGCACACACAAGGCACGTCAATCACAGAGTACTCTCTGACCCGGCAGAAACACATGATTCCTGTCACAATGTATCTCACTACAATACCACTTGTCGTTATATTCCCTGTACCCCAATATCGCTCTGTTCCCATACAGGACGACTTGTATCCCCTGAGGCTACTGTGGAACTGGCTCATAAAAAAAGTGAGGGCTCTGGTATTTTAATGTTATTCATATAATTATGCCGACCACAATCAGTTCACATTCAGTCACCTTATAAAAGGGGTAACTTTTACATAGCAATCATAATAGTGAGAGGCCCTCATAACATAAAAACAATTTTTGGAAGGCCAACCAAAGGGAAGGCCTAATTACAAAATTAAATACAATAGGCGTGTTTAAATGTTTTATGAGAAACAGTATTATTGTGCACTAGCCTCAATCCCAGGCCGCATTTCATCGAAGAGTGGGTCTGGTATCGATGGGTGCTTGCATATACATTAGCCAGACGCAGGATAACAATGTATATGCTCAGTAAAACAACTAACGGGAAGTGGATTGAAGGTTTTGCCTGCTATGCTAACAAAAGACTCACAGCCTGCAACAGTGTGGACGACAATCATCTGAAAACTGACACTATTTAATAGCCTAATGGACAGGCCACGCCCATCTAATACTAACTTTGGTGAACGTCTACTATATACACTACTGCTACTGCAGAAAGAAAATAGCTGTACAGCAAAACTATAGCTCTGTCTCTAGCTAGCTAGCTATAATAGCTCTGTGTATGACTTTCAATACTTGTCAGTATGTTTTCGTGATAACTTCAGGACATTTTACGGGAACAAATATCCAATAATGTTGCACATGTGCAAGCAGTCAGTAGCAGCATGCCTTCTCTTCAGGGGAGGCTAATGAAGGAGGTTAACTGTGCACTAGCTACCATGTATAGAGGTGACTAAATATTGCTCAACCACGAATATTTTGCCTGTTTTTTTTACAGAGCAGTTAATGCAAAAATTAAAACCGGGAGAAACTCACACGCACCGGTTACAACCATGAATATTTCTTGATGGCTTAGAAGCCAAATAGCGAAAATTTGCCGTTATACGATATAATTACAGTTCTAATGGACCTTGCAACAACAGAATGGTATTTTAATGGTATTCAGAATGCTGAAGTACACAGCTGTGTACAAATACAGTGCAGATTTGGTTATTGGTGGAGAACTGGATGAGATCGAGGAAGAATAGTGGAGTGTATAAATATGTACATTTACTCACATTACTCATATCAAAATACTCCTGTAATCCAAACTTCCAGGTGTAGGTGACAGCTTCCTTGAGTCTCTGCTCAGCCAGGTGACAGTCGATAACGTCCAGTTGTGCCGTTTTATCAGCTGCGTGGAGATCAAAGACGTCTGTCATATCATCCATCAGTGTCGAGTGACATCTAGTGAGGATCTGTAGTGCTTCTTTACGATGCAGAGAGGTCAGCACTGCACTCCTAGGAAAATAAATAAATTATCGATTCAGAAGTAGTAAGACCTTTGTGCAAAGGGGGTCAAAATTATCTATTGGTAGGTTGGTGTGTGGAGATCTGTTTATAACATGTACTCTATACACAGCTGAATCGAGTACGGACAGAAAAGAGCGGCTCAGGAAGCTTGCTATGGAAATTAATGTAGTAGTTTTTTTGGAGATCAGCCTGTAGTATTTCCCCCGGTACTAACTTGGGCTTCTCTTCGTGCTCTCCCAGCCACGTCTTGAACTCTGTGAGGAGCACTCTAGGGAGCGAGTCTTTCTGCATTCGGACACGCCCGGCCCGATCCAAGAACGCCAGCAACAGTGAGTACACATCTCCATGGGTATTAAACATATCTCTGAGGAGCTCTGTGACCTTGGAGGGGTCGGAGGTCTTATAGGTCTGAAACGTTCCCTCGGCTTCGTCTACCCATACATCATCTTCGAAGTCCATGTACGATTTACGACTTTTGGGCCTGGAGCCTATATAAGTGAGTGGGCAGAAGTGTACAGGCATAATTATGTGAGAAAGCGTACAGGGATGAGTGGGTGGTTAAGACCAGCTCGTTAACTAAATGAGTGGGCGTTGAGGCTTACGTAAAGCCGTACACGATCACCACACAACATACCACTAACCACAGACAGACAGTCGGATCAATTTCACCTTCAGGAGGTAGCTGTACGGGTGCACACAGCTCAGGGTCTGAGATCCAACCATCCTCTTCGTCCACATTGACTTCCACGTGGTTTATATGAAGGTGCAGTGTGGGTTCTTCCCAGTAATCGTCGTAACAACAGTCATCCGATTGCTCCACATTTGTGTGCGCCAGAGAATGAGCTAGTCTTGTGAGTCTTACGTCAGTAACCTCCTCCTCACCTGTACCTGATGAGAAGTCGTAAGCCATGACTAGACTGGAGAGGGGTCACTGGTGAACACACAATTTTCTGATTTTGTTGCAAAACTCAAAAACAAAAACAAGCCACGTGGGTGAGCTCTAATTGGAATAACAAATCCACGTGGGTGTGTTCTCTTCTAAATAAAGCTCACCAATAACATTCACATGTATAAACAAAAAAGACCAGAGACAAGGTCAACCGCGATCGGAGGTTCGTATCTACCGAATATGGTGCTCCTTTAGAGTATGGAGTTCCCTTTTGACGTCCAAAGTCTTCTACCGGGGGAGATCACTCGCTTAGTGGGTGAGAAACTGCCACATACGCTCAGTTCTTCAAGAAAAACATCCAGGTACAACATCCATACACTGTGTATATTAGCCTGCTCTGATGTAAGTATATAATGTCGGCGTGATAATAGTATCGTCTTTCTTGCAGTCACGATGACCAGCTCGCAATTATCGTGAATGAGATGGGCATAGCATCTGCAAAGGTGATAATTATAATTTTTATGCTGTCACAACAGTAACACATTATTATATATACAATGACAATCGATCCCCTCAGGCTCAGGGACTTCGTCTACCCATCACCACTTACGATAAACTGGTCGCCTCTAATCATATCCTCTATATCACGTCCGACAATGGAGGGCAAAGGTCAAACCCAAATCTATTATTATAGATACACACTCATTATAACTCTACAGGGGATCAGTGATTGGTATTCTCAAGCTGGGCCTCAAGCGATTGTTCCTCACGGTTAGTTCCGCATGAGTAAATACATGTATATCTTGTAAGGCTTTGGAATACAAAGCATGATGTAATTTATATATTGTAAGGCATTGGAATACAAAGCGTGATGTATTGTATATCTTGTTAAGGCATTGGAATACAAAGCGTGATGTAATGTATGGCATTGGAATACAAAGCACAGGGTGTCATACAGGGGGGAAAGGGAGATATCCCCCCCCTAGCTCCAATTTCCCCCCCTTTCAATTATGACTGAGTGTCCATAGCTGGGTATTGAAATAACAGTTGACCTTTTTTTAGCAACATTTTCTGGTTACTTTTCTCATTTCCCCCCTCTACTTCAAAATCCTGTATGACACCCTGAAGCATGATGTATTGTATATCTTGTAAGGCATTGGAATACAAAGCATGATGTAATGTGTTATCTTGTTAATTAAGGTAGGTATTGAAATATGAATTTTGGATAGACACACATTTGTTTCCGTGCAGGATAGAGTGGGCGTGGTGCATGAGGTGGAGCCTCTGTGTGTGCTCGACTTCTACGTCCACGAGTCTCGTCAGAGGAGTGGGTGTGGCAAGCGACTGTTTGAGGAGTTGCTCAAGGTGAGGGTGGGCTGTCTATAGAGTGGGCGTGCTTATGGTACTATAGGTGGTATATGGTGTATGTGCTGAGAATGGTGACGCCACTTTGTTAGGCTGAGATAAATTTGTACACTTTACGATACATGTGATTTTTTACTTGTGCTGTAGGTATAATAAAGAATTCTAAATATAATGTCTTTCAGGCGGAGAACGTGAAGCCATATGAGGTTGCCATTGACCGTCCCTCTCCCAAGTTCCTCGGTTTCCTCAAGAAGCACTACCAGCTGGCATCGTTTGTCAGTCAGGTTAGTCGAGTAATCGCTCACTCTTAACTACCACCTCCACCACTGTCTCCCCTCACACAGGCGAATAACTATGTTGTGTTTGACCAGTTCTTCTCGACATGCAAAGGTCAGTGTACCTATAATGTGTCCACTATATAGCGGTTAAACCCCACCACACCTAGGCCATAATATTACTTGAAAGTAAATAATTTTGCATCCCTTGTGGAGTTTCATCTTCACATACACAACAAATGTTTGTACATGTGCAGAGTACTATTATACATTCACTTGTACATAAGCTTGAGAGGTTTGATGTTGTATGCATGTGGCTTGGCTGAATGCTTTACAGCAGAGTGCCCAAACTTTTTGAATTTGTATACGTATCAATCCTCGTACAATCACATAAGTTTGCTTCTCTTAATGGTGTAGGGACGGTTAATACCAACCACCACGGTCCAGTGTGGCACATTCCTACCATTGTGATTTCCCATACCAACTTTTCATGGATCAACTTTCTCTCTCTCTCTCTCAGACATGGGGCGACAGTCTCGAAGGTATTCCCTCTCCTCTGTTGCTAAGAAATTGACAGTGGATCGACCCGACCCAGTTTCTCTACCAACAGCTGCGCACATTCCAGCACAAACCACACCCTTCAACACCTCTGCAGAATTCAGCTGGAGCCCTGAAAATGCTTCAAAAAGTTTAAACTCGAGTTTTTCGTCTCAGACTAGAGAAAGAGAATTTAATATAATTACTGGACAACATAAAGGGGCTGACTCTTTCAATAATGTTTATCTTCAAGGCAATAACTCCCTCTGGACAAAAAGACAGACCAATAGTTTTAGCGGTGGAGACGACGTTGATATTCTAAGGAAGACAAAAATGACTCAACACATTGAGCCGTGTTTGGGTGAGAACAAAGCGCCTCATCTCAACATGCGTCGTGGTAGTAACCCACGGAGACTGTGGGGGGACAGTGAACACTACAAGGCATCGAGTGCAAGTCATGTGACGTCAGGAGCTGGTGGTCATGTGAGATACTCTCGGCACGCAGGAGCAGGAGGAGGCAGCTTACCACACTCTGGGAATGATATCAAAATGTAAGTGAAATTAAAGTCCATGGCTGTCATGATTGGTCTATCACACCACACATACCCTCCCACACACACACTAATTAAGGTTTTTACATATACGTATACATGCATAATTGTTTCCTCCCACGCATGCAGCTCTGGGAATAGTGCAAGACTTAAAGCCAGGACTCACAAACACTATCTTTAATTCATGAACCAGTATATTATAGTTCGTCTCACATTATCTTGATTTTGTTAGGCATCATATTGTACGTGGTCAGATACATGTTTCATTTTCAAGTAATAATAACGATGCAAACAACCCAATATATAAATATAATACATAATAATACAATACAATATTGCACACACAGATGTTACAAAGGTTGGTGGTTACAATAAAGTGACAATATTAATAATAATTACTGACAAACGAGTACATGTACATACAACACAGAATGCCTCTGGGGCTCTACAAGACTACATTCAGACAAAAAGAGACTACATGTACGGTTTTTATGCACAGAGAAAACAGACTATCCCAATATACAGGCCTATAAATGGGACAAGTTTACTGCTCTTCGGAGGCTACTTACACACGCTCGAGTTTAATACCGTCAGACTAGCTCACAGCTCTATCTCCGGAGTGCGTGCACAGGCTTACCTTTTTTTTTTTTTTTTTTTTTCCTGTAATATCAAAACAATACAAATGTACAAAAGCAAACAGACTAAAAGATAAGAGGGGGGGGGGCATACAGTTTAGCGGATACCATCCGCTAAACTGTATGCCCCCCCCTCTTATACCTTGCTTGCGCATGCGCACCAAGGCACACAACACTACATGCATGTAACAAGCTAGCCTCGAGACCAGGCCGATTAAAATACGTATTTTAATCGGCCTGGATTCGAGGCTAGTAACAAGCCAGAATGCTATCAGGAGCCTATAAATAAGAGAAGGAACAGCCGACTATTCTCTTATTTATGGGATCCTGATGCTATACAGGGTCAACGCATGGACAGTGTGCTGAATTTACTAAACGCTAAAATTAATGATAAACGTATTAAAGGCAGCCAGTATAGTGGCCAGTATATACGAAATAGCAGAGTGGCCGCATTTTAGGGCGAGTTTTGTGCAGTAAACCTCTAGCTAGCAATCCGTGCCAAAACAAATGGCCGGTATATCGAGGTGGCCGTACTTCAGAGAGCTGCGAAACTCTACTGTATTCCCTGGGCTGTGCCCGCATAAAATACACACGGTACAAACCACCGTCAATACACGCTATAGATAAGTTACATAAAGCAGAAAGATACACCTGACTATTACAGTAACATGCATCAATGACATGACAGGAATCCTCCAATACATGACAATTTAGACAAGGTGAGGGATAGTGAGTGTGCGATACAAGATCATGATGGTGAGGAATCACTGCCCAACATGCATGCATGCATTACTAGCATATAAAGTACAAACATGCAATATAATCAAGTACATAGATCTACGCTATATATTCACTTTGAGAAGTTGTATAAAAGAAAGCTGACTCAAACGGCTGTTTCACATTTCATCAAAAGTCCTTCATTGATCATCAAGACAAACAACTCAACCGGATTAACAATGAAGTTGAACAAGCTCATTCTCCTGGCCACCTTCCTGGCTGTAGCAGTCAGTGTGAGCCACGCCATGCCCAACATAGAGTTGGAAGATGAAGACGACGATGATGACATGCAAGCCTTTCTCCAAGAGATAGAGATTGCTCGTTCTACTGGTGTCAGTGCTAAGACACAATGGAGGAGAATTGGTCGAATAGTTCGTAGAGTCGTTGAAACGGTCAAGAAGGTTTGCAATGTAGTTCCTGTTGCCGAGTATGTATGTGGACGTGCTGAAAGGAAGGCTGCTATTGAGACATACTCGAACCAGATCGCCGACGAGCAAGTCTGCCAGTATGTCACAGTTGCTAAGACTGTTTGCAAGTTTGTAGGTTGATGAACTACTTTCATTAATACAGGATAGATAGCATCATGTGAACAATTGACTGAATAGTATATGAGAGTAGAAATCATTATAGAATTATTTCCTCTACTATAATTAATATCATGCTGTGATATAGAATTTACATTTAGGAAGCTCTCTCACTGTCGGGCTGACTAAATCAGCTTCAGCCTGAGAACTCCAGGCGCCATGCGGGAGTACAACCACAGTGAAGGCTTTTGATTGGCTAGCTTATATATAGACAATGTATGCATATTGCGCCTCAGTATTATATGTTTAAGATCTTGGTTGCCTTTAATGTCGCTGGTTAAATTGGTTACTCCAGGTCACATGCATGGACCTTTCATGGACTTGTTAATCAACAGTATTTAAGATGAGGTAGTTGACATGGATGCAGTGCATGGTGCACGGTGGTTTGAAATAATTATAGTCTTAGATTAAATCTGAGTTGCCGTGGCACGTGTTAGACCACTCAGCTTGAGATTCTGGCTGGGTATTCTGACTTACACATGCAGTATAAATGTACCAACAGTCTGATTGCATTCATTATGTTGTTACTTCCAATATCAGTAATAAGGAATGGCATAACTCGAGAACGAAGCATTATTTTGCAAATCCCCCAAATGTGACTATAATTATAGAGGCTTATTTGAGCAGCCATAGCAGTCTACACACAGACACACACACACACTATACCTGTAGATCTATACCTCGCTTATGCGCATGCACCAAGGCACAACACTATAGCTACTGCAGTGCATATACCTACAAAACATTTGCAATGTGAAATTGCTAGGATTGGCCAGGGGAAACACCAAAAAGCAAAGAAACAAGAAAGCGGACGAGAACATAACTCCAATCCGTTACAACATCATTCATATGCATGTACAGCTGTATAGTGTTGAGGTAGCTGCATCACAATTGACATAAAACATAAAAACCTAAATTGTCATTCAAGATAAATTATGTGTAGACCGTAGATCATCAATCACATTATCACTTCCGTACATGTCAAAACTCATAGAAAACTACCACCGAAAAATGTTACGTACATATAAATGACGTTGTAACAGATTGGCTTTCTTGTTTCTTTACTTTTGGGTGTTTCCCCTGGCCAATCCTAACAATTTCACATTACAAATGTTTTTGATCAGAAGATACACCTGACTATTACAGTAACATCAATGACATGACAGGAATCCTCCAATACATGACAGTTTAGACAAGGTAGGGGATAGTGAGTGTGTGATACAAGATCATGATGGCGAGGAATCACT
Source organism: Halichondria panicea (assembly GCF_963675165.1). Lineage (NCBI taxonomy): Eukaryota > Metazoa > Porifera > Demospongiae > Suberitida > Halichondriidae > Halichondria > Halichondria panicea. The sequence continues at coordinate 5,400,735 of NC_087386.1, forward strand.
GCCCAACATGCAAGCATACATTTATTATACAAGCATATGTAAATCATGTACATATAGATCTATACGCTATATAATCACTTTGAGAAGTAGAGTCGACTCAAATGGCTGTTCCACACCACTTCATCAAAAGTTCATCAAGGCAAACAACTCAACCGGATTAACAATGAAGTTGAACAAGCTTATTCTCTTGGCCACCTTCCTGGCTGAGCCACGCCATGCCCAACATAGAGTTGGAAGATAAAGACGACGATGATGACATGCAAGCCTTTCTCCAAGAGATAGAGATTGCTCGTTCTACTGGTGTCAGTGCTAAGACGCAATGGAGGAGAATTGGTCGAATAGTTCGTAGAGTCGTTGAAACGGTCAAGAAGGTTTGCAGTGTAGTTCCTGTTGCTGAGTATGTATGTGGACGTGCTGAAAGGAAGGCTGCTATTGAGACATACTCGAACCAGATCGCTGACGAGCAAGTCTGCCAGTATGTCACAGTTGCTAAGACTGTTTGCAAAAATGGGTGATTCTTTCAACAATGTTCATCGGCAAGCCAATAACTCCCTCTGAACGAAAAGACAGATCAATAGTTTTAGCAGTGGAGACGATGTTGATATTCTAAGGAAGATGAAAATTACTCAACACAGTGAGCCGTGTTTGGGTGAGAACAAAGCGCCTCATCTCAACATGTGTCACGCACTGCACACACTCCACACACATCCTCCCCAATTAACATATGTACACATACGTATACCCTCCCACACACATCCTCCCCAATACACATGCACAACCACACATTACCCTGGCCTCCCACACACATACACAGGTTTCTACGTTACGTACATGTAGCTATGTATGTGCTTTATATTATTATTCAGAAACAGTAGTGCAAGACTGAAATCCCAGGACTCACAAACACTACCTTTAATTCATAATTTATAATTATGTTACAGTTTATACTTCGTCTCACATCATTTTGATTTTGTTAGCTTAAATCAGATACATGTTTCATTTCAAGTAATAATAATGATGCAACACAATCCAATATACGTAATAATGGATTAAAATGCAATATAATATTGCACACACAGTTGTTACAAAGGTTGGTGGTTATAATAAAGTGACAATAAAATTAATATTGATTGCTGACAAACGAGTACATGTACATACAACACAGAATGCATCTGGGGCATACAGAGATGTCAGAGAGTGATGAGGGACTTCTCGGCCTGTGTGTGTGTGTGTGTGTGTGTGAGGGAAGAGAAATAGGTGTAAAAGCAGTATAAACTATAAACATTATACTTCACATCCAGGTGGTATGAATGATGCCCTAGCTACGTACATGTAAACAAGTACTATTTAATCGACATGCACAAAAAAGCATTCTCAGGGTTTTATGAACTGAGGAAAGCTCTACAAAAGGATTATCCCATAACGGGACAAGTTTGCTGCTCTTCAGAGGCTACTTACACATGCAGCAGTACGACTAGCTCACATTTATCCTCTCCCTCTCCTCCTCTCCGCTAATGACGAGGGCAATCTTCTCCACCCAGGTCTGAGCCACCAGACTAGTACTGGCTTTGAACTTCATCTGGCCACCTGCACACAGAGCTCGTCAATATACACACTGACCAATATTATAAGGCTAGGGAAAGACACATTGACTAAAACGTTGATTTGGTACAGATCACTAAACTCATAATTGAATTTTATAGAACGCCATTCCTTAATGTAGAGACAGTCAAAGAATGAAAGTATACACAGGTACCTCACAGCATGTATCTCGTGATATGCGCGCCTTGCTCAACATTTGCTAATAGCAATCCTCCTACACTACAATGTATATACGTACATACATAAGTTAGTATATAAATTATACCCATTATTATAATAGTGTTACCTGACTCATTGATTATGATGAAGTATTTATCTTTGCTCTTGACTTCCTTGTGTTTCACTACCCATCCTCTCAAGACCACGCCTTTAGTACGCACCAGCTTGCCCTAGGGTGTGAGCAGGCTAGACTAGGATATGATATTGTGGGAAATTCTTCCGCTATGATTCATCTCTCTAACGTACTTGTCTATCAAAATTACTCGTGTCCCTATATATACTTACAATGCATGGCACTGGAAATGACCCCCATATAACCACACAGTAAAAGCTGTCTATATAGTAGTCACCCTTAGGCAACAGTGGCTGCAATAAATAGGTGGCCTAGCTGCTAACACAGGTTGACATATGCTTGACATATACTATGGAGAGACTTAGAGGTGACCTGGTTGTAGGGTGACCTAAGTTCCATATAAGTATGCTACAGACTTGCCCCCACCTTTATGCTTGACGTTTTTTTGCTCTTCGGCTTGGAGGGAAAGAAGAGTAGCGCTGAGTCAGTCAGCTGGGCCCACACCTTGGAGCACTTGCGACCAAACTACGTATACAGGGAGAAAGACACTATTACAAATGTGTGGGTGATTTCAAATAGTACTGTAATGTGTAGTAACTTTACTCACAACACGAATAGAGAGAGAGATAGAGATAGTAGGAGAGAGTGTGGGCCAGATAGTGATTATTGTACTGCTAGAGTTCTGTAATTAGACTACCGTATAGCGGGTAATTTTCGGGGGACAAAATATTCGTGGTTCAGCTTTATTGAAACATTTCGTGGGTAATATTTTCGTGGTTGCTGCTTGCGCTGCAGGTAAAGGTAGGCAAGGTCGCTTCATTCGTGGGTAAAATATTCGTGGTCAGATCTTCAACCACGAAAACCACACTATTTTACCCCACAAAATTACCCTCTATACGGTATCAAAGGCACAGATACATTTCTCAGTGGTTACTACAATAAAGCTAGCACTGAGTCGACTAGTGATGAGCAGAAATCAACACAATGTTACGGAGCTAAATATATACACTATACACGCAAAGAGAATTGACTGTTTGCACTCACTGAGACTTTCCTTGCTCCCTTGTTACAGGTCCTCCTGGTGAGAGGCCCCTCCATGATGAGTCGAGCTGCCAGGTAGTCCACCTCTACCTCACTCACGTCCTCCAGCTGTCGGTACAGCCCCTCATCATCCTCCCCTCCACTCTCCTCACTACTATCACTGCTCACACTGTGTTGATCTGAGTGTGTGTGTGTGTGTGTGTGTGTGTGTGTGTGTGTGTGTGTGTGTGTGTGTGTGTGTGTGTAGGGGGGGAGGGGGGGGGGTAATATTTCCATCAGCTGGAATGAATTCTTAAACATGTATTTGTTTGAGCAGGAGCACATTACAGAAGGAGCGTCTAACTGTGCATGGGTTCGGAAATCACATCTCGTGTGCTTTACTAAACGCCGCATTGCCTTATAAGAAAAGTGTTGAAGTACTGTGTACATAAATTACAGACCGCGGTCAGCCTGTGAATATCATTATAAACGGATTTTGTATGTAGTGCAGCAGCAGGAGAGCTAGGTTGAGCCAGAAAGAGCTAAAATGAATAGCTAGATCTTTGATGGATGTTGGTATACATCATGGAAGAGACTGTCATTGGTGAGGTACAGAAAGTTCTGTAAATAGGAGCATATCCAGTCACTTTGTACAGAGAAAGTTTGCTACTAACACATACTATACTAGGCGTTTTGTTTTTGCAGTAGGGAGTCTTACTGGGGTTCTTAGAAGAGAGAGTTTACTTCCAGGTCTATAGCTAGCTGTAGCTTTTCACTTTTATCGACCTATGCTTGGTAAAAGTGCACCGTCAGCTCAATTAGCACTCGCCCGCAGACCCACTTAGTGGTTTTGCATATAAGGTCATGCTTTGCAAACTTCCACGAGATGCGATTCCCGAGGTAAGACGCTCCTTCTGTAATGTGCTCCTGGTTTGAGGGACATGGCTAATCAATGCATCAATAAAATAACATTCTCATAGAAATCATGTTTATATACAAGGGGGGTAAAATAAACATACCATAAATACCGTAAAACCAACAAACAGAACAGATGTTGTACACTACTTACACACAGTACACTACTGACACACAGTACACTACACGTACTTACAGCGGAGTACACTAACAAGCATATAGAGTATGTACAGTCTAATGCTCTAGCTAGCTCACCATTTCCAATGGAGCCTGAAGGAGATGATCTGTCAACAACTGAGGGATCGAGGGGACTGTCATCAAGGAGATTGCGAGAGTGGGTGGGGCTGTTCCGTGGGGATACATCAACACTGGACCAACAAGCAAACACAACCATGAAAACTCAGGGAAATTTTAAGACCTCAGTAGAAATTAACAGAGCTATAGGCTGATCTCATATGTAAATTACAAATGTTCGACGTGAACTGACGTTACCTGTTGCTAGGTGATGTATTGGAATGCCTGACCACACCCAGCATCTGTAGCACACTGCAGGACACACACACCATGATACATGCATACATACATACAGTGTATGATAGATTGTGTACAAGCTAGCAAATTTCAGCATAATTAGATTATGTAGCAATAACACTCTAGCTCAATTATCAGCAATTAATCAACTACATGTCAGCGTAGGTAGCATGGAATGAACTATAAGTGGCAGACAATGACATCAAGTGGGGAAAATCATGCAGTCTAGGTGTGTGTGTGTGTGTGTGTGTGGTGTGGGTGAGGGTGGTGTGGGTGAGGGTGGTCATACTTTGTTCCGAGACTACTGGCCTTCTTGTGACCTCGTGTGAACTTCCTCTTAAAGCCGGGGGACACAGTGAACACACCCCTTCCCTCGTGGATGCTATCTGGCGACAGCAAATGAGCAGACCCTTCCGTAGGTGTTGAGTGCACCCTGCTATTAGGATGTTGATGTTTAGGTCCCTTAATGTCTAATATTAGTGGAGGGCCACCAGTTCTACGGTTGGTGTTTGGTAGTGTTCGCGGCTTTTTTTGTGACTTTTCAGTTTTACTAGTGTCTGTGACTACTATACTTGATGTTGGGTCGACTGGACAGGACGGGGTGGTCGCTCTGGGTTCAAGGTTCGGGTGGGATGGGGACAAGAGGTCCTCGTAACTCTTTGAGGCTCTGAGAGTGGTCTGGTGGACTTGGGTTGCCGCAATGGACACACTGCGTGGTTTGGTGTTATTTTGTACAAGATCAGGTTCCCTCTCTTTAGATAGTCTGCAGAGGAAGAGGTAAGTTTAAGAACACGTATATTATATCTATGAAGGGAGGAGTTTTGGTTACATTTCTAAGACAATATTCAGACACTCCATGATTTCAAAACGAGTCAAAGTATGAATGTGTATGACAATTGAGACATATTAGAACATGCTATACTCATACTCTGGGTAGGTGGCAGGAGGGAGGTGTATCTATGGGTAACCGGTGTAAGACACAAACTGGGGCGAAGATGGTACCCATAATATGCTAACGGGTAATCGGTATAAGACACAAACTGGAGTAAAGATGGTACCCATGATATGCTAATGGGTAACCGGTGTAAGACACAAACTGGGGTAAAGATGGTACCCATAATAAGATGGTACCCATGATAATGGCCGCAGGACTCACTTATAATTATCTTCCTCATAGAACTTCTGCAGCTCATCAATGTAGCGTCTGTGCAGGAGGTACTTCATAACATGCTTCTCTGGAGACAGCCAATCTGGGGAATTGAAATTGAAAGCACATACAATGTAGTACACATGCGGTTATCCCACTAGAGCAACAACAACAACACAGTAGAGACACACTGTAGGGCATAGCACTATACATTTTATGCTATCATAATTTTGTTAATTTACTCTAAGCCAAGAACAATAAGTATAAGCTAACAAGGAATGGTTGCCTTGGGTGCGCACAGAACAGCCACCCACACTGTACAATCTATATACAAGTACCGTGTACACACACACACTAATTATGTACTTGACGTTGATACTTACCATAAGTTGAGTTTTGAAAGTAAGCAATCATGTTTCTGACAGAGTCTTCCTGTATGTGTATATATACAGAGACAATGTTACATTCTAATAATGGTGATCCTGGACATACACCTAAACATATTATGGATGTACAAGGTTAGCCTTGGTTCCAGGCTGCAAGAAGGGAGAGAGATCTTTCCAAGGTCCTAGAGTCGAGGCTAGTACAAGGATACCCACCTACACACAGGCTAGTACAAGGATACCGACCTACACACAGGCTAGTACAAGGATACCCACCTACACACAGGCTAGTACAAGGATACCCACCTACACACAGGCAATGGCACTCACCATATGGTCAGAGGAAGTACTGCTCAGAAAGCAGAGGTCAGTCAGATAGAGCCCTACACCAATGGCAGAACATAATCATGACTATACACAAGTATATTATAGTATAGCAACATACTGACCCACTCACCGAGATGGGGTATGCACGGCAGCTTGGCCTCATCCATGTGTGCCCTCAGTATCTTCCTAGGAAGGAGGGGGAGTGACATATGTTAGGTGTATGTATGTACACATAAGTTCAGATACACACTGGAATAGAGGAATGCTTTATTACTGTATGTAGAAAGGTGGGTGTATCATAAATAATTCATGATTATGCGGTGTGTTGTTGTCCAGAATGACATGCATGCACACACCACCCACATCACCACTCACACCACCACCACCCACACTCACACAGGCCACACTACTCACACTCACACTACCACCACCACCACCACTCACACTCACTACCACCCACCAGTTGTCATCTGCCGAGAGGAGCTCACAGAGACGCTCAAAGGTGGCCTTGTCCCTCTTAGCTACGAGCCTCCATGTCTGACTGAGTCTGAAGATGGGGCCACTCTGTAACCCTGCCAACACGGCCTTTAGACTGTGGATGTTGTTCAACTCCAGTAGTTTCTGTCATGAAGTAATTACGTATAAAATTTGAATTCCGAGGATTTAATGCTTAGAAAGAGACCTTTCAAATAGTGTCATCAATGATCATATTTGGGAGTTGAAAGAATTTCCCAATTGCGACCAAATACCATGGATTATAGCCCATTGTCCAAGGCCGAAAAATATGGCAATAATTAAACAGAATAAAGTTTTCATATTATCACACTAAGAATATGTGAATACATATTTACACAGTCATGTACTTGCAAACATACATGCAGTTGACAGGAAGTACATACAGTAGTGCTTGAAAACAAACAGCGTTACGTTTCTAGATAATATAATAGGTCTAACTCACACTCATAATTATAGCTATACATGGAATAACAACTCTCACTGCACGTGTATAACAATGGACACACCTTTGAGATCTTGATGAACTGTGTGACAATCTCTGCCCTCACTTTAGAGGACGGCTCATTCAGTATCTCCCGCACTACCCAGAAACTTGTCTGAAGAGAGGATTAGAATACCTCATTAGACATTCAATAAATGGCTGTATATAGTCAGATCAGTGGCTACATATGCCACACTGCAATAGTGTTCAAACAGTAGCTCTGTATAAGCTTGTGATGGTGAAGAGTTTCCTTGTATATGTCTATTGTGGTCACCATACAAGGACATCCTATAGATACAGCCATGCAGGTGAGTAAACCCCAAAGCCTCCATAACACGTGTTTCAACCAGGCTAACTATTTTTACCAGCCATGCACTGTTGGTCTGCCCAACGATTGCAACATCCACCGAACTACATGTAAGGCCAAACAACAATTGTTGTGGTCTTGAAGAACCTTTGTAGGTAACCTTGCAAATGAGATGCATGATAGAGAAATTGAGAGGATTCAAGCAGGCCGTAGTTCATGCACGAATGAATAAGAGTGACCTAAATTCAGTGTAATAATGAACTCACATGGTTGAACCTCTTGGTGAAGGCCACCACACTGGGAGCGAGAGTAGCCTTCTCTTTCCTAGTCCAGTTGCAGTTTGTGAGCTCCTGCGAATTGGAAGATGAGTAGAGAGGTACGTGTGTGTGTGGATGTGGATGTGTGTGTGTGTGTGTGTGTGTGTGTGTGTGTGTGTGGGTGGGTGGGTGGCTCTGCTACCTAGGCACCCTAAGATAACTATAGATATCTCATGCTAACGTGGGGATAATGTACCTTCATTCTGATGGCCTTGTATAGGTCAAGGTCAATTAGTGTCAGTTGTCCCTGTGTGGCAAAGAGAAGCAATAATGTACACCCCACCACCTCATACAAACATGTGTGTATACACGTTATCAAATTTACATACATGTAACTAGTAAACTGCAGCACTACACTAGCATCGAGCTGTATACCAGAAAACAGTTATTATCGTATACTTAGAATACCCTCTCAATATGCTAACAGTGAACATGTTCACGCACATACGCACACCTTCCACACACATACAGGCATACTCCTTATATACTCACCGCTATCTTGTCAGGCGAGACCTTCCTGAGATCAAACAGTGCCTGGTCAAAGCTCATTGTACGAACAAAGGGGGGGCTCAGGGGGGAATCTGGCTCACTGACCCCCAGCTGAGCAACCTGGGGGGTGTGTTCGTCAAATATGGATAGTGTACGGTGGATTTATTAATACATTAAATTCATTTCCTAGTAAGCTTCAAGGAAACAAACGTATCCTCGTTATTCATAATATTTTATGTCACTATTTAATCATCAACAGCTGTACGTGCCACCAGTGCATGTATTACGCAATCAAGGATCTGCCATGAGTCACCAGGTACGTATGACATCACTACATGTATGTAATCATTTACAATAACAGGAGCAGATGATATTCATATCTACTCCTGACAATAGTGATGTGTCACTATTAAAAATACCATAATAGCGGGTTATTTCGTATGGTAGAAATTTTTATGTATTTTAGAGCATCATACGAAAATTAAAACTATGAAATTAAACATCGCTATCCTGAGCTGTACGAATATTTAGAATACGAAATACGAAAATTTGCACCAACAAAAATTACCCGCTATAGGGTATTAAAACCTCTCACTCACCAATGGGCTGCTGGGTGCACTAGAGGTCGAGCTGAGGGAGCGGATATCACTGTTCCTATACACTATCGGGCAGGTGTCTTCAGTCACATGACTAGGGAGCTTCGCCTCCACCATCTTACGAGGGGCAAACTGAAACATGCCCTGAGGGAGAGAGTTGACAGAGTTAACACAACCAAATAATGGGATATAGAATCATTATTAGGAGAATGACATCACAATTGCCTTTGTAATATCCCATTCAGGTTAATTTGAGCATATTAGAGCCTCCATTGAGATAAAATGGCTGCAAACAAGCAGTAATTAGCATAGATGATACATGTAGCATAGCTCATAAAGATGGTCTTTGTATAAAGTCAATTAAGAGAGAAGTCCTACTTCTTAGAAAATAGCTACTTAAATTTCCATTCCCATAGTACACACTGCTGCACTGTAGGTATGTAACTAGTATAGCTAGCTACTGAAGAAGGATATAGAATTACAGTCAGTAGTGAGCAAAAGCACTAAAAATTATTCATGAATATATTTCTCAGCCTCCAAACATCCCATCCATCCATTCCTGGAATAATAGGGCAGCTAGTCATCAAACCATGCATGTAGAAATTCTTTACTATGCTGGATGCATGCACGTATCACTATGTAACAACTATATAGACAAACTACACACGTATGCATATAGAGGGTATACACTGGCTACTAAATATAAGCACCACTTGGACATTTCACCCATATAGCGTAGTAGGAATTCGTTTGCTTTTTATAAACCTAGCAAAACTTATTATAAGTGAGACTGTGCCGATGATTGTGGTAGTAAATACTGTGAAAGGGACACATTAACACAATTACATATACTGTAATTCGAGCTCCACAAACTATTCTAACACAGTAAATTATGGCTACCTTACTGCTATACCTACTTGTAGTCAGGCCAGTGAACACAAGTCATGCAACACTAACTTAGCAGCATCATTATATTAATACAAAATGCACAGGATCAGGATACCTGGAAAGTGGCACACTGAATAGGAACTCACCTCCTGCGTCTCAAGTTGATTGTCTAGCCTCCAAACGTTGCCTTTCCTCGATATCTGCACTGCAGTGCTGTAGCCAATACAATGGAGTAGCTAGCTAGCTAGAAAATGGACAGGCATGCATTATAAGGAATTGGTAAAGATCGTCAGTTATTATAAGCCACACCCCTTTCCAAAATAAAAATAAAGATGGGCGTGGTGTTTAGTCTCTAATGGAGTCACATGGCTTTCTAAATCAACAACATAATTATTACAAAGCACTCGCCAGCGCAACTTCTCTGACCTTCTTCTATTGTGTTGGCACATGTCCACTAAAAGCTTAAACAACAGTGAGTTGCATTGAAGGGCTAGAGGTGCTATAAAACTTGTAATTTGCTATGGACATGTCATTATTCACTTTTGTGGCTTCCTTACATAATCGATACATGCTATAAGTATAAGTATAAACATAGTCTCTGCTGTGTGCTAGTGTAGCTGCTATGAAGCGTGTAGATGTGTTAAGTGAGTACAGGATCAACAGTGCTACGTACACTGGGAGCTATGGGACCGTGGACTCACGTACGTCTAGTCTCTCACATAAATATTGTTATCGTTTTCACTCTCCTATAAGTACACTGTTGATTTTATAACTATAACTCACAGTTGCTAAGTAGCCTTGAGTGGTAGATAGACGTGTCTCAAGGAGAACTCTTTGTAGCATTATTGTAGGTCGATTGTGCTGTATTGTATAAGTTACATGTATCTAAAGATATTGCATCGCATCATGTGCTCATTTATTTATGCAACATTGAATCTAAAAGTCGATTATTCTTAGTACAGGATAACTGATATTGAACTATTATTGGTACACACTGTTCTGTATTGTGTCTACTGCCTTGCTTGTAGATAACTGGCTCTATAATTATTACAGAGGATTTCAGGTTGGTTGCGGAAGTTAAAAGTTGAAGTGCAGCCATCACACACTGTGGTACAAACATGTGTTTGACTTCACTAATGCGGTCATGTTTGACTTGCACTTCAATTTTTAACTTCTGCCAACCAACCTTAAATCCTCGGTATTAGCCTGAAATTGAACCTTCCACACTAAACTTATGAATACTCAAAGTTAGCTACTTACAAAAATGTATAAGCCAACCAGTATGCCTTAACATTGTATCCAATCCCCCCTGCAGTGAACCAGTACCCTAATGCCCCTTAACATTGTATCCAATCCCCCCTGCAGTGAACCAGCACCCTAATGCCCCTTAACATTGTATCCAATCCCCCCTGCAGTGAACCAGTACCCTAATGACCCTTAACATTGTATCCAAATCCCCCCTGCAGTGAACCAGTACCCTAATGACCCTTAACATTGTATCCAATCCCCCCTGCAGTGAACCAGTACCCTAATGACCAGGGGACTTCCCCTGCCAAGAGGTCCAGTCGCTCCAGTATTAATACATCCCCTACCGTGCTCAACATCAACAACCTCCCACTGCCTACCAACACCAAGGATACGGCCCTACTACAGAGCGCAGTGTTCATTCTGGACGGGATCAAGTATCGAAGCATCCAGCACAAGATAGATCCACTCTCTCTCAGCATATACCAAGTCTACCATTCTCGGTAATTGTGCTCTGTAGATTAAATGCGGCTACACGTATATCGGTTTCATAGGAGGTCCGACATGCGTACGTTATCACATGACCCCAATGACATCAATGCACTGAACTTGTAGTGATTCGTGCACGCATGTCTGACCTCCTCTGGGCTTACATGTAACCTTAGCAAGTACCACCTGGAGTTGGGTTAAAATAATATTTCACTGTTATATTGTAAAATAACACAATTCACAATGCCATATAAGAGCTTCAGTAGGTTAGCTATGCCGCATTGCATTGTAAAAGCATGACTCAGTTTCAATGGCATTCTTGCTCTATTCGTATAATTTATCTGAACGTAGGTGTCTGTATACTCTTATCCTAGTACACTAACACTGCATGTGTGTTCTTGTTTCAAATTTTGTTTCACGGTTCATTTTGACATAATTATATGCTAGTGCTATTTGTAGCTTTAGGTTTTGATACACGTATTTGGCATACAGTACATACATAATTGTTATAATTATATACGTATATTCCCTTAAGCTTACACTGCTTGTTTGTGCGTGTTCCAGGCCGTTCCAGTGGCTCCTCAAAGGCGTTCTACTGCTACTGCTGATGTTGGCATTCTTCGAATACCCCACTTCCTTCTCCCTCTCGTCAGATTATCGGTTCCGGAATCAGACTTGGTTTTTGGGGGAGGCCCCGTGCGGTACCACCGAAGCTGTCGAGATTGTCTGTCTAATATTCATCTTGTGTGATTGTATGCTCCGGTTTTATCTCGGCGGTTGGAAACGATTCGTTAGAAAACCTTGGCTAGTACTGTATGCCGTCATGATTGGGTTGTCCTTTATTGACGTTTTCATATCCATAGCGTTTTGTGATCGCAAGTACGACCCGCTACCCATGAGTTTGGCTTACACTCTTAGAATGCGTCGATATTTTCGTCCGATTTTCTTCTTGATATCGTCAACAATCATGAAAAAATTTGCCAAAGCTGTTGCTCTAACTCTACCCCATATATTCACTGTGCTTGTGCTGCTTGTGATTCATATGTACGTGTTTGCAATGATCGGACTCTTGGTTTTCCCCCATCCACCTGACAAAGCAATAACGAACACTACAGGTATAATCAACTCGACCCATCTACCGGACGCTGACAGTGACCTCATCAACCCAAATCTGAACTATTCCTATTATACACAACAGGAGGGGGAGAGATATTTTAGGACTGTGGCGGATGCTTTAGAGAGTTTGCTCGTATTGCTCACAACAGCCAATCATCCGGATGTGATGATGCCCATCTATCAGTACAATCGATTTTCGGCCATTTATTTCATCCTGTTTCTAGGCATCGGCTCCTACATCATTCTAAATCTTCTAATTGCCGTCATCTACAACCATTTCAAAGGTTTCTTTCAAAACTCGCTGCAGAGTAGCTTTCTAAGACGGAGAGTTGCTTTTCGAGCAGCGTTTACGATTCTCATCCGAAAAACTCAAGATTTGATGAAAAGAAGTAGCCAACGAAACAGTTACTCACATGACCACGTCGGTAAGGACCTTGTACGAGAGTTACTACAGCGTGTAAAGATCAAGGAATCGCAAAAACCACTCATGTATCAGAAATTAGAGACTGTAAATTCGCAGTTCATCAGTTGGAAGCATTTCCGCGAAGTTTTCGATCTCATATCCCAAGACACCTCTAGAAGAAGAGCAGCTCGACTGCCATACTACACCAATGTCAGGGTGTTCCAATGGTTCCAATTTATCATTCGTCATCGCATTTTTGCCTACTTTACACATTTCGTCTCGATCGTGAATGTCATTATAATCACCGTGGAACTGCAGCTGAGCTACAGCGAGTCGTTGTCCAATCCAGACTCGAGGCTTGCCGGTTTCAACCTCTTCTTTGTCTCCTATTATGTCCTCGAACAAATTCTCAAATTAATTGGATTCGGTCTAAAAGGTTACTTCCGAAGCATTGGTAATATTTACGAGGGACTGTTGACGTTGGCACTGTTGATTTTAGAGATCCTGGCTCTTGCTTTATACGGAGGACCGTTGCAGACGCATGCGCATTTGATTGATGTCACCCAATTCGATATTATCATTAGACTTATGAACATTTTCATTGTGCTTCGAATATTGAGGATTTTGGCTCACGTTGAGAAACTGAAAATACTGACAGCTACGATATTTGAACTGATTCGTAATCTCAGAGGATTTTCCGGTATCATTTTCGTCATTTACTACATCTTTGCCCTCCTAGGTATGCAACTCTTCATGGACGTGGACGGGCCGTCACATGACCCTACTCTGCGGATGACCTGTGGCACGTACGATAAATTGCGATATTTTGCTAACAATTTCCACGATTTTGCTTCCTCGCTGATGGTATTATGGGATGTGATGGTCGTCAACAATTGGTTCATTCTTCTCGATAAGTACGGAACTGACTCGTTTTTGGGAAACTGGGCAAAATTGTATTTTATTGCTTGGTGGCTTGTAGCTGTCATTATATTTGTCAACTTGTTTATTTCTCTGGTGCTTGAGACGTTTCTGGTCAAGTGGGAGGCGGTCCATCGCTCGCAGGAGGAGAATCCCCCTGGGGAGTATGAGGGAAGAGAGGGAGAGGCGTGGGAGAGACAGGCCACACAGGTGGACTCACAGGTGTGTGTGTGTGTGTGTGTGTGTGTGTGTGTGTGTGTGTGGGTGTGGGTGTGGGTGGGTGGGTGGGTGTGTGTGTGTGTGTGTGTGTGTGTGTGTGTGTGTGAAATACATTATAGATGTGTTCCATTTGTTAGTACGTATCGCCAGTGGCATAGTTGAGGTAAGGGTTGAGATGGGGTGTGGTTAGTTGGAGCATATACAGGCTATTTTAGTGATATATACCGTACATATTGTGTGCTAGCTGTTTTGTCAGCTTAGATTTGGGAGTTTCAGCTAATTTGGTGTACGTACAGTATCGTCATAATCTAGCTGCACGCGTACTATTGTACAAGCTAGGCCTGTTATTACCCCCCTCCCCTCCAGATATCTGACATCCACAACCTCCTTCGGGCACAGCTGGTAGAGCCAGAGGAGTCTCGAATCATGCACGAACTACAGAGACACCATGACCTCATGTTAGTGTGAACTCTGACCCCTGTTTAACTTGTTCAGTGTATTGTGATAGACTTTATGTATGTGTCATTAATTTATTGTCTCGCTGAGTTGTATTCACGTCTCTTGTGCACTAGCTGTATCACCTGTTATTCGCATAATAATAAGTTAAAGATATTCATACAAAGTGAAGAAATGTAATCATTGGATGCATGCGAACAAAAATAAGTGAATTACATCATAATCATATATCATGTGATTAATAATTATGATAATGGACACACGCAGCAGACAATAACAGTGCAAAGAATTCGATCATACAAATCACATTGAAGTGAAACAGAACAACATTAAAAAAAACATTTTAGCAACACTTGTGTTCTCTTTTAGTTGGAGTAGAGCTAACCCGTATCCTGATACTTTCTGCGTGGAAACAAAACAAAGGCATAAATAATTTATTAGTGAGATACCTATATACAATGATACACGAGAGCAAAGGTGGCTTAATTTAAAGGATATTTTATGTTTTGTTAGACTTGGGGGGGCCAGCTGCATGGTAATATATCACAGTTGGCCTTTTTCCATTAAAGAGGGGTCCACAGTACCTAGCTTGTAGCTATAGGACACGATTTCTATTGAGCAGCTAGCTTAATTGATAAAGTAAGGAAAGGAAATCAGTGCATGTTTATATAGTGACAGGCTCTGTGAATTTAGATAAGCATCACATATACACTAAAAGTACCTGCTATTATGCACTGCAGCATCATGTGTGAACATGCCTACCTGACACTGACTGTGAGCCCTCCCAGGAGCTCATTATCGTCTCAATAATAGCACTGAAGGTACTCTCCACACTGGCCGGATCTGTGACATTACACTTTACCAGTTTGAGATTCTTCTCTTGAGCAAACTGTTCTGCAATGTCCAGTCGGACCTGCGGGCTATCATCGTCATAACCTGTTGCTACCAGGATAACTTGGAACTTGACTGGAGCATTCTATATATATGTGTGTGGGGGGGCCCGGGGGGAGGGCGAGTGAAATGTGGAGTGTGTTTGAGGGTATAAGATTGTGTTTGAGGGGGTGTTGCATACACACATGTATAGCATTGGAGTCTGCAGTCTAACACCATAATTAAGGGAGACTGTAAGCTCTAGTAGCAGGTCAGGATATAACCAAATTATGACAACTAATGTGCTATAGTTTCATGTACTCACATCTTCGATTTCACCTAGCCAATAGTTGAGGCTTACAAACGTTGTCTCCTTGGCCAGGGAGAACACGAGTAGAGCTCCCTAAAGTCAGTCATAGTAACACACATACAATTATAAATATGGTCAAATAATCATATTTTCAACCTGTTCAATAAGTACTGTACATGCAGCCCCTACAGTGTGTATAGTCATTGTACAGTAGTACAGTGTACATTAATTCAGTAAGACTGTAGCAACACAAACAGCACAATTTCAAATGGAGAAAATTCCCAAGGTTACTATTATTAATTGCCTCTCCCACACAGTCCAGCTTACGTGAGCGTCACGATAGTAGGAGGCAGTTACTGAGCGGAACCTCTCCTGACCAGCTGTGTCCCTGTGTGGGTGTGTGGTGTGAGGGTGTGGGTGTGTGGTGTGATCTGATTGACAACAAGAGACCCTCTAACTCACCATAGCTCTAGCTCTATTCTTTTTGTGCCGTACATAACATCCTTCAACTTATAGTCCAGCCCTGCGGAGAACAGAGGAACATAATAAGGATTATAGGTAAGTGCAAGAAATGCTACTTTTGTGGGTGGGGCTCACTTTGATTTTGTAACTGGCTTATATTTCTATTTACTCTAAAATCACACGCCATAATACCTGATGACATTAATACATACTACAAACACACCCGATTATACTAGGATAGTTACAAAGTGCAGTTGAATACATGGACACTCAACAAATTAAGCTTCAACTCAATAGAAATAAAACATGACACTTTGCATAGTTCCTAAAATAATGTGTGGCTGTGTTTATATCATGCTCCACTATAGAGAACCCTCACGGATGTGTATATATGGTACTACCAAATCACATGCACAGAGAACAAGAATTTTAGCTATTTGAGCTAGCTATTGCAATTATGGAGGCACTAAGGGGGGCAAGTTTGCTTTATATAATTGTATGAATGGCAGTCTCCACATTCCCCTCAATGATCCAAGGTGGAGATTAATTTTGGAGATTAATTTTACCCGGGGGGGCTGGAGTAATAGTGCATGCTCGCACAAGTATAGACACAGTGATGATTACAATGTAACTAGAGGTACGTACTCACCGAGTGTATCGTTGTCAGTGAATTCCTGTCCTCCCATGTAGGTCTGCAGCAGTCGTCGCTTGTCAGAGTCCATGTCCCCGATGAGCAGGATCTTGAGCAGGGAGGGTACTGTGGACGACGCCTCTTCCATTGCAGCTACAGTAGAACCTCAGTGCACTTCTGGTATGAAACAGATGGTAAATACTGCATTCTTTGTAGTGTATAATAATAATTATACCTGATCCGTAGATACAGAATTTAACATGTGGGGTCCACAGTTAGACTTTCTATAATCAATGTGTCAGCAAAATAATAATATCTGGTAAGATAAAGATGGGCGTGACACGCCCATCTAGGTTATAAAAAACCACAATAGCTAGAAAAGGCCGGCACTCCCACTTCCCTAAGTTAAGTGGGAAGTGCGGCCTGGGATCGAGGCTAAACTGACACATAATTATGACTGACAGCAGACAATAACAATTTTTGTGCAGATATACAAATTGAGATAAAACACACACTAGAATACATTTGTGCACAGAAACTGAAACAAAAACAAAATTATATAAACATTCCAGCAACAACATTCTAGCAACATTTGTCGTCTCTTTCAGTTGGAGTAGAGTCCACTCTGATACTTTCTGCATGGAAACAAAACAAACGCATGAATTAGTAAGATACTTACAATGTACAATCTGATTACATGATAGGGCACCTTTGAGGTATTTATTTATGTTTTGTTCATTATTTTGAGCCTGGTATAATATGGTGGCCATTAAAGAGGGTTCCACAGTACCTAGCTTTTAGCTGTAGGACACAATTTCTATTGAGCAGCTAGCTTAATTGACAAAGTAAGGAAAGGAAATCAGTGTTTATAGTTACAGGCTCGCTCTGTGAATTTGAGATAATTAAGCATCCCACAGGGGCGTAGCCAGGCTTTGAGAGAGGAGGGTGCTGGATGAATGGATTGTCTGGATTACCAGTGCGCGAAGCAAAATGTGCCCTGGTCTGGGGGCACTCCCCCAGAACATTTTTGTTGTTACATGCTCTGAGATTGATTCTAACGCAATCTGGCTAAAGAAATGAGGGTACTGTTGCTTTGAGGGTACTGCATGGTAGTTAAGCCACATCTTCATCTGAAGATGTCCTATGCATTGTTTTGAGTTGTGACAATTAAATCATACAGCTGCTAACCAGTTTCTGCTTGTGAATTAGCAGGACAGGGTGGCAAGCCACTTGCAGTTGCAGTGCTGCTCTGTGAACTGGGCTCAACTGAAAAATACTCGACATGATGATGATGGTGATAGCTGCTGAACAGTCTGCAACTCTGTGGGGGACCTAATTGGTCTGCTCAGCCACGTGGCTTTGCGCATGTGCACTGGATGCACTGAATATTTGGAGGTGGAGCTAGCTAGTTGGAGGTGGAGTTTAGAGTTGATCGTGCAATAGAGCGCTAGCTAGCTTAGTGAAAGGAGCTTGTGGAGCAGAGTCTGAGGCCAGAGGGGGGTGCTGGAGCACCCTCTGGCTACGCCACTGTCCCACATACATAGCTATTAGAATGAACAGCCTCGAGCAGAGTTGTATTTAATTTAGAGAAAGAACGGGAACGAGAGTAGACTTGCTAGAGAGTATAATAATTAGAGATTTGAATAAATTATGGATCTATTAAAAATAGTAAATACAAACAAAGGCCGGTACACACAAAGGTTGTCTGAGATAAGATGCAGTATTAGTTGCATGCTATAGGAGTGCATCATGTGTGGACACGCCTACCTGACACTGACTGTGAGCCCTCCCAGGAGCTCATTATCGTCTCAATAATAACACTGAAGGTACTCTCCACACTGGCCGGATCTGTGACTATACACTTTACCAGTTTGAGATTCTTCTCTTGAGCAAACTGTTCTGCAATGTCCAGTCGGACCTGCAGACTCTCATCGTCATAACCTGTGGCTACCAGGATAACTTGGAACTTGACTGGAGCATTCTATACATGTGTGTGTGTGGGGGGGGTGAGGGGGTGACTCGTGAAATGTGGAGTGTGTTCCAGGGGGTATGAAGTGTATAGGAGTGTTTGAGGGGGTATGAAAAAGTGTGCTTGAGGGGTACGTATGAAGTGGGCACACAGGAGTGTGTTTTGAGGGGGTATATATGTATGTGTATAGGTGCAGTGCATTGGAGTCTGTCTACATGCAGTCTAACAATAAGGGGACTGTAACTTCTGGTAGCACGTTGGAGTTGTCAAGTACGAATTGTGTGCGAGTACAAGTACTCACATTCTCAATTTCATCTAGCCAGTAGTTGAGGCCCACAAACGACGTCTCCTTGGTCAGTGTGAACACTAGTAGGGCTCCCTAAAGTCAGTAACAGTAACACACAATAAGCTCAAATCTTCTTGTCACCACATTGAGTTGAATAAGTTTATCCACAGGGTAAAGGGTCAGACATGCGCAACATTGCCTTATAAAGATGCTCCCATGCACAGTAAGTATTGTACATGTGCCCCCCCTAAGCTGTATAGTCATTGTACAGTGTATATACATAATCAAGAGTAGTCTCATGAATCAGCCGCACTTGGAAAGGACAGTACAGTAAGACTATCACTACATGTAGCAACACAGAAGGCACAATTTCGAGACAATTCCCAAGGGGTTACTGATATTTTTAATACAATTGCCTCTCCCACACAGTCCATGCAGCTTACGTGAGCGCCGCGATAGTAGGAGGCGGTTACTGAGCGGAACCTCTCCTGACCAGCTGTGTCCCTGTGTGGGTGTGTGTGGTGTGGGTGTGTGTGGGTGTTGGTGTGTGGTGTAATCTGATTGACAACAAGAGACCCCCTATAACTCACCATAGCTGTAGCTTTACTCTTTTTGTGCCGTACATAACATCCTTAAGTTTATAGTCCAGCCCTGTAGAGAACAGAGGAGCATAAATAAATTTATAGCTAAGTGACAAAATCACCTAGTTCTAGCTTTTGTGGGTGGGCTCACTTTGCAACTGGCTATGATATTCTTTACTCTAATTACTGAATACACGCTAGCTATTGTACCTATTACAATATTAATACAATCATTATTAAGTTAGTTACAAGTACAGTTGAACTGCATGGACACACTCGACGAGTCTCAACTCAATAGAAACTAACATGATATATATAATTATAATAAAACATGACACTTCCTAATGTGTGGCTGTGTTTATATCCATGCTCCACTATAGAGAACACTCACGGACGTGTACGGCACTACCAAATCACATGCACAGAGAACAAGAATTTGAGCTATTTGAGCTATAGCTATTTTGTACTGGCAACTACGACCCTTACTATAATTATATTAAAAGAGACACTAAGGGACAACTTTACTTCATATTTAAAACAAAATCATTGTATCAATGTGGCAGTCTCCACATTCTCCCCAACGGGCCAAATGTAGAACATTTTACCTGGAGGCTGGAGTAATGTAGTCTCCCGGGCCATACTTTAAACTGATTGAACTGATTTTCAAAGTGTGGCTCGCGAGACCATGAGTAATGGTGCATGCACAAGCATAGACACAGTGATGGATAATACTAACCGAGTGTAGTGGTGTCAGAGAACTCCTCCTCTCCCATATAGGTCTGGAGCAGTCGTCGCTTCTCAGAGCCAATGTCCCCGATAAGCAGGATCTTGAGCAGGTTGTCGTATGGTATTGTGGATGTGGCCTCCTCCATATTGCAGCTACAGTAGAATCTCAGTGCACTTGTAATTTAATATCTAGTGATATGAAACAGATGGTATATTATACATTCTTTATAGTGTATGTTTTCTATATAGATCTACCTGATCCTTAGATAACAGAACTGTCTCCGGTCTATGTCCACAGCTAGCTATATCGGACCAGTAAATTGCATGGCAAGCAGATAGCAGACACGCCCATCTAGCTAAGAATGCTAATGAATAATTTTCTTTTATAATTTTTCTTACAATCATTGCCACACAACATACAAACAATATCACATCACACATGGGAATGGGTTTGTATGAAATGAATAAAACGCATTAATAAGTAACTACAGTTCCATACGCATGAGTTCATCACAAGTCAAACTTCCCCCCCTCAAGCTGTGAGATCACTTGCTGGAGCTCGGCATTAAATGAAGAACCCTCTCTACCGGGACCTGTGGACATAGCCATTGCGTGTCCGTTCACCATCCGATCAGAGCGCTCCAACTCTACCATCCTCGCACGAACGTCCTCGTCTAGTTCATCACTATCGCTCTCGTCGTGTCGTGGTATGGCATTCAGCTCATCTAGCCCACTCCTCAGCGTGGTATTGGACTCTATCAGACTTGATATCCTCCGTTCTTGCACGGCAATTATCTCATCTTTAGCTGCCAGTTGCTTACGAAGATGCTCAAAGTCTCTCTTGAATTGGATCAAAGCAATTTCAGTCTGTGTATTGAGCCCACGAAGAATTTTGCCTCGACTGTCTCGGAGATTTTTTAGCTCGTGATCTGATCGACGTCTGTCTTCTTCCAGTTTTCGTAATCTATCGCTTTCTTTCTCCGTCTCTTCGTTTTGCTGTGACAACTGTTTACGTAGCGACTCGAGTTGCTCGCGCAGGTGGACATTCTCGATTCTCAAATCAGCAACAGTGGCATGATCATCAAGCCTGGAGGGAGAAGCAATTGTTGTTAAAGACTGCAGCAGCTGTTCACCATGGTTACAACTGGTCGTACAATTACGTATGATAATGTACATGCATACAGCAGCACCTCTCAACGGCCATCCCTGAAGAAAGGTCAACTATAATTATCATATTAAGGCCAGGCAACCCAGGTCTTAAATAAACAGTTTGAGTGTATAAAACAACCTCTAAACTCTAAACTTTGTTCTTCAAAGGTGTCCGTTATACATAGAGGGATTCGTTCCACTGTATACATGTAATAAGCTACGTATCTGAACTACTATAAATTATTTACAGGGAGCTGCACGTTTATAAGGATACAAATGAAAGAGTCTGTAATGTTTTACTGGAACAATTAATTTCATTGTAACTCCACTTACTTGAGTGATCCTCTACTAAAGCGATCGGTGGAGATCTTCCGAGAGGGGAGGCGGTCCATCACTCGTATCTCCGTGTCTGATAGTCGATGAATCCCATTGCGGTCTTGTGAGGATTTTGAGTGTGTGACGAGACGTGAGATGTGTGTGGGAGAAGTGCTGGGGGAGCTGTTGGAACGTTGGATCTCAGGGGACTGGCTCAGCACCTGCGTGTGTGTGTGTGTGTGTGTGTGTGTGTGTGTGCAGTGTGTGTGTGGGGGGTGGGGTGGGTGTGCAGTGTGTGTGTGTAGGGGGGGCATTTTAGGGATACACCAGTTATATAAATGCAGATACCCCACGCTTCTTTATAATTATTAGAGGTACACAATAAACCACCGTACAAGAGATGTCCAAAATCAAAGTAAAAAAACGCATGTACATTGTACTTCAATACTTAACAACTTTTAAGGCTACGGTTGAACTAAGACAGTGGACTGATATTACACTAGTACACATGTTCTCACCTGTGCTGCTGAGCCGAGTGTGTTCTTAGCTGTATCTCCTCCCTCAGGAGGGGGTGGGCTCTGTTCGTGGGCGGGGGAGGTTGCCTGGGAACCAGCGGGAGTGTTATACTCGGATGAGCTCTCTGAATTCTCTCTGTCTGTATTAAACGTGCTAATCGTTGTCTGCATGACCCGCAGAGCCTCAAAAGTTGAGGAGAAAGGATCTTCAAGATCGTCCTCCTGTGACTTGCTTAGTTGCATTAGCAAGGCTACCAGAGAGTCCAGTTTTTGCAGTTGCAACTCTGGGAGTTTCATGGACTTGAGTTGGCTGGTGAGTGTGGAGTGCATGATGGATGCCTCTCGTCCCAGGTCAATATGGCGACCGGTCCAGGACACCACTGGGTCAGCCTCGGACACTGGGGTCTGGGGGAGGGGGGGAGGGTTATATATAGAGGAAGAGAGAAAGTACCAGTGTCTATAAAACAAGCTAGTAGCTCCTTTTCCGTATCTACAATGTAGTTAGTGTAAGGCCATGAAAATCAAGAGACAATCCATACCTAAATTATAGGCACTCAAGTTAGCCAACAAATTACAAAACGGCAATACATGTCCATGTTTGTTGTACATGTACCTAGTCTATATAATAGATAGAGAGATATTTGCATACTCAGTAAATACATGTACATTTGTACATGTGTTATTATGTATACATGTGTGTACATAAAATAGGCCCAAGTACACTTTTATGATAGACATTGTGTACACAGAAGCTACCGGAGAGACGCTACAAAAAGAGGTACAACAAATTAACAGCTGAAGATCGACTCACTGAAATCTTGTTAAGGAACTCCTTCATGTTCTGGATTTCATTCTCAACAAAGTCGTTCATGAAGCACATGTACTCCTCCTTCACACCAAACCTGGGGACAATCATCAGGGGATATAAATGACATATATCATATAATTCCTTAGAAACTGGTACTGGGGTGTACTGGGGGTACAGTGATTTAATGATAGCTAGGAAACTCTTTTACTTATTGACAATGGACAACAATCCATACCTAATAAAATCATAGGCACTCAAGATAGCTAGCAAAATATTAATTACAAAATGGCACGACTTAGTCTGTAGAGAGACATTTGCATACTCAGCAAGAATAGTGAAATTCGATACCAGAGCAATTGATACAGGAGCAACGCACAGAACTCTTACCTGGCAAAGTTTGCTAGATTCTGGAGTATCTTGGCCACAAGAGTGAGCTTCCTGGCTGTCTTCTCACTTGGGTACTCTATTAGGGGAGAGGGGAAGATCACCATGACACTACTGTATATACATGTAGGACTGTGTACCCGGGTATCCCCCTCATCCCTTTAGGAACTACCTCTGGGCGTACTTCTTAGCTGGTCAATATTTACTGACTGATCTCGCTAGATGTCACTCCACATGTGTGCAGCAGAACTGTGACTATATATAGTCTACCAATAACCAAATATAGTATTCTCTCTACTCACAAAGCTCATTGTACTATTCTCGTGATTAGGCTCAGAGCATTGTATAGAATTCCATCAGCCACTGTACGTACAATGCTTTCAATTCTAAGACCAAAGTTGCGATACACGTACACTAACACTCACAACTACCATACTGCGAGTTGCTTAGACCATACCGTATATAGGACTTCAGGTTCGTTGAATGCTAGTTAAAAGTTGGCCAAGCATGTCCACTAACAATTATTGCGTTTAGTGAAGTTCATGTAGACATGTGAACATGTGTGAATGAGGTGGTCATGGTTATATGGCTGCACTTCCAACTTTTAAAGTAGCATAATCAATCTACCAACCAATCTACCAACCAGAAATCCTCTGTAAGTAATTCAGCCCATAGTTCAAAGGCGAAACATCATGGGCCCAACCAAAGTTGAAAGGTCCTCTTTCAATTAATAAGCTTTCAGAAAATCCTAAAATTTTGAAATAGGATCATCAGAACTAAAGTTAAAGATGTTCAACCACACACCCTCCCCTGTTAATCAATGGCTCCAGAACTCTTTCAATTGCCATAACTCGACTTCTGTGGGTTCAATTTTAATGATTTCTGAAAGCTTACAAAGAGATTTTTGTTTTAACGATGTTATTCATATTTGGGAGATGACAGAATTTTCTAATTTCCACCATAGATAACAGACAGGCATAGCCACACAAGTGTTGTTGCATGTACCCACCTTGACAGAGCCTGAACAGACTGGGGGAGAGGATGGCTGGACACAGGAACCTCAGGAAGATGGAGCCACTGATGAGCTTGAAACACGTGTCCTCTTTGGACGGACCAAATCGCTGCCGGATGGCGTTCAGGGCCATTCTCAGATCACTGTGGGGGGAATGCAGTAAACGTATTAGTACCCATATACACTGCTTATTATGACTGTGTGCAGGCACTTGTAGCAGCTGTGCACGCATACACTGAACAAAAGGTTACTTAGAACTATCTTAGAACAAAGTAGGTGCAAAACATTAATTCATTCATCAATTTGCTTGGACAGAGTATAATTATAATTACTAAGATTTTCTGAATTTATACATAAACACACACACATTGACAGCTTTTCACCCAAAACTAAAGTCTAGACTTGTGTGAGAATACACTGTACCTGTAAATACCTCATATTTTAGTCCTTAAGTAAGTCTTAGCAACTGATGCTATGCCTCTATCTCTCTACTTCATTACTCACCTCGGGAACCTGTTGACAGATGAGAGTATGTCAAGCCACGCCCTCTTAACTAGTTTGGTGAGAGAGATCTGATTGGCCGCTAGAGAGGCGCCGGGGACCATCTTGAGAGGGTCCACTTCAGTGTCTTCCTCGTACTCAAGCAGGTGCTGGATGAACGGACTCAGCGCCTCACGAAGATACTGTGTGTGTGAGTGGGGTGTGGGTGTGAGTGTGATGTGTGTGAGTGTGTGGTGTGGGTGTGCACAGTACTAGCTATAAGAGGACTCACCAATTCTCCCACCATCTTCATGTACGTGTCCACAGCTTTCGTAGCAAACGTGTTTCCGCGAAATATCAAGTTCTCATTCTCTGTAATAGGCACACACAAAACATGTAGAGTGAGACAAGCGAATACTATGATTACATGACATGTGTATAACTATGACAATCATGTATATGCATGACAATACTTGTTAAAACCATGACGACTATGTATGTAACCATGGTATCCACCCACTCACCTGTGCGATGCACCTCTGCCATGATGATGTCACAGAGGAAGTCCTTCGACTTCCCCTGGACCTGCAGTATCCTCACCAGGGTCTGGGCTATGTCATCCTAGGGAAGGAGAGAGATGGATTAACATTAATATTGTTATATACATGTACTTTGGTCTGGGATTCACATTGGGCAAACATGATCATTTAAATGGTGCTTTGTAACTAACTGTGTAGAAGCAATATATTGTTTGTATTGTGTACACATCGTTTACACTGTACAATCTAAAAAAAGCATTGACAGGCCTTATACATGAAAACAGCAACATCTCAATATAAACAAGGCCTGAGGGATTACAAACCTCTGAAAACAGATTACCTACATCAGTCATGTGCAGTCTCCACAATCAGCTACTGGCTAGCTGTGACACAGACTATACCAAATGTTGCTTTAATTAAGGTATCTGTTTCTGCTAGAGGAAGCCCCTACACTCATGACAGCATGCACTCATGACACCATGCATGCATGCATGCACTGACCTTGGCTCTGGCTGAGATGACAGGCTCCAGCACATCACACACCACACTGTAGCTGGACTCTAGGTACTTGAGGAACTCATCGTAGGCCTTCAGTGGGAGGATGGACACCACCTACAGCAGGACAATGACAATATAGCTGCTTAGGTCGATCATCACCGAGGCTGAGAGCTTGTACCTATACAGTTAGTACTGTTGCCTTGAGAGTGGTTGTTTTTTCAAATTTAGGTATAGACCTAGATACTCTAGTTGCCTTAAGTGGTTGTTATGGCCTCACTGTTGTGTTTGTTTGCTAATTTAGAAAGTACATTGGCAGAGTTACCACCTACAGCTAGGGAAAGCCTAAAAATGCTCACGTATATGTACTGTACTACAGTAGAGGCCAAATTAAAGAAATGGAACAGACGCCTCTACTGTACTACACGTGTAAGTACTACTGACCTGGTACTGTAGCTTCAGCCTCAGGGAGACCACCTCCTTCTGACTGGAGCTACCCTTCCCACTGGTCGGTATCGTCACATGATACCTGAGGGAGGGTACATAAGGAGAGTGAAGGGGAGTGTTTGTAAGAGCAATTTTAGGACTTTTCAGGGATATGCACTAACGAAAATATATGCCCCTAGAGAGCAGTGTAGTTATTTTGTGCACTATTGACACGCTGTATTTACATACTCACCATTTTTCTAGCACTTGCCCTCCCTCCAGTACGAGGGCGGGGATGTCCACTTTGCCCATGTCCGTTGTCGGTACTTTGTCTCTTTTCTTACGATTGAAGTTCTCTTTGAAGATCTTCACAGAGATGGCACCCAGCGGCGGAAGATCACTGAGTGTGTGTGTGTGTGGAGGAGGAAGGGGGTGATACGTTTGTGTATAGGGGGTCACTGAGTGTGTGTGTAAAGGGGGCCGGTAATGTATTTGTGCACAGGTGTCAGAAATGTATAGGCTGGGGGTCACTGAGCGTGTGCATGTGGAGGGGGAAAGGGGGGAATGTGTTTGTGTGTACAAGGGGGTCATTTGGTGTGTGTGTGGGGGGGGGGCAGTGTGTTTACAAGCTCCTCTGCATAGCTATGGTTCACAATGCATAGACTATTAGGCTGGGGGTCATTGAATGTGTGTGTGTGTGGGGGGGGGAGAGGAATGTCTCAATCCACTGATTCTATAGACTTTGCGATACCCACAAAAACACTCACTTGAAGACAAAAGGCTCTCCCCAGAAGAGAATCTCGCTCTGAACTTTGACACAGGTCTGAGCATAGAGGACCCCATTCAGAGACACCTCACAGAAGTAGCTCTTCTTGGGTGGGAGGTTGCGAGCCTCGAGCACCCAGATGGACAACTGACTGTCCAGTCGGCGAAGGTGGTTCTTGTTAGGACGCTGGCAATTCTGCAAGCTGTGAACGAAAAAATAACAGAATATATAAATTCATGTTACATGTATATGTACGGTAGGTAGGGAGGCTCAAAGACCTTGGAAAATACAGCGTTTTCCCCTCTCCATAGCATACTTCAAATTCTCAGTTATGGGATAGCTAGAGAGCAACATGTAGACTGTTACTTAGTATAAGCTGTACAAGTGGGAAAACTATAGTTATAATACCTAGACATTGTTCTGGAGGTGTCTATGAGATTTAGAAGCCCAAAGGCACTGCTTTAGTATCACGAGGGTACTACAAGTGGCTGAGGGCTTCTAAATCACATGGACACCGACAAAACAGTCATTTAGATACTAGTGCGCATGCACAAACCTTGCCCTTGTGACTACAATACAATTACTTGGCAAAGGGATACTAAGTAAATTGCAGGTACATGTAGTAGGAACATATATGTACACGTACATACCCCATTATTATATAGTCATGTACTTCCTCTGAGGCAATTTTCCCATGTAGTTCTCATGTAGATCTTATCAACTACGTAGCTAAACAAAGATCATAGCACTATGCACGTACTTTGTGAGCCACTTATCAAGCTCCGGATGAGAGCCACAAGAGGCGTAGAGGATGTCGCTGTCTGTGATGATACGGAAACACGAGTGACGAGGAGAGATACTCGCGTGGACTGGTAGGATACTCAGCGTGCCTCGCATAGACAGGTTCAACTGGATGCATGGGTGGGTGGGGTTAGAGATGTTGAAAGTACATAACTCATAACAGTAGGTACTGTGATTCTATACCAAGTGTAGGTAAGTACAGTACTAGTATCAGAAAATCACGTCTTCCGTTGTACCATGATCATACAGAGAACACTACATCACATGATATACATGTAGTACACAAATGGATCTAAAGGCTGTGTATTATTATATAGCAGAATGGAGAAAATCACGGCACACTAACAACTAACAAAGCACCGTCCCTATAGCCACACACACAGAACACTACAACATCTCACGTCCTTACAGCCCCCCCCCCAACACACACACACAGAACACTACAGGTACAACTCACGAAGGTGCCGTGTTCACCGAGGGAGAGCATACGTCCCTCAGGTACGCCGTGACTACTCACTCTGTGAATATTCTCCATAGAGTGGCCTAGTTTGGAGGCAACACTGGGTAAAGTGAGACACCTGTGAGGAGGGGAGAAACACAGTAACCTGGGGTGCATGGTGAGGGACTCAAGAAGCAAAAAACTGAATTCAGAGCACCAAGTATATAGGGGAGCATAATCAGCGGTTACCGGTTACCTTGTAGGAAGGAATCAACTACATGTACATGCATGTCGATGTAAATGCAGTTATATAGCTCAACATGCCTTGATCCATACTCTAAAATGACAGTCCCAAAAGTTAGTGAACTTACTGATCAACCTTGTCCACTTTCCCGAAGCTCCGTGATCGACTCACTCTCATTGACCCCCCACCAGTGGTCGAGGGGGGTAGCAGATTCTCTGACCCCTTGGTACTCTTCTTGACGCTCTTACTGATGGTGTTTCTCATTCGATCTCTTAGACTCTGTAAAGAATATACAGCCAGTGAATGTGTGCATGCTCATACCATAAGCTATAAATGGAATGGATATTGAGGTAGATAATTTCTACGTGCAGGTATGCATTCTACCCTAATTTTTAAGTGTAGTTCTTGCATTCATTCAGGTTAGAGTGCAAGTACCTGTAGATACCAACAGCTATTTAGGATTCAGCTTTGGTACAATACAAGGAAGCTTACTAGAAGCAGGTGTTATAATAACATTGTAGTATAGGAAGTGTAGATCCATGCATGTACATGTACTTCAACACCTATATAGTACTAATTATACAGATGTGGCATTGCTTATAAAGAATAGAGCAAAAGCACATGTGTGTGTGTGTGGACAGGGAGGTTGCCAGGGCCACGCCCACCCCGCCCACCCCACCACCTCCATACATGCACATGCAAGCTGACACACTCTTGCCAGCACTAAAGTGAGTAAAGTGGCTAAAAGCTGCACCTACAGCACATGAAAGCTTTGGGTGACCAATTAGCTAACCCACTATATGACCAATGTTGCCTTTAGTTCCAGGTACCGAGCACAGTGGTTTTATTCCCACACATTTCAAACAATTTGTAATCCAACTGAACACAAACAAGAGAAGTTCAATAACCTAATGGTGTGTGATATATTGCATTGGAGCTATAACCCAGATCATTACTATAAGGTTCGTCTGTTGCCATGTATGTTGACTAGTAATTGAGTCAGCTCAACTTACTTTGGTTTGTCTGGTGTTTCGTTGGAAGCTGCTGAATTGAGGGTCAACGACAGAGAGGGTGTTCTTACTACGCAGAGTAGTGGGAGCTGTCCCGTCCTGATCATCTGTGAGGTGTGTGAGGGGTGTGAGGGGTGTGTGTGGAAGTGTGAGGGGTGTGAGGGTGTGTGTGAGGGGTGTGTGTGAGGTGTGAGGGGTGTGAGGGTGTGACATGTGTAAAGGTGTGTGGGGGTACCCCTATAAACAGTATAACTTGTCTACAAAGGACACACTACATTTGTATTGTTTTCAACCTCCCCCAACAAAAGGACAGCCACTCTCTATAAAACAAAGTGCTCCTAATTCATCTGTGTCAAACCTCAACACACACACACACACTTATACTATATACAGAGCAAACAAACAAACGATCACATCAAAGGACTACACACGATACAAAGGAGCATGGGTTCTGTGTTGTCTGCTCTACAGCTTTCTATAAGATACACGCAGGCACACAGTACACTCCCATACAGGTGTGTGAACCAGTTAGGAGTTTTGTGTAATCTTAAGAATGTCTATAATTAGAGAAAGAGAGAGGTGGTACATACACTAACAGTGTAGCTTTGATCTATACCATGTACCACACATTCTAATCACTTCCCCGTGGAAGTTAGAGGAGATGAATTGAACCACAACAGCGACAGTGACTGACTGTACAGTGTATACTAGGTAATGCACCACTGGCTAATACATGGGAGGGTGATTACTCACTCGATTGAGTTTTTGATAGGAAATTAAGTGCATTTCATTAATGATCTAAGTTTCCTGTGAAGCAAGTAATCAAAATGCTGATAACGTACACAATGAAATAGCTAGAGGACCACTCTAATAAATGACAACCTCTTAAAATTATCGATAGCTTTCATGGTAGCATTAATTTGTACACACTACGTAGCTGTTTTTGTAAATCGATAATCTTCACATAAAATTCTCCCAGTGTCTTTTATTCGGAAACTTCACTGTATGCTAAATAGACTGCTTTGACAACATACACTGGGGAATTGCAATCAAAGAAAGCTAAGTGTACTAACCTACTTACAAACAATGGGAAAAGAATTAGCGTCAATAATCGCTCATTTATAATAAATATTTTTTCACCTTGATAATTGAACTTGACCGGAGAGAGGGGAGATGACGATAGCACAGACTGCAGGGATCATGTGACAGTCATGTGATAGTCTTATGCAAAATCAGAGTCATATATAATTATATACAACAACTAATGTACTCATAATAATGAATTACACTACAGTAAGTGAGAAGTGAGAAAACATTGCATGTGTTTTCTACACAGAAAAAATAACAACAACCAAAGTTAAAAGTAAACTGGTATTGTAAAAACTTTTCACGGAAAGAAACCGTAAGAAAGCCAGGCTTCAAAGTCACAGCTTCCCCTAGCCTAGTGTAGATTAAGCCTCTAACTAGAGATTGAATAGCTGTTAATAGTAGCACTTCTTCTTCTACACAATAGCTGCCATTATGACTAGAGAACTATTGCTCTGCAGTTTAGAATGCTAACAGTTAAGCCTGCTCATAATGGTCACACCTTGGGCAGACCAAACAGTGGCTGTAGTAAAGAGGTGGCCGCCTAGCACAGGTTGAAACACACACCATACAGTGAGATTGTTCACTTACAAAAATACTTCACGGGGGTGATCAAGTTCAAATTCCCTGTGTCATTCATTGTAAGCATGACTAGGGAGTCATCATATACATGTATCATGCGGTAGGTACTTATAGGTCCGGTTCCTAGTGTTGGGTCAACACGAGTGAAAAACACAGACAGCCTCATTACCCTATCTATTCATCTATGTTGTTTTGCAAATGTAGCGCTACAGTGACGATTGAATAAGTTGACCTTGCTATAGATTACACAACACGGTGTGTGTGTGTGTGCATCCATCAGTTATTCAATATACTTGATCACTAAACAAGGAAAGCCAAAACAGCACTTAATCGCACTACAGACACTCCTTTAAACATCTAAACTAGCGTACACGTTAAAAAAATAATTTCACTTGTGCAGCCAAGTGATAAGCTACCAATAAGTACGTACACTCTTGTAGATTGAACCTGTAGATTACACCCACCTCAGTGTCATTGAAGAAGTACAGTTTACGATCATCCTTGTCCAGCACAACGTACTTTTTCTGCCATTCCAACTGGTCGAGATGGTCTGCAGAAGACACAGCTGAAACAACACTCTTCCCACAATAACAAAAACAGTGCATGAAATATACCACAGGGAAATATACACACGACCACACACTCATTTGACTGGTGTCCTCAGTTGTAAATATGCTTGCAAAAATGTTGTTCGGACGTGACAAAAAAATCTGTCCATCAGGACTATACAGATGTATACATACGTAGGTAGGTGTGGTCCCTTGTACGGGTACGTACATGCACAGTGTTCTAGACAATGTCACGTACGATAATTTTTTATTATGACAACTCATTCTTGGCAACCTTCTTAAGTGGAGAACACTTACAACAACTGACTGGCACAAGCCATCCAACTGAGCTAGCACACTAACTCACTGCTGTTACCATGGGCCCAACAAATATGAACCAACAGCATTGACACAAGGGTGTAGCTAGCTACAAGCCAAAAACTATATTCACCTTCTTCAAAAGAACTAGCAAATTCATGTCTTATCACACTGGCTACCAATGGCAGCATATACTTGTCTTACATAAGCCTGGACATTGCTTACCTGTCTCAATGGCGTTAGCTACAGACAGCCAGCCTTGGAGCCTGTTCTGTTCCATGTTGAATAGCGAGAACCGTTTGAGGGAGCGACCACCCGTTAGCTGGCTCATGGTATGTAGGTGTGCTCAGGAATGTATACAATTTAGACTAACTCAACGTGAATATCCACTAACACTTTACTAAGCTCTCTACACAGATCAAGTTTCCAATCTTTCTGCTAGATACACAACCTGGTCTACTATTGACACACCCTTCTTACGGATGTGGTAGAATTTCAGCAGCCAGCCCTGCCCTCGCTTTACCTGGCTGCAAAGTTTTAATAGAGGGAGGACAAGTGTGAAAGAATGGACTCTCTCAGGACCAGATGTGTGTACTTGGCACTGTTTTTCCTATGCTCACTGACAGTACAAAATGCTAGTTCTAGCCAGCACAATGGAACTACAGTGGACCACATGTTGTCTGGTTACAAGTGCAAGGAGGATTGTACCCCCCAGGGAGGTGCTGATGAGCTCTGCTGGGGGTATGAGAAGAGGTGCAGCAAGGAGAGGAGACTATTTGTGCCTCAATGTGAGGGACCAGCCAAACCTTGGTGAGCCGTGCAATAAGTTCGGTGTCATTTGTCTGTACTGTAGCTAGCTACTAAATTCAACTCACCAACAGACATGCTGATAGACTAGAGTCGTCTACACATTACATTTCTAGACCACCAAATTGAGCCTAACCCTTGTCATTACTAACAGTTTGAGGGGTCTAAACATTTCATTAATTTTTATCAGTAGCCATAAACACTGGCTAAAAACACTGGCTAACCCGACACAGTAGACTGGTTAACCCAAAATCTATTAATTTTGTTCAGCTCCTAAAATGTTACTTAGGTCCACAAATATTGAGGGCAAAGCAGAGGATTTCTGGAAACAAGGAGACTTTGGCTACGTCAAGAAAGAGATGGACTCTCTCACAACACTGTGCAAGCCTCAGGTTAAGGTGGGTGGGATGGGGAGCTCAAGTTACTCTGGTTATTCTATCTTGTCTCAGAATTATATTCATGGCTTGTTGGTGAATAGAGCTAGGGGAGTAATTCGCCCCATAATTATGACTATACAGTTGTGTTCCACTGTTAGCTACCTGGGTGGTACTGTTACTATTATGTAAATATAATAGACTGTCATTTTTATCTCTCCAGGGCGACTCTATGCTCAAGTGCTCTGAGAATATGAGGTACTGCAGAGCTAGGAACTTGTATATTGACTTTAGAAGATTCAAAGAAATGTCCAAAACTGAAGGAAAATACAAAAGGTAATTCAAAAATAACTGTAGCTACACGTATATCTCCTTAAATTCATTTACTTTATTTATGCAGTTTTCTCGAGGACATTTTCCAAGAGGGAGAGGTTGGAGGTCACTGCGATTTGAACTCTGACCTTTTACGTAGTCAGGGTGAGCATAAGTCTCCGCTACAGAGCTGGTACGCCGAGTTGGAGCGCTACACTAATCTGACATTCCAGCCCGGGAGGAGGGAGGGGTGTGATGAGGTGGTCACCAAGCCAACAGTCTTTATTAAACTGGATGCCGGTAATAAAGAGCATAGATTTTGAGTGTGGAGAGATTTTGAGTGTGGGGAGAAATATTACTTCTCCTAAAAATATCGACTATAGCTAGCTGGTGTCGACTATAACTAGATCTGATTTCTCTGTGTATACATACGTATGTACAGTATACTACTATTGGGTAAAGAATCTCTTTTATTGTGTGATAATTATACTATGCACCTGATACAATGTATGGTCATAGATATGGTTGATGCCACAGCAGTGTAGGTAGAGGTATTGTGAATCTGTTTACAATGCAGGTATCAACCTGTACCACCACTATTGTGACTTCTTCAACTTGTATGCTTCTCAGCACATTAATGGCTCCTTCTCTGACGACATCTTCATAGTCATGTGGGACACAGTAAGTCTACACAAAGAATATTTAGAAACAGCATAAACTACAATTAGTGTTGACAAGTGTCGTTAGGACCAAATATTTCACTCTTTCCTTGTCCGTTGCCCAAACTTCTTAGCCCAAGTTACCAATCAAAAATTCCGACTGAACGTTTTGAACTTCGATTGCCTGTAACTCTAGTTGGGTGGGACTGTCCATTTTCAGTTTTGTATTTGTAGCTCTTTCATAGCTCTATTCAATGATTTTCTATTGGGCCCAAATCTTCTGGGAAAGAAAAAGAAAGAAGCGTGGGCTATGTAGGTGTGTGCAACTAATTTGATAAATTGGCATCTATATCAATTCACCCACGCCCCCAGTATTATTGTATTTATATCTCCATAGTAACCCACGCTCCCCCCGTGCAGTCTTATCGTACCTATATGGACCTGTTCTCTGAGACGTGGAAAGCTTTCTCCAGACACCCTCTCAAGAGGCTCTCAGACTTTGAGGGGAAAAGAGTGAGTGGGTCGTTTGTTTGCTAATATTTGTTACCTCTGAAAGAATACTGTTCATCGAATTGTTTCATCTTTTATTTTAAGAGTCCCTAACTTTAGTCTCGAGTGTAGGTAGTCAGTAATCTGTGATATATATGTACAGTGTATATAGGACAACTTGCTACGTAAACGAATTTTGTATACTATTACGTATGTATTCAACTCTTTCAAATTTTTCTCTTCCTACTGATTTAACCTCTTGTCTATGTGACCCTTTTTGCTGTAGTTCAATGCAATGAGTCCTTCCCTCCATCGCTTCTCTCTACACAGGTGTGTTTCCGAGATGCCATGTTCCCACTGCTGGCTAGAATGCGACATGGTCTCTTCTACAACACATACCTAGTGCCTGGTTGCCATGGCTCCGGCCTCATGCAGGCATTTAGTAAACATGTGATTGATCGGCTAGGTATAGAGCAGTTGACCTCTGACCCTAGTAGAGTGAGAGTGACGCTGTTGTCTAGGAGTACCAAACACAGACGAATTGTGAATGAAGAGGAGGTATGTGGGAGGGAGGGTAGAGACGCTGTATACCAGAGGCTGAAGATTTTGTTTCTTCCTTTCGTTATTCTTCTACAGACGTGTTCTTCCATTTCTAGTCCATTTCTAGAACATTAGAACAAACAAGCCAGTAGTTTGGACAGTAGAATCGACCAGTAGAATGAAGTAGGCAGTTAGAGTAGACTACTTGTAATTCCATGAATTGAGATTACTAATTTTGATTTTGCATTATTTATGAACCTATCTCTGCAGTTGGTGTCAGCACTGAAGGGAGTACCGTACTTTGATGTGAACGTCGTAGACTACAAGGCAAAGTGAGTTCTTATAGATTGAACATATCAGACACGTACTGAAAACACAATCTCCCTCTTCAGAGTGTATCCATTTCTCAAACAAATCGAGGTAAGTCCACAGTTGTCAAAACTTCCAACCATTCTAACTCCATTCCACTCTTATGCCTAAATTACCCTACCCCCCCCCCCCTTACACACACACACACACACACACACACACACACACACACACACACACACACACACACACACACACACACACACACACACACACACACACACACACACACACACACACACACACACACACACACACACACACACACACACACACACACACACACACACACACACACACACACACACACACACACACACACACACACACACACACACACACACACACACACACACACACACACACACACACACACACACACACACACACACACACACACACACTCCACACACACACACACACATTCCACACACACAGACGAGCCACAACTCGGACATTTTCATGGGCATGCATGGCTCAGGACTGACTCACATGCTCTTCCAACCAGACTGGGCTGGAGTCTTCGAAATGTGAGCAGCCACAAAATTATTTACCAGAGCTGCATTGCATTTCCCTGTTTGTACATGCAATTATTCGTGGATTGCAAACGCTTCACAATTTCTATGAGGAGGATTATTAACAATGTTAGAAGCTATATAATTATATACATGTAGATAGTTTACAAGTTATTATTTTACATTAAAATATCCACAAAACATTATTGTGTTTTTGTTAGTAATATACAGCTGGGTAGGTCTGTTACTGTCTCCTTCGCTCCAGCTACAACACAGAGGACCCTCGGTGCTACCATGACCTGGCTAGACTGAGGGGGGTACGCTACGTCACCTGGGAGGACGGGGAGAAGGTGTGGCCAGAGGCAGAGGTGAGGGAGGGAGGGGCTCGATCATTAACCATTTTCTCAATAATTAGTCATTCTCCTGAAGACTATAATACAACGCACGTTGTTTACTCTAAGAAGGAATTGTGTAGTTAAAAAATTTGTTACAGCTGCAACAAAATTTAATAATGTTATTCTGTCGGATTACTAAAACAGTAAGCAATCTTTTTTGGTTGCATGTGTATATTGTGGTGGTATTCTTAATGCAAGCTATTCCCCAGTAATTATAACCACTAGGGCTGCCTGCCTTGCTAAGTGCAAGTGTGTCATTCCCAAACCTGAGATTTCAGCTATAGCTAGCGCATAATTAATGCATGGATGTGATTAACCCCCACACACACACACACACACACCCTCAGGGCAAGCACCCCCCCACCCACACACACACACACCCTCAGGGCAAGCACCCCCCCACCCACACACACACACACCCTCAGGGCAAGCACCCCCCACACACACACACACACCCTCAGGGCAAGCACCCCCCCCACACACACACACCCTCAGGGCAAGCACCCCCCCCCACACACACACACACCCTCAGGGCAAGCACCCCCCCCACACACACACACCCTCAGGGCAAGCACCCCCCCCACACACACACCCTCAAGGCAAGCACCCCCCCACACACACCCTCAGGGCAAGCATCCCACCCCCACACACACACACCCTCAGGGCAAGCACCCCACCCCCACACACACACACCCTCAGGGCAAGCACCCCACCCTGGGCACTCATCACGCCAAGTTCACTAACTACACTTTTGACCTCAAAGAGTTCATGAGAATAAGCACATCACTGGGGGAGGAGGTTCGACAACGGAAAATGGCCTATTTAGGAGCTAAAGACTCGACCATACATACTCATAATGAACTGTAGGGGAGCTTATAGTTTTTATATGCATGTCAGTATTATAACACACAAGGCATTTTTTTTATTTTTTTTTATTCAATAACCTGTACGTTATACAAAATAATAATTTATTTGGCATGATTGTACAAAACTTAAAAGGTTATATATAGGTTATATATAGTAACAGTTCATAGTTCATAGTTCATAGTTCATAGTTCGGGGAGGGGGGAGGATTGTTTAAGGGAAAGGAGAGTTGACCAGGTGGTCCAATATGTTCAGAGCCTGAGGGGAAATAAGTTATAACAGTAACCCCATGCACTCTTCATGCATAATAGTGATGTGTGCTTATTAAGTAGCAAGCAATTTGTACGCCATATATAGTTGTATGCTCAGAACAAGTGTAAGGTGGTGTACAAGTATATAGTTTAAAATCATTATGAGGAAGACAATAATTATTGTCCATCAATCGTTTAGTAAGGTATAGTTCATAGTCTTATTATAACAACTGCTTGCACTGCACTTAAATATATCTACTGCTCACTGCTATAGGCTGGTCCATGGGTACCATGTGTCCCGCTCCCTCCACCTGTACGAAGGAAAGCCCTCCACCACTCTTGACCTCCCCGATCACTTTTCCCTCTGCATCCTTCAACTGAACAAGGGATGCCTTCTCAAACGCTTCCTGGTTCTTCCATTTAGTCACGTTGGTCCACTCCGATCCCCCCAGATAGTTACAGATGTAGTCCTCCTTCCCGCTGTACACAACCACCCTCCGACCCTGGTCTAGGATGTAACCAGTAGCCGACTTGAAATCCTTGATCCAGTCACTCACCAAGCAACTGCAAACAACAGCTAGTGTGTACACTCCGTATACATAGTTACATCAGTACAGCTGTAATTATGTTAGGGCCTGTTTTACAAGAATCCCAGCAGCATAGAAAATTTAGCGTAATTTTTATTATGCTGTTAATTG
Source organism: Halichondria panicea (assembly GCF_963675165.1). Taxonomy (NCBI): domain Eukaryota; kingdom Metazoa; phylum Porifera; class Demospongiae; order Suberitida; family Halichondriidae; genus Halichondria; species Halichondria panicea. The sequence continues at coordinate 5,439,417 of NC_087386.1, forward strand.
CTACAAAAAGCTGTATGTGAATGTCCCTAAAGGCCAATTTTGCTCTAAGGTATAACGCTTGGTCAAAAAGTCCACCTGGAGACAAGGTTATGCACACTGTATCTGTATGTTACACGCGCAAATCTTAATTAAGCCCTGTTTACATGACACCTAATCCGGTCAAATCCGGATGAAAGGCCTCGTATAAACGGGGCTTTAGTTATAGCTACATAATAATTACAAAGAGGGGGGAATATTGAGCCTAAAAACCAGCAAATGGATTTCAACTCACCAGTAAGTGTATGCCTGTTGTACAGGACTCCCACGTGCGATTCACTCCCAGGTCTGCTTGGACATCTTTACGGTTCAAAAATGTGCCCACCTGACAAAAAAACACAAGTATTTTCAAGTATCCAGTCAATTATGTCTAGTACTGGTTACCCTGGATAAGTTGTAGCAGAGTGGAGGATCTTCGCACTTCTTGCGTATGTCGTACACATTGACACTGGAGTGATTAAAACAGGCAGTGATTGCTACACAAACCCCATACATGTACCTACCTAAGCAGGGTTAGAGGTTGGCCCAAATATGGCCCCCGCCACATGTTTACAGGATTTAAACAAATCGTTTGAAAGGTCTCTTTCTAAGGTTTCAGAAAATCCAAAAAAGATCATTGGTATAAAGTTATGGAATTTTAAATGATGCCACCTCCGCCCTCCTAAAATTTGGGGTTAAGTATTTTCCCCCTCTTGGACATCCTGAAATAAATCCTGCTAACCCTGATACACATGCCCCATACCCCATACCTACATGTGTGAAGACCCTGATACACATGCCCCATATCCCATACCTACATGTATGAAGACCCCATACCAACCTACGTCCCAAGTGAATTTCAGCAGCCTCCAATACAAACGTCTCAATAATCTGCAGTGTTCACGCAGCAATGAAATCTACAACTGTGTATAATTATAGGTATTATAATACTGGAAACAACTTCCAAAGTAAACTCAAAAGATGCGTTAATTGTTCTAGAACACAGGATAAGGGGGAAGGACTCAGCTGAAGCCACTCACCTGACATTCGGGGAAGGCAGCCAACCACACACCAGTGTCTATAAGCACTGCAAGAGAGAGAGAGGCATTCAGAGTTTAAAGAATTGCATGTCCTGGTATATGTACAGTACACTGACTCACTGTTACTCATGCTAGCTATACTCACACTTGCAGGCGTCGTACATGACACCGGCTATCTTGACTGTCGACTCGTTGATCAGCTTATTTTGCGAAGCAAACTATTATGTGAAATGTGAGGGTGAGGAGGGAAACAGTACGTGTCAATGATGTAACAGCTGGTTCATCACACGCACAGGTCAAATACACACATACTCTGTACAGGTCAACCAGGTCAAACTGAAAGTAGATACAGTAATTAATAATTTCAAATTGAGAGTTACTCAAAGATTGCTAGCAAAAACAAATTGAAACTTGATATAACGTACCTGTGCATATGCTTGGTACTGAATGTACGGGTCTACCCATCCGTTCCCAATGCCAATTCCCTTCAGATTCTTGACATAGACAGAGTTGCTCTCCAGGATGACCTGAGCAGTGGCAGGGACATAGTGCCCAGCTGCAAGGGGGGGAGGGAGGGGGAGGGAGGGAGGGAGGGGGAGGGGGGAGGGAGGGAGGGAGGAAGGGGGAGGGAAATACAGTAATCGAGAAATCATCTCACACAATTCCTTAAAACAAAGGTTGGCTGAGTGCATGGTTTTCAAAACAGTAAAATTTGTGTACTCTCAATGCTGTCAAGAAATGAAACAGAATTTAACAGCACAATGTACTTCTCCATTAACCACCCCTCACACACACCCACTCACCATAGCTCTCTCCCACAGGTCCACTAACACCCCCTCACACACACACCCACTCACCATAGCTCTCTCCCACAATGTAGAGGTCCAGGTTGGCATACTTAGGGTACAAAGCGTAAAACTCCTGTATCATAGTCCAGAGCTCTGTGCCGATGGTCTTCTCGTTAGTGACGTAACCCAGGGGACTAGTGACGTACGAGAACCCAGTGCCAACAGGCTGGTCAATAAACATCACGTTGGTAAATGAGTTCCAGCCTGGATGGAATGGAGCAAGTATAATCGATACATTGTATAGAACTTCTGGGGCCATTCTCAATTTAGTGCTTTAACGAGATTGGTATTTTATTCAAACAAATCAGCCTTCGAAAGTATCTACAAAGAGCACATTCTCCACAATATCAAGCTACCAATACAGCACTGTACAGATCCGAGGTCGACCTAATAACAATATTTCCTATAGCTATTAAATATTAAAAAGTACAATTAAATCACACAAAATGTAAAACAAAATTCAATGACTACACATGCTACCAGAGCGATGCTAAATTTTCTCCTCCAAACGCACCCACTCACCATATTTGTTGATCTCTGGTTCAGTCTTGCCCTCGGGAATAAGGAAGGGGCCATTCTCAACAAGGAGAGCCAGCATGCTTGAGCAGCCCGGCCCCCCAGTGAGCCACACCACCAGGGGGTCCTTCTCAGGGGTCTGACGACTCTCGAAGAACCAGTAGAACAAGTTCGCTCCATGAGTCTTATTCACCTGCACACATGGATAATGTATTACACCCATTGAATCCAGTTTTGTAAGACTTGTATCCTAGCCTAGGTAGTACAGTAGGCATGGTTAGTAGTAGAGCCTCACAGCCTAGCCAGCTTTGTGCGCTGAATACACTATCTCCGGTGGCACAATATACCTCAATGTATCCCTTGTGCTGTGTGACATTGTCTGGCCAGGGAAAGGCACAAGAGGCAAGGCAGGGCAGGAGCAAAAGCGTGGCAAACAGCAAACTAGAAGCCATCCTTCAATCCGTCTCTGTAGCTAGTTTATTTTTAGAGACATGTGCCATTTGGCTGAAGGCACACCCATCTAGAGCTAGAGCCACCCACACATTATGGTCAATTTTCTGCATTCTCGTGCAAAGGGCAAAAAATTATATAGCCATATAAAAATGAATTATTGGTGCAGGTAGTCTACAATAAATTGGTTATCACTTACTTGGTGTGTAAGGAAGATCCCCATCAAGCTTATAATAATTATTATATATCTTGCCACACCCACCCTGTGTGATAAGGATTATTAGGCAGCATTACCAATGAAAATTCAATTAAATCTCTAACAATCAGAATAATTCTTTTGGCCAAATAAATGTTTTTTGCAAATTCACAAATCCACATATTCCATAATCGCTAAGTGTTCGCTTTTGAACTCCAGCGTGATCTCTGTTGAAACACCTAACATAACATTCACAGAGCCGACGGAAATTGGCTAGCAGCTCAATCAGAAGAGGACATGATCCAACATAGAGTTGTAGATACATCAGAGATAGAGATTTAGAGAGACTGAGAGCCAGATCATCGGAAACATCAAATTGTTGACAATGAATACTAAGCTTCTTCAGAGATGAGTAGCAATCTGGATCTGTGGGTAACATGAGCCGGCGGCCATTGCCCGAATCAGGGAGGACAACAACGAATAGCTGTGTGAGGGAAGGCAAGTTGGGGAGAACAGTAGTTAGGTCGAGACATGAGCACACCCGCTTGTTGACTGTGATTTGTAAGTGTTGCAACATTCGGAAAGCTGGCAAGAGAATTTTGATTTGTAGAGGTACATTATGATCACAAAAGATACCACTTACAAACAAATTCATCCGTGCCAAACTGACATTCATACGAGAAACACAACGCTCATCAAAACGGCTCTTTGGATAGCTCACTGACAAGTAACGCAGTTTCCTCATCCTTGATAGGACCTCCCAGAGAGAAGACACATTCTCAATATTATGAATTCCCTGAATGTTCAGAGCAGCCAAACACGCACAATTTAAACTAATATCACTTAATCCTAGTAGACTCTGTAAAGCGTCTGTACAATCTTGAATATTAAGACACACCAGTTTTGGACATAACTCAGAGACCAGTGTAAGGTCAGCAGGAGATAACTTTTCTGTTCCAGCCAAGAACAGGGATTCAATGCTTGATGGCAAAAGTGACATCGTAATAGTACATGTAAGTACATTCAGAGATTCACTGCACACTATAGCACTGACAGGATCTTGATTGGAGGAGTTGCCACGAGATACAATCAAATCTGAGGAATGTAAGGCTGAGGAACAAACAGATGTGATTGGGCAAGTTAACAACTCAACATTCGGATACAATGACAAACTAACAATTGGATAATTGTTGACCACATTTCCAGCAATTGGGGAACTGTTTGGGTAGACAGACAACTGTGCTGGGTGGTCACTACTCGTTAGTTTGCGTAGAAAATAACCGTCTATGGAAGGATAGCAATGCAATATCAGATTCGAAGGCATATACCCACACATTTTCCAAGTATCCACAGCATCCACTGCATCCTCTGTATACATACGGAGTACTTGCAGACTTTTTGAAACTTTAGCAGCAATCATAGCACAACGTTCACTTCCCGTTACACTAAGGCAGTACAGGGATGGTAATTCACGCAGTAAAAGTTCAAGTGTGTTCACAAATAGGTATTTCGAGAATGTGCCAGTTAATGATATGTAGCGTATTTGCTTGCATTGACCGATTTGAGGGAAAAACCTTGTATTTGGAAACCTTTGTGACTCTGTTATCTGCACATATTGGACATACGAGCGAGACAGTCCCAGTGCTAGTCTAAGAGCTTTGAAATCTTGGTCTCTTCTGCGACAATTCTTCCACACCAGGGAACTCCAGGCATGAGGGTCACTGAGGAGAGAGTAGAACCTCTTACAGGAGATACGGAGACATAGCTTGTCATAGGCAGGCAGGTAGTCAGTGATATGGAGCAGTACTTCAGTAGGGAGGGAGAGCAGTATGGGACCGGGAATGTCCATGATTAATCTGATAATGAATAGAAACCTACAAAAACACAATACAAAAAGCCATGTGGGTGCAGGTGTGACACGGGGTTTTCCTAATGAAGGCAGCAGGACTGTTACACATTGTTACTCTATAAGAAGGAATTGTTAATCTGTTACAGCAGTAAAAAATGTTCTTCTACTGTATAATTGAATGCATGGATGTGATTAACATGCCCCCCCCCCACACACACACACCCTCAGGGCAAGCACCCCACCCTGGGCACTCATCACGCCAAGTTCACTAACTATACTTTTGACCTCGAAGAGCTCATGAGAATAAGCACATCACTGGGGGAGGAGGTTCGACAACGGAAAATGGCCTATTTAGGAGCTAAAGACTCGACCATACATACTCACAATGAACTGTAGGGGAGCTTTGACTTTTATAATTTTTACATGCATATCATGTCAGTACACAACGCATTTTTATTTTCACTTTATCCCAATAACTGTTGTACAAATAATCATTATTTTTGGTTTTATTTGGCATGATTGTTACGAAACTTATAATATAAGTGTTAGTAAAAAATTATTACAGTAAATGTGTTACAGTTCAAAGTTTATCTTCATGTTCACAGTTCGAGGAGGGGGGGGGGGGGAAGTTGCTCAAGGGAAAGGAGAGTTGACCAGGTGGTCCAATATGTCCAGAGCCTGAGGGGAAATAAATTACACAGCAGTGTAACCACAACACACAGACTATACACATACATGCATAGTACTACATATTCTCGGCAATTATAGCCTCTGCAATAACGTTGAGCGTGGACAGATATCCACCCACGCTCAACATTATTGCAGAGGCTAATTGCTAAATCGAGGCACGCGTGTCGTACTTCCTCTGACGTACTCTTCATAAACAACATTTGTAGTAAGGAAGCCATAGAGATCAAAGGAAAAACTGTGCTCAAAATGCCATAAACTACACTGAAGTGCTAACCCTGGCTTGTTGACATATAAAAACCAGAGGAGTGTTTAGTTACACAATAATAAAGAAGCAACAAACTACACTTCTAGAGATTACTTCAGCTGTAAATATGTAGATCTACCTCGAACAAAGGTCGCGTGTAGAGCTAGCCAACGCAAGTTCAAGCTTCTAGGTTTTGCTCACTTTTATACGACAACGAAGCTTTTAAAGCTATAGCTACAACTGTTCCAAGGTTGCAATGTGAGTACTCTATATAAGCTTCTAGCATTGCTATCATACAAACAAAGGCTTTGTTCTCGAGTCAAGGTTAGTTTATTGAAGGCCATTGCAGTCTCTCCAAAATCAGGAATAGTAATTTATGTTCATAGAAAGTTGCTATTCTACTTAGTAGTTAGCTCTACACTAGAGTAATAGCTATTGGTAGTCGCAAGAAGCTGCAAACTATAAACCAGTTATAATGCACCATTTACGCCCGTGCTCTATGGATATTATTGGCCTTGTGGAATTAAGGCATCATGTAGCACTCGGCTTCTCCTCGAGCTATACATGAGCTTCTCAAACTTCCGCTTGGCCAATAATATCCATAGAGCACTCGCAACGGTGGATTAACTAATACGTATAATTATAATTATTTATATATAATAACAATGCTCGTACTGCACTATAATTATTTGTAGTAATTATATATCTGCTACTCACTGCTAAGGCTGGTCCATTATAATAAGTTTGACCTATACATGGCTACTGTCACTGAGACTACTATAGGCTGGTCCATGGGTAAGTTGACGTATACATACATGTATGGTTACTGTATACTAGACTACTCACTGCTATAGGCTGGTCCATGGGTACCATGTGCCCTGCTCTCTCCACCTGTACGAAGGAGAGCCCTCCACCACTCTTGACCTGCCCAAACACTTCTCCCTCTCCATCCTGCCACGGAACAAGGGATGCCTTCTCAAACTCATCCTGGTTTTTCCACTGAGTCACGTTGGTCCACTCTGATCCCCCGAGATAGTTACAGATGTAGTCCTCCTTCCCGCTGTACACAACCACCCTCCGACCCTGGTCTAGGACTTTCCCAGTAGCCGACTTGAAGTCCTTGATCCAGTCACCAAGCAACTGCAAACAACAGCTGATGTATAAGTACAGCTATAATTATATTAGGGCCTGTTTTACAGACATCCCAGCAGCAAGGAACATGTAACCTTAATTATGCTGTTAATTGATACAAAAAGCTGCATGTGAATGTACTTGTCCCCATACGCCAATTTTGCTCTAATGTATAACGCTGGTCAAAAAAGTCCGCCTGGAGACAAGGCTACGTACACTCTATGTTCTACACACAATTTTAGCTCAATTTACGAAGTACATTGTACTATCAAGATGGGAGGATATTGAGCCTAAAAACCAGTTAGCGATATCAATAGACTTCAACTCACCAGGAAGTGTACGCCTGTCGTACAGGACTCCCATTTGCGATTCACCCCTAGGTCTGCTTGAACATCCTTACGGTTCAAAAATGTGTCCACCTGACAAAAAACAAACATTTTTTCAAGTATCTAGTTGATTACGCCTAGTACTGGTTACCCTGGAGAAGTCGTAGCAGAGTGGAGGATCTTCGCACTTCTTGCGTATGTCGTACACATTGATGCTGGAGTGATTAAAACAGGCAGTGATTTGCTACACAAACACCATACATGTACCTACCTAAGCAGGGTTAGAGGTTAAAAATGACAAATTATGGCCCCCGATGATTTAAACACATCATTTGGAAGGTTTCGCTTTCAGAAAATAAAAAAAATGTGGACATTAGAACGGTACAAAAGTTATGGAATTTTAAATGATGTCCCATCCTAAAATTTGGGGTTAAGTATTTTCCCCCCTTACACATACCCCATATCCTACATGTGTGAAGACCCTGAAACACACACCCCATACCCCATACCTACATGTGTAAAGACCCTGATACACATACCCCATACCCCATACCTACATGTGTGAAGACCCTGATACACATACCCCATATCCCATACCTACATGTATGAAGACCCCATACTTACCTACGTCCCAAGTGAAGCTTAGCAGCCTCCAACACAAACGTCTCAATAATCTGCAGTGTTCACGCAGCAATGAAATCTACAACTGTGTATAATTATAGGTATTATAATACTGAAAACAACTTCCAAAGTAAACTCAAAAGATGCGTTAATTGTTCTAGAACACAGGATAAGGGGGAAGGACTCAGCTGAAGCCACTCACCTGACATTCGGGGAAGGCAGCCAACCACACACCAGTGTCTATTAGCACTGCATGAGAGAGAGAGAGGGAGAGAGAGAGAGAGAGAGAGAGAGAGAGAGAGAGAGAGAGAGAGAGAGAGAGAGAGAGAGAGAGAGAGAGAGAGAGAGAGGGGGGGGGGGCATTCAGAGTTTAAAGAATTGCTTAATACATGTCCTGGTGTACGCACAGTAGTACAGTACACTGACTCAAGTGATAGGACTGTTACTCGTGCTAGCTGTACTCACACTTGCAGGCGTCGTACATGACACCGGCTATCTTGACTGTCGACTCGTTGATCAGCTTATTTTGCAAGGCAAACTATATATGGGAGAAAGAGGGAAAACAGTGTCAGTGATGTAACAGCTGGTTCATCCATATTGTTCATCACACGCACAGGTCAAACACACACATACTCTGTATAGAAAGGTCAAACTGAAAGTACGTGCACACAGTAATTGAACTTCAAATTGAGGGTAGTCAAATAATTATTGCTAGCAAAAAATTGAAACTTGATATAACGCACCTGTGCATATGCTTGGTACTGAATGTACGGGTCTACCCATCCGTTCCCAATGCCAATTCCCTTCAGATTCTTGACATAGACAGAGTTGCTCTCCAGGATGACCTGAGCAGTGGCAGGGACGTAGTGCCCAGCTGCAAGGGAGGGAGGGAGAGAGGGGAGGTAACTTAAGAGTAATCGAGAAATCATTTCACATAATTCCCGATTAAGGTTGGCAGTTGAGAGGTTTTTAAAACAGTAAATGTACTCTCAATGGAATATCCTGTCAAGAATTAAACAGAGAGCAAAATGTACTGTTGTCTCGAGACTCTTTCAGCACACTTTATTACATCACTAGAGTACTGCATTATCTTCTCCACTAACCCCCCTCACACACACACACACTCACCATAGCTCTCTCCCACAATGTAGAGGTCCAGGTTGGCATACTTTGGGTACAAAGTGTAGAACTCCTGTATCATAGTCCAGAGCTCTTTGCCGATGGTCTTCTCGTTAGTGACGTAACCCAGGGGACTAGTGACGTACGAGAACCCAGTGCCAACAGGCTGGTCAATAAACATCACGTTGGTAAATGAGTTCCAGCCTGGATGGAATGGAGCAAGTATAATCGATACATCTGACTGACAATGACACAAAAACATCTGCATTTGACATAACTTTTTCATAGTTCAAAATTTCATATACCATTGGATTCCTTGTTAAAAAGTGCTTCTATCTATATGCTTTAGCGGTGATAAGCTCCAACCAGCTAAAAGTTAGCATTTTCCATGTACAAGTCCTCCCTGGCACATACCAGTCAACCACATACAGTATAAAATGAAACCAAAAAATGACCATAGAACTTGCCTTTAGTGCATTAACAAGATTGGTTTAATAAATTCAGCCTTTGAAAGTATCTACAAAGAGCACATTCTCCACAATATCAGGGCTATCAATACTTCACTGTACAGATTTGAGGCCGACCTAATAACAATTGCCTATTAAATATTAAAATTTACATAGTAAAAAAAAACTAAGGCCACTCCAAGTGATACTCTGGTTTCTGGTCCTGAAGTTTTTCTAATTGCATACGGGTGGGCGGCTTTTCTCATTATGTCATTATCAATTTCACCTTATGAATCTCATTATTTTGCAAATGAATATCATTATCACACTATTTTGTACCACATGGACCATTCTGCGCATGCGTAGTAGAAATAATGAGATAGAAATCCAATAATGAGATAGAAATCCAAGAATAAAATCTGATGCGGGCGGTGGACCAGAAACCAGAGTATCACTTGGAGTGGCCTAAAGCTAAATTTTGATAATTCTCCATTCTCCTCCAAATGCACCCACTCACCATATTTGTTGATCTCTGGTTCAGTCTTGCCCTCGGGAATAAGGAAGGGGCCATTCTCAACAAGGAGAGCCAGCATGCTTGAGCAGCCCGGCCCCCCAGTGAGCCACACCACCAGGGGGTCCTTCTCAGGGGTCTGACGACTCTCGAAGAACCAGTAGAACAGGTTCGCTCCATGAGTCTTATTCACCTGCACACGTACATGAACGTGGATATAAACGCATTACACCCATCAAAATAAGCTTTTGTAAGACTTGCATCCTAGCCTAGCTTAGTACAGTAGGTAGATGTTAGAGCCTCAATAGCTTGCAGAGCCAGCTAGCCAGCTTTAATTTTGTACACTGAATTCACTAATATACATTTATATCTCTAGTGGTGTATGTAGTTACCTCAATGTATCCCTTGTGCTGTGTGACATTGTCTGGCCAGGGGAAGGCACAAGAGGAAAGACAGGGCAGGAGCAGAAGTGTGGCTAACAGCAAACTAGAAGCCATCTTAGCTTTTCAATAGACGTACGTACATGCATGTGACTAGTCTCGCGGGCCATACATCCAGGACATAATTTATTAACGGCTGAGCACGCCCACCTAGAGCCACCCACACATTAAATTAAACCACCACAATCTAGTCTATCATTGCATTCTTATTGGCTTCTGGCTGAATAATCTCAAATATCGACTTGAACATCAAATGTCATTGAAGACATTGAAGACTGGTTAACAAAACGCCCTAAAAACTCATTCTTTGGTAGTTCAAAAAGAAGGGAACTGTTTGGTACATCTTGACGTACAAATATATATACAGAGATGAAAGAGCTCGGGCCAGATCATCAGAAAAATCAAATTCTCGATACTTAGTAATCTGGATCAATGGGCAACTGTAGCAGGCCATGGTCAGAATCAGTGATGATAATACACAGCTGTGTGAGAGAAGGCAGGTTGGGGAGGATGTTGGTTAGGTCAAGTGTGGCCGAACGCATGTTGATATAATATAAGTGCTGCAACTTTCGGAAAGCTAGCAGGAGAATTTAAATTTGGAAGAGGTACATTATCTTAACATCACAAAAGATGTCAATTGCATCTGTGCCAACTGACATTCATACGAGAAACACAATGCTCATCAAAAGTGCTCTTAGCTACAGATGAATAGTTCACCGACATGTAACGCAGTTTCCTCATTCTTTACAGAGAGAATACAATATGAATTGAATATAGACGGATACTATATAGCTACACATGATCATAAAATACGGTACTCGAAAAGAAATGTCAAAATCAACCTAATCATCAACATTATCCAGTTTCGATTCCTCTTGCTCTAACTTGGAATACTTGGGTTCATTGTCAAGGTCGGTTCTTGGCCCTAGTTTTGAGTAAAGCACGATAATCTCGATGACGAAGGGAATGTGTGCAAGGACCATTATCAGTGTGAAGATAAACGTCCGCTTCTGCACTTTCTCGTACAAAGCATCCACTGTAGTTAGGAATATAGAACAGACAGCAAAGCGTCAGTTTGCAATGTTGAAGTGCTTAGTAAAATTGAAGGCTTGCATGAGTGCATGTTATTATTAGATCTACATCATTGCCTTACGTATTAGTGGTGAGACAGTTCGCATAATAAAGATTGTAGCTGACATACATCCAATGATAAAGCCCTGCAAGAGAAAATCATTTAATACACTGCAGTCGGCACATCATAATTATTGCATTAAATCAAGGGACTGATCATGCATTGACAATGGAAGTATAGATCCAGTTATCAAACTTACAACACAACATAATTTATGCAATGCGTAAAGTGTTGTCTAAACCATACTACTGGACATGATGTATAATTATTATAGGCCAAGACAAATGAGCAATTTTCAATGAGTAATGTAAAAATAATGTGCCTACTTGTAAGTGCTTGGGACTTTGGTTTGTTATTAATGCCACTATCGGCGGTAGTTGGAGTGAACTGGAGTAGACGAGCAATCCCATGCCTATAGAGAACTGAGGGAAATTGAGTGTCTGGCTCACGCTCCTACAGATGGGCTGGCAGTCTTCACATTCCTTCTTGGTGATTGTGGACGAGGGTATCCAGTGACACTGGTGACCAGTCACATTCGCCTCAATGCAGCTGTTTCGAGCTATGAAGTACAACGTTTTTGGTAGTACAGTGATGCTTTCGATTTCAGGAGTTGAAATTTCAGGAGAATTTTGTTGTGAAATTTGATTGTGTGGTAAATGAACACAAACTATCATATGACTTTCGCTAGAATTGCACTTATACAAATCTTCAGAATCCAACTTCACATTTATATCAGAAAACAATGGATAGTGTACACAAGGAGTTGAAAGATCACATAAGCAATCTTGTACCTGATGACAAAGAAATTTACTCGTCATTCCAAAGTTAGTATGAAATAATGGGCCGTCACCAACTTTAACATCAAGATTAGACGAGAATTGTATGCTTTTCAGTTTTGGCAAAGATGTACTCATCGATTGTGATGTGATATTCCTGAGACTTTCGTTAGGTAACAGAAACTTGTAGTAATCAGTAATATCAGGATGATGGAATGGACTGTACTCTGTGCATGGATCGTAGGGTATAGCTTGAAAATCAGTCAACAGAAGATAACCAGTTACGGTGGTCAGAATTCCTACTAGTGTAATTCCCTGGTTGGAGAGCCGTGCACACTGGAAAATCAGCCTATATGATGTAGAGTATTGTTAGCATAGATATCATGCAAGAAATTGTCCCAATTACAATTAATTGAGGCCATGCAGGATTCAATCTGTACTAAAAACCCACAAGCATGCAGCAAACGGTATTCTCAAAATGTTGTCATAAATACACATGCAGCTCACAATGATATTGCTCCACCAAACTGTAGTAGTCCAAGTACAAGGAAAATGTACGAGGTATCTCTCTCATTTATTCCAAAGGAATCACTTGCTATGGGATTAAGAAGTGTTTGAATCACAGCATATCTAGTTCGTTCAGTGAATGAGAGCACGAGCAGACTAAGGATAATGTGATAAAGGTTAAGAAAATGTTACACCTGTTATAAGGTACATAAAGTGCATGCATGCCAAGCACACAGATAAGCAAACACTTATACTAACAACTGAAGATGCTCTGAAAAGCACTTACCATGTGCACGTTGGCGCGATTACGTATAGTATATAGCAAGTGTAAGCCTCAGGCCCGGATATAGGGGGTGAGTTTCAGGGGTTGCAACCCCCCAAACACTCAAAAAAACTAGCTCAACCTACACTTGTGTGCTTGTGGCTAATGAGCACTTACAAGCTGTGAACTATGAAGTATTAGTATCTGTTGACATGAGTACAAGTCCAGGACACACTAAGTAGTAAATACACATTCATTCCACACATACCATTCACAGTATACATGACAAGGTACCTAGCTGTAGTAGACAGCAGTATACTTTGTGCACGTTTACTATGATGTCAATTTCAACTAAGTGGGCGTGAAAGAGTGTGTGGTCAAACAAGTTGCGCGCGCGCTAACACACGCTTTTGTTTTATAACCCCCCTATAAATTTTTGGCTGGATATCCACCCCTGAGCCTCATGGCACAAAATAACTTTTATAGCGATATTAAATTGAATATAGATTCTATACTATTGTTGGCACATTCGTACACGACAGGCCACTTGTTCTCTTTTCCCGGCCTGGAATTGCATGTCTATATAATGATCTAAAGCCACGACGATCATGTGTCGCCTTTCGAGGATTGCCTACAACTTTCAAGTATAGAATAGTGTATTATTTTTCAACCACTGTTTTATCGCAGTTAAAGTATCCTCGTTTCCAGGCCAAGTTGTCTCTAAAATAACGCTAGGTTGCCAACTATTCTTTACCAGGCCTAGCGACCTAACGTAATTTTAAGACAACTCGGCCTGGTCGTGAGTCAAGGCTACGGTTATAAAGCACACACACACACACACACACACACACACACACCCACACAGCCGCAAACTTACAGACACAAATCACTTTAATTATTCCCTGCTGCGCATGCGCGCACACATGGGTAATAATTATAAGCATAGCCTTTCAATGACATGCACCATTAGCTATATACATTTACCATGATATGCACATTCTAATGTGTTACTTATCAATACACACTGAGTAGGATATAAATAGTGGTAGCAGACCAACTCCGCCACAAGCTTTGATCGTTGACCCTTCTTTTTCTTTGGGACAATGCATACACTGATCCACTCTGACTCTCTTCCATTTCATTTCACCACGAAACATTACCACAAGAAGAAGCAAGGCTGCCACTCCGTAGGCAACGTTAAACCATCCAATGGCTTTGAACTGGTTTATGTACTCAAACTGAGCAAATATTACGGCAGCACCTGCATGCAAAATGTCTCTGTTAATGTCTATAATAATACACACTGATGTATGTATAAGACTTGTACATGCTGTCATGCACTGTATGAAGCAATCACCAGATCCAATGATGAATCCAGTGCTGTACCCAAAAGCTATAGTCACAAATAGCATATTTCTAGTTTTTTCGACAGATTTTTCATCAGTTTTTATTCCTAACTTTTTCTGTGTCTCAACATATTCTTCACTACTGCTTGAGAAATAGGCAAAACTTAGCGTTACCAAGGATCCTAAGATGTATCCTGCCAACAGTCTTGATATCATGATCAACCATCCTTGACTAACAACACAATAAATGATGTAGCTCAATATATGAGTTACGAAAGTGATCGCCCACAAGTACCAGTAGGGAACGTATCCCACAAGAACACCCGACACAAACCCTCCAACCATTCCTCCAAACTCGAATCCTGCAATCAGGAGTGAGTAAAATGTTTCTGTCTCCCCAAGTCCTGGCTCAAGCTGAAAAATGAGAACACATTCAGAGCAAAATCATGGTTGAAGTAACATGTGTATGCATGCATGCAGGTGATTGACTTGTAATAGCTGCCTAATGGAGTGTGTTCAACACATACTCGGGGATCACGTTTCGTAATTGAGACTGAGTGCTTGTAAACCGCAGCCCTGTATTGCGTACCGTATATGTGCTTGATCAAAGGCCGCTCAATAGTAGCCCGGCTCCTTTGCTAGAAAAATGAAGCATTTAGTAGCCTGAGTACTGAGGCTAATTGCATTGATCTATGCAACTGTTACAACAGTAGACAAGCCAGTTTGATCCAGGAACACGCCAGATCATTAATTTAGAGCTAGTGGCATGCAAAATTGACTGTGCACGCGTGCAGCAGCATGCTTTGCGGTGACCGCCCACTTGCATGTCATTTCATGTCCTATAAGAGTATTTATGTACCTGGAACAAAACCTGGTAATGCAGTGGTGCCCAACCGTACGTGAGCGTCCAGGGTGGGCTACGCCCAACTACACCTAAACTGTGCCATATGGCAGATTGATATTGGCACACTGTTTCCTTGATCTCAGAAGTCAATGTAAATTGATATCCTGGCAACATACTTTTCACAGAGACACTCATGCATACCAAAAAAGAGCACGTCAGAGTGACTGCTCATGCATTCTTGGATTATAGCAATAGCAAATAGGGAGAACCTGAAGAACTGAGTTTTATTCACAATGTCAAATCGTACATCCCAGAATATTACTCGTGCCACAGAAATGCACCCTGCAGGACGTATTAATCACAGCACCTCACAGGCAGACAACTCAGGTTCTAGCTATATAGTTTATACCTTTTTATATGTTTCATTTTTTATCTGCTGCACGTTTGGATTAGTGACAAACTGATGAAAAGAAGAAGAAATGCCAATCTGACTAACGGAGCACAGTGGGACCATCAGGAGAATGAACAGCCAGTTAAACCTGAGTCTCCACAGCTCCTTCTTTAGTGGGTCCATCCTATAGTCTCGCACCAGCCTTAATTAAAATTAGTCTCATGAATCAGCCGCCGTTCCAATAGTGGTCACTACCTAGTCTCATGGATCAGCCCCCTCAGGAGGGGGCTGATCCATGAGACTAGCTAGCTACCTATACCTAGGACAGACAAAAAACAACGATTGTTGTTAAAAAGATCGATGCCAAACAAGTCCAAGTCTAAAATTAATAGCTGCATCAGCATGCAGAGCCTTGCACATATGCAGCTCTCTTCTCACTCTCGTGGACCAGCCATTCCTCTTGCTCTAACTTGGAATGCGAATGCTAGACTCTGCCACCCACACATAATTATTATACATTACAATAATTTATTTATAATTTACAAGAGTGCTGCACGTGAGACACGGGTAACCCATAACCCATAGCCTCGATTCCAGGCCGCATTTTATTTGCCCTGGAATCGATACTAGTCTTAACTTGAGATTGCATAAAGTTATTACGACTAATTAATTTTCTCTTCGACATGTACATGTATTAATGATGTTTCGAGGTGGTGTTGGTGATCGGCGAGATCAAACCGTTCTCCTCTCCAAAGCGTTTTCCTTGCTGTCCGCCGTGCAACAGTCAGAACAGTCCCTGAGTCCTAGGCCCTGATAAATTATGCTCGGAATAATTGTGCATAATAGGTGTCTAAGGGAATAAGAAAATGTGCCTATTATAATAATATGTTCATTTTTCATTATACATTAAGTTTTGCATAACGATGGGCTCCACTTTAAGATGTAGATTAATACTATAGCTACACATGATCTTAAATACGGTACTCCAAAAGAAATATTAAAATCAACCTAATCATCAACATTATCTAGTTTCGATTCCTCTTGCTCTAACTTGGAATACTTGGGTTGATTGTCAAGGTCGGTTCTTGGCCCTAGTTTTGAGTAAAGCACGATAATCTCAATGACAAAGGGAATGTGTGCAAGGACCATTATCAGTGTGACGATAAACGTCCGCTTCTGCACTTTCTCGTACAAAGCATCCACTGTAGTGGAATAGAACAGACAACAAAGCGTCAGTTTGCAATGTTAAAGTACTACTTAGTAAAATTGAAGGCTTGCAGGAGTGCATGTTATTATTACATCATTGCCTTACGTATTAGTGGTGAGACAGTTCGCATAATAAAGTTTGTAGCTGACATACATCCAATGATAAAGCCCTGCATAATTTTAAAAGAAAATACACACAGTCGTTACCTGCAAGGGACTGATCATGCATGCAATGGAAGTATAGATCATAGATCCATGCATACTGCATGATGACTTACCACCAACATAATTATGCAATGCGTAGGGTGTTGTCTAAACTACTGGACATAATTATGATGTATAAATGAGCGATTTCCATGCATAGAGTACTGTAAAAATAAGGTGTGTACTTGTAAGTGCTTGGGACTTTGGTTCGTTATTAATGCCACTATCGGCGGTAGTTGGAGTGAACTGGAGTAGATGAGCAATCCCATGCCTATAGAGAACTGAGGGAAAGTGAGTGTCTGGCTCACGCTCCTACAGATGGGCTGACAGTCTTCACACTCCTTCTTGGTGATTGTGGACGAGGGTATCCAGTGACACTGGTGACCAGTCACATTCGCCTCAATGCAGCTGTTTCGAGCTATAAAGTACAACGTTTTTGGTAGTACAGTGATGCTTTCGATTTCAGCAAATTCCGGAGTTGAAATTTCACGCGAGTTTTGTGGTGAAATTTGATCGTGTGGTAAATGTACACAAACTATCATATGACTTTCGCTAGAATTGCACTTATACAAATCTTTAGAATCCAACTTCACATTTATATCAGAAAACAATGGATAGTGTACACAAGGAGTTGAAAGATCACATAAGCAATCTTGTACCTGATGACAAAGAAATTTACTCGTCATTCCAAAGTTAGTATGAAACAATGGGCCATCACCAACTTTAACATCAAGATTAGACGAAAATTGTATGCCTTTCAGTTTTGGCAAAGATGTACTCATCGATTGTGATGTGGTATTCCTGAGACTTTCGTTAGATAACGGAAACTTGTAGTAATCAGTAATATCAGGATGATGGAATGGACTGTACTCTGTGCATGGATCGTAGGGTATAGCTTGAAAATCAGTCAACAGAAGATAACCAGTTACGGTGGTCAGAATTCCCACTAGTGTAATTCCCTGGTTGGAGAGCCGTGCACACTGGAAAATCAGCCTATATATGATGGAGAGCATTGTTAGATAATCATACTTGACTGTCCCAATTACAATTACTATTGAGGCCAGGAGTACTAAAAACCCACATGAAATGTATGCAGCAAATAGCGTTCTCAAAAATTAATGTTGTCATAAGTACAAATGTAGTGTCACTGAGCTCACAATGATATTGCTCCACCAAACTGTGGCAGTCCAAGTACAAGGAAAATGTACGAGGCATCTCTCTCATTTATTCCAAAGGAGTCACTTGCTATGGGATTAGCAAGTGTTTGAATTACAGCATATCTAGTTCGTTCAGTGAGCGAGAGCACGAACAGACTAAGGATAATGTGATAAAGGTTAAGAAAATTTTACACTCCGGCGGCCAATCTTTACCATGCAGGCTTATAGCTATAGTATAGTGTGACCTAGTGTTCTTTTAGAGACAACTCGGCCTGGGGACGAGGCTATACAGTTCATAAAAGTGTATATTTCTCTCAAACAGCTCATTTTTGCATGCACATGCACACGGCCACCTACAGACTGACACACCAATCACTCTACCAGCTGTGCAATAATTATAAGCTTAGCCTTTCATACAATGACACCATTAGCTATAATTATTATTATTATGAGATGCACATTCTATATCAATACACACTGAGTAGGATATAAATAGTGGTAGCAGACCAACTCCGCCACAAGCTTTGGTTGTTGACCCTTCTTTTTCTTTAGGACAACGCATACACTGATCCACTCTGACCCTCTTCCATTTCATTTCACCACGAAACATTACCACAAGAAGAAGCAAGCCTACCACTCCGTAGGCAACGTTAAACCATCCAATGGCTTTGAACTGGTTTATGTACTCAAACTGAGCAAATATTACGGCAGCACCTGCATGCAAAATGTCTCTGTAATATACATCAGTGCATGTGTATAAAGATAACTTGTAAAGTCACTGTATGAAAATATTGTAAACAATCACCAGGTCCAATGATGAATCCAGCGCTGTACCCAAAAGCTGAAGCCGTAAACAGCATATTCCTAGCTTTTTCGACAGATTTTTCATCAGTTTTTATTCCTAACTTCTTCTGTGTCTCAACATATTCTTCACTACTGCTTGAGAAATAGGCAAAACTTAGCGTTACCAAGGATCCTAAGATGTATCCTGCCAACAGTCTTGATATCATGATCAACCACCCTTGACTAACAACACAATACATGATGTAGCCCAATATATGAGTTACGAAAGCGATTGCCCACAAGTACCAGTAGGGAACGTATCCCACAAGAACACCCGACACAAACCCTCCAACCATTCCTCCAAACTCGAATCCTGCAATCAGGAGTGAGTAAAATGTTTCTGTCTCCCCAAGTCCTGGCTCAAGCTGAAAAATGAGAACACATTCAGAGCAAAATCATGGTTGAAAAAATGGTGTAACATGTGACTGCATACATGCATGCAGGTGATTGACTTGTATAATAAGCCCCATTTACACTAAGCCTTTAATCCAGGTTGGAATCCGGATTAAACTTATTCGCATTCGTGTGAAATGGCCCTTATCCGGGTTCTAATCCGGATTAGCCAACCCACTTCTGGAGATGGTGCGGATTGTGTCAGAAGCGGTTTAGCTGTACATGTGAGTAAACACAAAGGGCTAATTCTGAGGTGTTGTACAGGATTAGGTGTCTGTAAATGGGCTATAGCTGCTTAGTGACGTGGATCAAATTTCACACAAATATTTTAATTGTATTAGACAGTTGCTTAATGACTGTTGTTATTGTATTTGTGTGTTAAATGAGTTTAAAGTTAACTGTTTGGAAACTATTCAAAGCGCTAAGCATGGGCATCGGAATCAATGTTATAGCATAGAGAGCGGCGTATGGCTTTTACGTATTGCCCTATAGACACAGCTATATAATCTTTATATGTAGAGTCTACACATCTAGATAGGGAGATAATTTCAAGTCTAATCCCCATGCACCTATATTCCTAGTAGGGGGGGGGGGGGGGGAGCATTATAGAAACAGGTTTTGCATGGCAATCTTAGATTCTATTGAGGCCATTTAAAGTTATGGTTAAAAGATTAGAGGCAGTGCAAAGATCTATATACAACACTAACTGGCGTACAAGATGTAGTCTTTTAAGTTTACTGGCCTCAGACGGCACTAATGTGTGTCCACTATACAAAATAATTCCTGGCATTAGTTCGTTGTGAAGTTTAAAGGTCACAAACTACCAACTGCCAACCGTGCCAACTACCAACTGCCAACTAGCAACTAGGCATTTGAACTACCGTATAGCGGGTAATTTTCGGGGGACAAAATATTCGTGGTTCAGCAATATCGTGGGTAATATTTTCGTGGTAGCTGCTTGCACTGCAGGTAAAGGTAGGCAAGGTCGCTTCATTCGTGGGTAAAATATTCGTGGTCAGACCTCAAACCACGAAAACCACGAATATTTTGCCCCACGAAAATTACACGCTATACGGTATCAAGTAGCAAATGCGAACTACCAACTACGCGGTTGAACTATCAAGTAGCAACTGCGAACTACTAACTAGGAACTATCAACTAGAGTAGCACTCAGGGCCACCGTAAAAAAGAGAATGACTGCTCAGTCTTGGACTATAGCAATACAGGGAGAATGAGTTTTATTCTATGCTACATTGCACAATGTCGAGTTGTACATCCCCGAATATTACACTCGTGCCACAGAAATGCACCAGGACGTATTAATCTAATTATAGAAAATTAATTATATATCCACTCATGCAGACAACTCAGATTCTAGGTAGTTTATACCTTTTTATATGTCTCATTTTGTATCTGCTGCACGTTTGGATTAGTGACAAACTGGTGAAAAGAAGAAGAAATGCCAATCTGACTAACGGAGTACAGTGGGACCATCAGGAGAGTGAACAGCCAGTTAAACCTGAGTCTCCATAGCTCCTTCTTTAGTGGGTCCATCAGGACCGCGTGAGGAGAATAGTAGTACTACTATCGAGGCTACAATAGAAATTAAATCTCGCTCTAGAGCTAAGTGAGTTGCAGCAGATATTATTATGGCTGCGCCTTCCTGGAATGCATGAGATTAATCTACACATGCGCAGTGATTGCATGGAACAACAGGGTTTTCCCAGATAATTATAGGGAAATCCCCAAATGTACATGTGCGCCCCCACAGCACAGGTCACACCCACCCACGTGGCCTAGTGTACACAAAGTTCTTTGTACTTCATATTCTTTGTCATCTAGTTCTGAGTTCGAGTTCATTATTGGTCTACCGAGCTTGTGAGGGATGTCTTCACTCAGTCTATTAGGCCTAACCAGGTAAGCTAATATGAATCAGATACTGTGTCTTTGTACTAGGCCTATTACACATATTTTTATTCAAGGCCATGAATGTAAAATAATACAGCCTTGTGTAGCGGTGTCAGTAAGTTCCTGGAAGTGATGTCCCATATACATTTAATCTAGCTAGCAATTATTCTCAACAATTGCCAATATTAAAAAACATTATTCTACGCAGGAAAGTTTCTGTGCTGGTGGCTTTGATAAGCGTCTGCCATTTTGTCTTGGGACACGGTGACCACGCCTCTTCTCAGTGGGAGTTCTTGAAACAGTTCTCTCGTCCGTTTGATAGTACCTACGAACTTTGGGGATATGCCCTCTCGTCAACGGCTATAATTAGCGCTGCTCCATTCTTCATTCTCTTTTTTATACCTCTAGAAAATGCAAGCGAGCATTCTTCACTTTTGAAGGTTCTACTGAGTTTCGCTTCTGGAGGATTACTTGGCGATGCCTTCCTTCACCTTATCCCTCACGCTATCTCCCCCCACCACCATCACCACGATGACGAAACGTCACATGACCACTCACATGATGACAACCATTCTCACGAGCATTCACATGATCACCATGGACACGATCACATGCAAGATATGATGGTTGGACTATGGGTACTAGCCGGTATAGTTGCCTTTCTCATGGTGGAGAAGTTTGTTCGGTTAGCTAAAGGCGGACACAGTCACAGTCACCTGCCCAAGAAACCAAAGGATCAAGCCTCTGTTGTGAAGGAGGCAAACAGTACTGTCAAGAAGAGGAACAAGAGTTTCGAGGGTAATTAACTCTACATTTTTAATCGTATATTGTTTTAATGTAGTGCCTTCTTTACCTAAAGCCAGAGGAGGTACGACATGAGTACCTCGATTAGCCGGTCACGTGCAAAATTCAACAGTAAAGTTGCACGTGACCAAATGCCTCAGTTTTAGCGTAATCGAGATACTTGTATTGTACCTCTGTCCTCAAGCTAAGGTTGTGTGTACGTCTGTATTCTTGATTAGTGTTATGTTGGCTACATGTACATTCGCTATTACAAAATGCATTGTGTAGCTCTTAGGGAGGTCTACCACATTGTCTTGTTGACGAATCCATGTATAGTCTAGCTTCCTAACAGTACACTAATTAACAACCATAATCCTGTCTTTGCCAAATTCTTTTATTATAATTATCTTTTTTCCATGCAGGCTCCAAATCTGACAGCACTTCTAAAGAAGCTTCTCCCAGAGGCGGAATCAAAGTAGCAGCATACCTCAACCTTGCTGCCGATTTTGCTCACAATTTCACTGACGGACTAGCCATTGGAGCCTCTTATCTAGCCGGTCGATCCATTGGAATCATCACTACCATCACTGTCTTGATACACGAAGTACCTCACGAAATCGGAGATTTTGCAATTCTAATTCAATCCGGACTCCCCAAACGTAGAGCAATGTTTCTACAACTTGGGACGGCTGTGGGCGCGATTGCCGGGACCGTGGCCGGACTATTGGCCGAGGGGGTGGGGACAGACACTGCCACGGCTTGGATTCTACCGTTTACGGCTGGAGGGTTCATTTATATAGCAACGGTGTCTGTGATACCGGAACTCTTAGAGAACTCGTCCGTGTGGCAATCTACAAAAGAGATAGTAGCCATGTTTGTAGGAATTGGGATGATGGTGCTCATAACATTCGTAGAGTAGGAACTGTTAACCGTTGACACATTACAGCTTTTATAATATAATTATGGTGTATCTCGTGCACTCGCTGAGCTGGTATATTATATCTAGTGAATGCATGGGAATCAATACACTTTACAAGTACGCACACTAAAGCGAATGATGTCCATACAATTCATACATTATATTGATTCATAATTATTGTCTCCATTAATTTAAAGTTTTGTCAAATTAAAACCAATTAACAATTATAACCAATTAACATGTATATATATATAATTGCAGACAAGGAATAATAATAATTATACTGCATCAATATAAGTACCTAATAACATCTGCTAGCACAATTACATAAGTATTATATTTATATAAGATAAAAAAATTGGCTAGCTATAATTATATAATCACAAAAAGTCATGAAGTTCATCAGTGTTGCTCTCGAACCAGTCCCTGCCCTCGAAGATCTCCTCCTGAAAACGACGTAATACTTCATCTTGTGCGTCCGTCAAGGTCTCCTCAGTAGGTTGGGGGGCCGTGGTTGGACGATCCTCGCGATCGTTCAGAAACTCCCACAGACTAAAGTAGTGTGTCCGTGTGTGTGTGTGTGAGATATCTATAATTGTAAAGCTATGTGGTAAGAAAATGGGGAATGTTAACAATGGTTTGGGGGGAGATAAAGAGGTTATGAGCAAGGCCAGGGTGTGGTGTGTATGTATAATGTTCATAATACACGATGTACTGCGTGAGTTCATTAACTCTTGACTACGTGTATTTATATATGGGGTGCCGTTTGTGTCAAAATATTGAAATAAAAGCACAAGGTTTTGGTGGTATTTAGTACACGACTGAGGGTATTTAGTAAACGACTGAGGGCATTTAGTAAATGGCTGAGGGGATTTAGTAAAAGACTGAGGGTATTCTATTCAGCGAGTCAAGGTCAACACTAGGCGTTTGTCTACTCCTCTTTAACAGAGTGTGAGTTCATCTGGGCACAGTAGAGCTCTAGCTATAGCTACAGAATTCTAGAAGAAGTCGTGCACACTGTGCATGCGCACAACCTTGTGCCCTGCACATCTCCCTAATACCAGGAGCAGATTACAGATTTATTTACTAAATACTCTCTGTCATTTGCTAAATACCCTCAGACATTTACTAAATACCCTCAGTTGTTTGCTAAATACCACCAAAACCTTGTGTTTTTGTCATCAATATTTGGACACAACGGCACCCCATATTTATACAGTATCTAGAATTATACGTACAAAGTTAGTAGTGTAAAGTTAGTAGTGTAAAGTTAGTAGCGTAAAGTTAGTAGCGTAAAGTTAGTAGTTTAGGTAACTAGCTGTGAGCTGGCTAAGGCTATGGCTATCTATAGTCACTTTCAATTTGTTTTATATTGTCAAAGCTTTTCCTCGCAATGAGCGATTCTTCAGGACAAAAAACTTTAGGTAACTAGCTGTGAGCTGGCTAAGGCTATGGCTATCTATAGTCACTTTCAATTTGTTTTATATTGTCAAAGCTTTTCCTCGCAATGAGCGATTCTTCAGGACAAAAAATAATAGAAAACAACTAGTGACTTTTATAGACAAAAATGAAACACCTGACATGTGACACTCAGACACCAAACCAGACGTCAAACCAGACGTTATACTGGTATGACTGGTATTTTACTATAGGGCTACCTAGTCAACGTAGCCCTATAGTAAAATACCAGTCATACCAGTATAACCACTTACGTATTGTACCACTTACGTATTGTTTCTAATCGGTTTTCTGTCCCCATCAGAATCAGTCAAATAACGAGGCTCCTCCTTAGCTATTGTTCCATCAGGGTACTCTGAGGTCAGAGGTCAGAGGTCAGAGGTCATTCAAGCGTGCAACAGTACCCACTCACCATGTCTATAGAAACAGCTACTACCGAATGAGCACGTGCCTTTACCCATGTCAAAGTACTTGCAGTGCTTAGCTCTGCAAACGACACAAAATACATGAGTTATATACGTTCCGTATAGAGGGTAATTTTTGTTGGTGCAAATGTTCGTAGGAACTGCCATTAAATATTTTGTATTACAGCTCAGAATAGTGACGTTGAACCTACAATAATCGTCACAATGATGCTCCACAACACGAAATATACGAAAATTTCCACAATACGAAAATAACCCGGCCGCTATACGTATACGCAATGCTAACTGCATGACTCACGATAAGTTCCCCTTGTAGGCACCAACAAGTTTAGACTTTTGATCAGGATCATCAATCCACACCTCACTCTGAACAGAGGGACAATAGATAACACATAATGTGTGTACATACACATCTGCATAATTACGGTGTATTTTTGACATAAATGCATCTAAAAAAATACGTAATTATTACAAAGCTGTTAACACACTTGGTAATCTATATAATTATGATTCGTTATGATAATAACGATGTACTTACCGGTATAACAAAGAAGGACACTGTTCTGCAAAGTGGACAGGCTCTGGAGGAGAAAAATAAACGTCAGATCAATCACAGCATGTCTTAGGGGAATGGCTAACCTGATAGTTCTTTTCTGTGTGTGGGTGGTTTGCCTCCATTTGCGGATGCAAGTGAGACAGAAACAATGGTCACAATTAGCTGTACATGAGCAGACAGATATATGTACCTAAATGTACTGAGCATGTTGCAATAAGAGCTTACGAAGAAGTCCAAATCTCTGCTCAGATCTGACGAGCTTTCCACTGACATACTCCAAACAAATGGCACATTTCTTATCCTCAGTCCTATATACACGTGTACAATAAAAGTAAAGAAATGAAATAACCTACTCTTGGATTTGAAAGGCTCTCTCCATTTCTCTTTCGTGCATCTCTAAGCACTCTTTCTTATGTGCTGAAGTGTGAACAAGACTGTAAGGTTAGCCATGCACACAAGTAACACTATTAGATATAATTATTATTATTGTACCTTTTTGTTGCTCAGGATCGGAAGGATTGAGACACTCTCGATTGCACATGTCACACAGATTTCCATGGAGATACTCGCAACTAAAAATAAAGAACAATTGTAGAACATTAGGACAACCTCTAAGGAATGTACACACCAAAGTAAACATGGAGCCCCCTCACAAAGCCAAACAAGTATGTAACTATTATACTAAAGTATGTCTGCATTAACAACTTTCAAATTCTTTCTTTTAGAAATATACTTTTGAGAGTATGCTAAGCAAGCTATAGTCCTTTTGTTCTTCCATTCAACAACCTTAAACTCATACTTAAAATTATTTTGACACATAACCATTTTGTGCTAATGAATTTCCTGCAAATCCGCCAAAATTAGTACCCTAAGGTATACTGACCTTTCTCCGAACGGACATGCTCCCATCTCAGCAAACGGACACAGCTATCAAATAGAGAGAGAAAAAATAATCACGAGACAACGTGTACATACACACACACACCATCTCCCTCACTCACCAGAGCAGCTGCCTCCTCAGTCGTGATAACGTCTAGGAATGAGCTCCCCTCACCCCCTGAGGCCATGTCACTGTACGAGAGCTGGGGGGCAGCTGTGAACTGATCCTGCATTGGATGACAGTAGGCTACTGACATATCAAGTTTAGTGGCAATGTCGATTGGTATTAAAAATCCAAAACCAAAAATTGTCACATACATTGTTCTCTGAAATCGCTACATAATATATGGAGTAATAATTTATTAACCTGCGTTATGTCCAGACTGGAAAAATCACCTAGTGGCCCGTGAAATGATTTCCCCTGCCATGGAAACAACAAGGATACTCAAACAGAACAATCAGCAGTCAAGGTGACTTACTGGCACAAACTCTGCTGCCTGTGCCCATTTCTTGGGATTCGTAGAAGGATTCTTGTTCAATGTCACCATCTATAGTATACAAACACGACAAAAAATACATGTATACGTAGTTACATTATTTCACAACATTAGCAGTAAGCACAGAATTAGAAGTATAGAAACAAAAGTGTGTTGTACTCACCCCTCCCCACTCCACGGGAGGTGATCACTGCTACGTAGGCTCACTGGAGCTACAGCACTGTAAAAGAAACCATAGTCCTTAAAACTGCCACTCGAATAATTACTGTATTAGAGCGCCATTGGACATTTTTCCTAAATAGCACAGTATTTGTTTATTATAGCCTCAGACACGTAATATTATGTTTTAATTACAGTATTTGATTTGTACTACCTCTTCTTCGTCTGTCCCGGCAGTTCCTTGGGCCTCACATGATTGTAACGACACTTGTCTCCATAGCCACAACTACCTTTCAGATAAAACCTACATGTCTGCAACCAAAAGGTGACCCTTCAAAAGCCTGCCAAATTATTTTTTTACATACGTACCATGTCTGGTTTATCGGACCACTCATGAGAGAAAGGACAATCTTCGCCATTCTTACAACAGCCACTCATAAAATACCTGCAGAAGCATGTATGCTATAAAAATGCACAGCTATATAAGCCCTAACTGAACCTACCGACACAGGACTTTTCCAGTAGTGGCCATTTCTACTTGCTGGTTGTACACATGGGTGGGCGTTCGTTGACATAATAGAGCAAGATGGAATCCGGAAGTGGGCGTGGTGACCTATAATAAATTTTTTATGATTGAGTTTTTGGAAAAAACCCACAGCTAGCTTAGATCGATCG
Organism: Halichondria panicea; assembly: GCF_963675165.1. Taxonomy (NCBI): domain Eukaryota; kingdom Metazoa; phylum Porifera; class Demospongiae; order Suberitida; family Halichondriidae; genus Halichondria; species Halichondria panicea. Next base: position 5,467,179 of record NC_087386.1, read on the forward strand.
ATCATCATTGTCTAGCTAGCTAGCTAGCTAAGTTCTGGCTTATATAAATAGCCACTTATAGTACAGAGCGCCAATCAGTTATCAAGACCCTAACCTAGTAGACCCTACTACAAAAGATGGCATGTAACGGCACAGGACAAGATAGACACGTAAAGCTTCTAAAGAGACAAAGAGGACTACTAGTCAACCAGCTCCCTGACACTGTAACACTACTCAACACTCTCAAACTTGGTTCATATTTCAATGCATATGAAAAATCAGAGATTTCTAAGCAAAAAGTACCGTCCGATAAAGCCGAGAAATTTCTGGACATAATGGAGTTTAAACCTCGTGAAGTATACCAAGAGTTTATGCGTGCTCTGCATTTGTTGCGGTCTGACCTAGCCGTGAGGTTGGAGGGAGTAGAGAGGGAAGTTAGCGGGGGATCTGACGCATCACCACCGGCGTCCAATGAGGCTTCACCAAAACGTGAGTCTGCTGGGCGTGTATATATCCGATTTTTGAATTGTAGGCGAAATACAGTAGAAAATTACTAGGCTACCGGTATCCCACCCTGGACCTCCCCTGAAGCACAGTTCATTTTCATGTGGTAACCTCGTTTAAAAAACAGAGAAAACTGTGAATATAATTATTATTTTACATTCCAATGATTATGAGGGTCTATGGTCTATACTGGTAGAGGAGCTCTTCTTTAGGTGACGATAGGTGGGTGGATGTGATATGAGAAAAGGAAGGAGACTGTATGTATAACTATTATTCTACACATTGAACATTTACTTTCTGCTCGTGTTTATGCAATGAAGGTGATAGTGTACAATTGTTGACTATTTATCGTATCAGGAGTATGAATTACACGAGCAGAAAGATTGGTTATGCAAACAGCACGTCCCCTATCTTTTAGTTTCACACCCACCCACCCATGCAACAATAGTCTGTTTTAGTGGAACTCCTGAGGGAATACAGTCAATCCCTATGTGCATTCAGTACTATTTTTTGAGCATATTTTTAAACTATGAATTTCCGCTTTTTTCTGCTCAACCTTAGTTTCAGTGTGTTAGAATTACTACATGTAAGAGCTAGAAACACTGACAATGAGAGTACTAGTGCTTCAGTACAGAGTTTATTAGTGTATCCTTGACTGCTGGGTCATTGCACCTAGGTCATGGGATGGTAAGGATGCAAGGTTAGAGTTGGTACACCCACATGATATCATCAGGTTGGTATGATCACCATTTTTTTTCACTTCACTGCAGACCTTGGCAACGGATATGGTGGTGATCACATGGAGCCTAGACAGGAAGTTGGAAACGGTATTGTAGAAGAGGGTAAGTGCAGAATGTTATTTGCATGTACAGTGAAATGTGTTAATAATGATCTTTTGTGCAATCATGTATGCCGTATGTTTTACACCATGTTTATGTGGGAAAGCAATTTTGGGAGTTGGAAGTACACTGTCCTTTCTAGAGAGCTATTTAATACATTCAGAGAAGGTGCTTGTAATCGGAGGCTCAACTGTACAAAGTATCTTCCCCTTGCTTACATATCTAAAGTCAACACAGCGTGTGTAACCTCATTTAGAATGTAAACAGAGTCTAATATTTTGACCTTCCCCTAAGTTGATGTAATATCCTCTCTCTTATATATAGCTGGTCTGTTCGGGCTGTCAGCCCCCGGAACTGGGCCTCACCACCACCTCAGTCGCCTTGGATACTCTGATCGAGAATTGCTAGCCAATAGACTCAATGGTCGTCCTCCTCAACGACAAATATTCCACGATTTCTGCCAAGCTCTGGGTGTTGAGAACAGACTGATACAGGCCTCTAGTCGGTCTGGTAACCCCACTGGGTACTTGATGCAGCAGCTGTGCTCACAACCCAGCGCCACTTTCGATAAATTGGAGACAGCACTCGGTCAAATCGGACATGCAGATTTGTATCACGATTTGGTTTTCCAAATGCAAAATGGTGGTATGGACGATGAAAATAATTAATAATTATAATTATGTTGTATGTTTGTGCATGTGTGTTCCTTGTTTCTTTGTCTGTTTTGTCACTCTGCAATTACTTCATCAGAACACATTAATTTTAATAAACATTACGTTATGTAAAGGGAAACCACCGAGAATACAATCGCACAGCTACAACAAGGGGAAAGCCCCTAAACTACAGGGGAAACATTGCATCATTCAATGTTAAGTGGGCGTGGTGGGAGAGTGGGCGTTACCTAATACTGAAGGTCAACCATGAAATTGCATGCTGTAAAAATAAGCATGATATGTACGTAGCTAGATCTGGTTTTGCTCTCCACTGGTAGTCTAGTCTGATCTGTTGTAGCTGGTGAATAGATTGAGATGGCTAGATTAAGACTCAACACACCGAGCTTCCACTGGAGGAGGAGCTGTCCACCTGTCCACTGCTGTACTGGCAGGAGAAAGGATGAACAAGTGAAGCCCAAAGCAACTCCACTTCCTTGGGGGAAGGTAACTGAGTAGTAGTGTTTAATAGTATTTAATAGTGCTAATATTGAGCATTGCTTGTATTGTTTTTTGCAGATGAGCGTTATTTGCTCCGTTCTCTTCGTAAATCAATTCGGTACGTAACCATGACGAGTTTGATTAACAACACTTTATAGTATTACAACGAAAACTTTGAGCCAATCGAATAAGTGATTTCCTACCAGCATTGTGCGCACCTTATAACTACCATGTTCACTCCTACCTACTATCAATATTCTATATTACTTATCCCAGGAATCAACCTGTTATTTCCTTTCCTGCCGTACATGATACATGACTTCTTCCCTGAATTGGATAGAACACAAATTGGTGAGTTAAAGCATTCACCAGGAGTGCAATTACTGGAAGTGTTTGGAGCTCACAGTGTGGTTTAGTGTTATTACTGCTTCTCATTGTGACATACATGAAAAATCAACGTGGTTTTATCACAGGAATTGATTTCTTAATTTGTGATAACTATAACGTCAATTTCATCAGCATTAACAACTATTTGTATCTTCTTACTGTACAATACACCCACACACACCCACACACACACACACACACACACACACGCACACGTACAGGCCAAAAAGCTGGCTATCTCGGGTGTGCCTATTTTGTTGGGAACTTTATTGGCAGCTTGTTTTGGGGCTGGGTCTCAGATATTGCCGGGAGGAGACCCGCTCTACTGATTGGAATGTGTGGCATCATCGCTTCCGAGATTTTCTTTGCCTTCAGTCAGACCTTTGCATGGGCTCTGGCCGCACGTTTTCTCTGGGGAGCCTTGAATGGAAATATTGGAATCGGAAAGACTTATATTTCGGACGTAAGTACAATAATTATATGAAGCAACTGTGTGTAGCTGATACTTATATAATTCACAGATATGTGACGATACCAATCAGGCCAGGGGCTTTGCACTGGTCGGGGTAACAAGAGGAATAGGACAATTACTGGTAAGGAAGTTTATGACGTACATGTGCATGTGCATGTACATGTGCATGTGCATGTGCATGTGCATGTGCATGTGCATGTGCATGTGCATGTGCATGTGCATGCACTCTCTTCCAAATATAATTGGCACAATGCCTGTTAGAATCTTAACCTGTAATAGCCCTCATTTTCCATATAAGCTCCCACTGGCTGCATTAGCCTCTGTTGTTAGCATGGATGGCTAATATCGTATTACTAGAATGTTTGCGAGCATCAAACATACCGTATAGCGGGTATATTTCGAGGGTATAAATTTTCGCGGATGTGCCTTTAGAAAGGTTTTCGCGGATTTAATTTTCGTGGAATAGCGCCTTTTTTGCAGCATGCATGCATGGAATATTAAATTCGCGGTTATAAATGTTCGCAGTTCATGCCTAATCCGCGAAAACCACGAACATTTATACCCTCGAAATATACCCTCTATACGGTAGTATTATGTGAACTTTGCGAGGGTTGATCACTTCGCAGCAATAAAATCTGCAAAACCTACTGGTAACTTAAATACACACGATCCTTGCCAGAACGCAATAGTTAGATCGCAAAGGATCAATTTTCTGCTGATTTGGCTCAATCGCAAAAGTTTTTCGATCTGGTGATGCGTACATGATAGCGAGTAAGGAGGCAGTAAAGGAGGGCATGTCGCCAGTGTGTTCACCAGCAAGTAACGCGGTAGCTCATCCAATATATTGTTTGCCTCCATACAGGGCTCACTATTGGGAGGGTTCCTGGCACAACCAGCCAGCAAGTACACTGCTCTCCAGTTTGAGATGTTCTGTCAGTATCCCTACTCCCTGCCTGTATTGGTGGGGGCATTCCTTGGTGTCATCACTCTCTTTTGTAAGTCGCTCTTAAATAAATTTGATGATGCATGCTTATTTATTTCGTGTAGCTATATATAGGTTTATTTATAGGTGGGGATAGTCTTAATTAGGTATCGTCTCACTGTCGTGTAAGCACTTAGTAATGCATGGTTGATTGTGTATGTAAAAGAATTGTGTCATAACATACATAGCATTGAAATGCTTGAGCACTGAAGTAGCAAATTGCTGTTGGTTGGGACAATTAAGCAAACTTATTCTCATTTCCAGCTGCATGGCTCTTTATGGATGAGACACTTCGCAAGAAAAAAAAGCAGTCCACCTCTAGTGATAACTCTTCACAAGATGACTCTGGTATTGACCTAGTGTCAGCTGACCCTCCCGGCCAAGAGTCTGATACTGAGATGATGGATTTGATGAAGGATGGTCGGAGTGAAGACACTATCGACAGGCAACCTTTGTTGATGGCTGAGAGCGATATAGACACTGATGGTATGTGTGTGGGGGAGGGGGGCTAGTGTGTGGGAGAGGGGGGCTAGTGTGTGGGAGAGGGGGGCTAGTGTGTGGGAGAGGGGGGCTAGTGTGTGGTAGAGGGGGGCTATTGTGTGGGGGAGGGGGGATAGTGTGTGGGGGAAGGGGGCTAGTGTGGTGTGTAATTGCTTTAGCGTGTGTTTTTTTCTAAATAAAGATGGACTTTTACCACTGTTGGGGCAAGGGGTGACCACTGAAAAATTTCATAATAATTGAACCTCCACATACAGACTGTGAGATGGTGAGCTCAGACACAGAGCTGTTAGTGAGAGAGAGACGACCTAGATCCAAGTGCCCCCGTCCACCATCTTGTAACCCTCTCTACCCATGCATCAAGTTTAAGGAGAGAGTCACTGACTGTGTTGCCATACCAATAGCCATGTACAGGTAAGGGAGTTAGTTTGTACATGAGAATCTTTAGTTTGGTATTTGCTATTATAGCTAGTGTAATGCATCCTGTAGCTCTTAGGAAGCTCATTGCTTTTGTTAAAAATCTGGTCCCAAATTCGTTATATCTAGTGTGTCCCGGAATCAATGTATACCCTTTCATGTAGCTAATGTCATAATAATATTATCAGCACTGTACACTGTAATTTTTTAGTTGCCTTGCCTCATTTTTTATGAATTGCGGTAAATAAATTTGAAAGTATTTTTTGCCCCCTCAGATATCTGTTAAACTACCGTAAGAGAGGCTCCTGGTCGCCACGCGAGACATTCAGTGGTAAGAATGTATCAAGGCTTGGCAGACATATGTATGGAGGATTAAAACAAAGAGTCAAGTTAATAGCTGATAGACGAGTGTTCTTCTCCACTCTTATGTATGGTCTCTTTGCCTTCATCGGAATTATGAGTTTGGAAGTGAGTTTAATTGCATTGTAACTCTATCTTGTCTTTGTTGTAATTCCCTGCTGTTCAATTTGCACATGGCTCCTATCGTATTTCATATAATTATTATATAAGTGGTCAAAAAGCCTGCGAAGTATTTTTGTTATGACCATTGTGTTTCCTTGCTCTCCAGTTGATCCCGTTGCTACTGGTTACCAAACACAAAGATGGTGGTTATTCTCTGGACGACAATGAGCTGGGTGTTATCTTCATGGTCTCAGCTGTCATTCAACTGCTGTACCATGTACGTTCTTTCAGTGTTCAGTGGAACTGATTATTGAGCCATTTTAGTACAGATAAATTAACCAGTTATTATTGTTGTAGCTAGCTAGACCTATATAAGCATTATAACAAAGTTCTTTAGACTCACTAGCCTCGCCCCCAGGCCGATTTGTCTTCAATTTAACGCTAGGTCGAGGAGGCAACCTAGCGTTAAATTGGAGACAAATCGGCGACCTAGCGTTAAATTGAAGACAAATCGGCCTGGGGTCGAGGCTATAGACTCACCAACCATTCTAGGTCAGATCATGCGTTGACAGGGGTGATACATGCAACCTTTAATAGTTTGCGATGTTCATGCATGCATTAATTATCAACGTCTCTTTATTAATTTTTTTCAGCTTTTTCTTTTTCCACTCATGACAAAGTGGGCTGGATTCAGGAACACGTTTAGACTAGGTGTAGTCACATTTGGACTCATGGCATTCCTCTTTCCATTCTCCAATCAGATTACAGGACCCATCGTCCCTAGCAACAGCTCCGTCTACGACAACAGCACGTCTGGAAGTGGAATGAACTTATTCGAAGAAGAGACTGACAATTTTTGTAACTACACTCAAATAGTGAACTCTAGCTTTGATTCTTCTGTCAATGCCAACTCCGTTTCGAGGGTCCCTTTTCAGACTTGGTTTGTGCTCATCTCCATCGTAACGGTGGCCATTATTGGCAGGTGTGTTGATGGTGGTAGCTATACTGTGTATGGATTAGATGTATTGTCATGATGTCAGCATACTGTACACAGGGTATGCTGTATGCAACCTTTGACCTTTCATACTGAGCAATAAAGAGTACGTATCTAAATTGTGGCTTAGCCACAAAGTGTTTTTTCTTACTGTATTTTAGACAGATCGAGGCAGCCCAACAACAGTTGTGCTATGTGTTATCTGATCTCCTTTTGTAGAATCACCAGCATCACTGCCACCATGGTCCTCATCAATAACTCCTCTTTGGTTAGTTCAATACGAGGTCACTGCATGTGTATTCTGACCACCGTGTGATAGTATTGCAAATCATGTGATTATTATTTCATCTAGCCTCGTTAGCATACACGCGTGTGCTTGTCAAAAATGTTATAACATCCTCAACTTTCTGCATTCCATAAACTATAAAGCTGCCACAAGATTGCATTCATCTTCTCGTTATTGTTTCCTTCGTTCCCATACAGCCCAGCACTAAGGGGATGGTGAATGGAATGGGGCAGGCTCTGGCCGCCGTGGGGCGTTCTTTAGGACCCGTGGTTAGTGCTCCAATATTTGCATGGAGCGAAACAACAGGTGAGATGATAATTATTTTGCAAGTGCAATTGCTGGGCAGCAGATTGAAACTGGTACGTTGTTATTATGTGGGTACAATTGTCAACCGTACAGGACTGTAGTTGTTAAGTATAGGACTTTTAGTGCATGCACAGTAATCTTTTCATCTTTCTATCCTCCCGTGCAGGTCTCAGCTGGCCACTAAACTTTCACTTCATGTTCGATCTGATGATAATCTCAGCTGCTGTAGTCTTTGCACTCAGTTTCTTCCTACCCAAATCGATAGAGTACAAGAGAGAACCACCACCCCCTGAACCATCAACTACCCCCCCTCCAGATATTGAGCAACCAATCCCTGAGATACCAACCCCTGAACCATCAGCTACCCCTCCTCCAGCTATTGAGCAACCAACCCCTGAGATACCAACCCCTGAACCATCAGCTACCCCTCCTCCAGCTATTGAGCAACCAACCCCTGAGATACCAACCCCTGAACCATCAGCTACCCTTCCTCCAGATATTGATTATACGATTTCTGCCAAGCTCTGGGTGTTGAGAACAGACTGGTACAGGCCTCGAGTCGGTCCGGTAATCCCACTGGGTACTTGATGCAGCAGCTGTGCTCACAACCCAGTGCCACTTTCGATAAATTGGAGACAGCACTGGGTCAAATCGGACATGCAGATTTGTATTACGATTTGGTTTTCCAAATGCAAAATGATGGTATGGATGATGAAAATAATTAATAATTATAATTATGTTGTATGTTTGTGCATGTGTGTTCCTTGTTTCTTTGTCTGTTTTGTCACTCTGCAATTTAAATTCATTAGAACACATAAACATTACGTTATGTAAAGGGAAACCACCGAGAATAAAAAAAAAAAAAAAAATTATGACCACAAAAAAAAAAAAAATACTGAAAGGTCAACCATGAAATTGCTTGCTGTAAAAATAGCTAGCTAGCTAGCTATGGTTAATTTTTGCTCTCCACCGGTAGTGACTGTAGTCTGTTGTAGCTGGTGAACAGATTGAGATGGCTAGGTTAAGACTCAACACACCGAGCTTCCACTGGAGGAGGAGCTGTCCACCTGTCCACTGCTGTACTGGCAGGAGAAAGGATGAACAAGTGAAGCCCAAAGCAACTCCACTTCCCTGGGGGAAGGTACCTGAGTAATAGTGTTTAATATTGAGCATTACGTTTAGTGTATTTATTTTTGCAGATGATCGTTATTTGCTCCGTTCTCTTCGTGAATCAGTTCGGTACGTAACCATGACGAGTTTGATTTAATACAACGCTTTATAATAGATCTAGTATTACAACGAAAACTTTGAGCCAATGGAATAAGTGATTTCCTACCAGCGTTGTGCGCACCTTATAACTACCATGTTCACTCCTACCTACTATCAATATTCTATATTACTTATCCCAGGAATCAATCTGTTATTTCCTTTCCTGCCGTACATGATACATGACTTCTTCCCTGAATTGGATAGAACACAAATTGGTGAGTTAAAGCATTCACCAGGAGTGCAGTTTCTGGGAAGTGTTTGGAGCCCACAGTGTGGTTTAGTATTATTACTGATTCTCATTGTGACGTACATGAAAGTGGTTTTATGGGATTGTATCAGCATATCTTGCAGTAGAATATATGTACACACACACACCCCCACCCCACACACAAACACCCACACCTATACCCCCCACACGCACGTACAGGTCAAAAGGCTGGCTATCTCGGGTCCACCTATTATGTTGGAAACTTTATTGGCAGCTTGTTTTGGGGCTGGATATCAGATATTGTCGGGAGGAGGCCCGCTCTACTGGTTGGAATGTGTGGAATCATCGGTTCCGAGATTTTCTTTGCCTTTAGTCAGACCTTTACATGGGCTCTGGTCGCTCGTTTTCTCTGGGGAGCATTGAATGGAAATATTGGAATCGGAAAGACTTATATTTCAGACGTACGTACAATATATGAAGCAACTGTGTGTAGCTGATACTTATATAATTTACATTACCTTTTAGATATGTGACGATACCAATCAGGCCTTGGGCTTTGCACTGGTCGGGGTAACAAGAGGAATCGGACAACTACTGGTAAGGAATGTACCTGTTAGAATCTGTTGATAATGTAACCCTCATTTTTTTGTACCTCACACTGGCTGCATTAGCCTCTGTTGTGTTAGCATGGATGGCTAATATCGTATTACTAGAATGTTTTGCGAGCATCAAACATATGCGAACTTTGCAAGGGTTGATCATTTTGCAACAATAAAATCACACGATCCTTGCCAGAATGCGATAGCAAAGGGTCAATTTTTTTTGCTGATTTGGCTCATTCGCAAAGGTTTTTCACCAACAAAATATTCTAGTAATACGGTAGATGTGTCCATTAGCCCACCCAATCATTATATTATTTGCCTACATACAGGGCTCACTATTGGGAGGGTTCCTGGCACAACCAGCCAGCAAGTACACTGCTCTCCAGTTTGAAATGTTCTGTCAGTATCCCTACTCTCTGCCCGTGTTGGTGGGGGCATTCCTTGGTTTCATCACTCTCTCTTGTAAGTCCCTTATATATATTCATTTCGTGTAGCTATATAGGTTTGCATACGTTACAAGTACCTACTCAGTTGAAAGTAGGTCTCGTCTCACTGTCGTGTAAGCACTTAGTAATGCATAGTTAATTGTGTAGGTAAAAGAATTGTATCAATCATAATTATAACATACATAGCATTGAAATGCTTGAGCACTGAAGTAGCAAATTGCTGTTGGTTGGGACAATTTTCTGGCTAAGCAAACTTATTCTCATTTCCAGCTGCATGGCTCTTTATGGATGAGACGCTTCACAAGAAGAAGAAGCAGTCCACCTCTAGTGATAACTCCGAAGGTTGTTCACAAGATTACTCTGGAATTGACCTGGTGTCAGCTGACCCTCCCGGCCAAGAGTCTGATACTGAGATGGTGGATTTGATTAAGGATGGTCGGAGTGAAGACACTATCGACAGGCAACCTTTGTTGATGGCTGAGAGCGATATGGACACTGATGGTATGTCTGTGGGGGAGGGGGGCTAAATGAAGATGTACTTTACCACTGTTTGGTCAAGGTGTGACCGCTAATTTCACAGTAATTGATCCTCCACATACAGACTGTGAGATGGTGAGCTCAGACACAGAGCTGTTAGTGAGAGAGAGATTACCTCAATCCAAGTGCCCTCGTCCACCATCTTGTAACCCCCTCTACCCATGCATCAAGCTTAAGGAGAGAGTCACTGACTGTGTTGCCATACCAATAGCCATGTACAGGTAGGGAGTTAGTTTGTGATGAGTTTGGTGTGTGCTATTATACAAAATGTAGTTAGTGTAGATGCATTCTGTAGCTCTTAGGAAGCTTATTACTTTGTCAATAATCTGGTCCCAAGTCCATTATATCTGGTGTCTCCGGGAATTTACAATGTACCCTTACATGTAGCTATAATGTAGCACTGTACACTGCAATTTTAGTTTTCTTGCCTCATTTTTTGTGGATTGTGATTGCCCCCTCAGATATCTGTTAAACTACCATAAGAGAGGTTCTTGGTCGCCACGCGAGACATTCAGTGGTAAGAATGTATCGAGGTTCGGCAGACGTCTGTGCGGAGGATTCAAACTAAGAGTCAAGCTAATAGCTGATAGACGAGTGTTTTTCTCTACTCTTATGTATGGTCTCTTTGGCTTCATCGGAATTATGAGTTTGGAAGTGAGTTTAATTGCATTGTAACTCTATATCTCGTCTTTGTTGTAATTCCCTGCTGTTCAATTTGCACATGGCTCCTATCGTATTTCATTATATAAGTGGTTAAAAAGCCTGCAAAGTGTCTTTTCCTATGACCACTGTGTTTCCTTGCTCTCCAGTTGATCCCGTTGCTACTGGTGACCAAACACAAAGATGGTGGTTATTCTCTGGACGACAATGAGCTGGGTGTTATCTTCATGGTCTCAGCTGTCATTCAACTGCTCTACCATGTACGTTCTTTCAGTGTTCAGTGGAACTGATTATTGAGCCATTAATTTACCAGTTATACAGTGGAACCTCTGTTAACAACCACCTCCGAATAAAGGCCTGCTGCTATATAACGGCCAGGCACCCAGGTCCCAAATGAACAGCTTGTGTACAAAACAACCTCAACAAAGGCCACCTCTGTATAAAGGCCAAAACATTGTTCCCCAAAGGTGTCCGTTATAGAGGGGTTCCACTGTAGCTAGCTAGACGTATATAAGCATTATAGCAAAGTTCTATAGACTCACCAACCATTCTAGGTCAGATCATGCGTTTACAGGGTGGGTGGTACAACCTTTAATAGTTTGCGATGTTCATGCATGCATTAATTATCAACGTTGATCTCTTTTCATTTTTTGCAGCTCTTTCTTTTTCCACTCGTGACAAAGTGGGCTGGATTCAGGAACACGTTTAGACTAGGTGTAGCCACATTTGGACTCATGGCGTTCCTCCTACCATTCTCTAATCAGATCACAGGACCTATCGCTCCTAGCAACAGCTCTGTATATGACAATGGCACGTCTGGCAGCGGAATGAATCTATTGGAAGAAGAGACTGACAACTTTTGTAACTACACTCAAATAGCGAACTCTAGCTTTGATTCTTCTGTCAATGCCAACTCTGTTTCGAGGGTCCCTTTTCAGACTTGGTTTGTGCTCATCTCCATCGTAACAGTGGCCATTATTGGCAGGTGTGTTGATGGTGGTAGCTATACTGTGTATGGATTAGATGTATTGTCATGATGTCAGCATACTGTACACAGGGTATGCTGTATATATTGACCTTTCCTACTCAGCAATATGAGTACATATATAATCATCTCAATTGTGGGGCTTAGTCACGAAGTGTTTGTCTTGCTGTAGAAATGTATTTTAGACAGATCGAGGCAGCCCAACAACAGTTGTGCTATGTGTTATAATCCCCTCTTGTAGAATCACCAGCGTCACTGCCACCATGGTCCTCATCAATAACTCCTCTTTGGTTAGTTCATGCATGTGTGTATTCAGATAACCCTGTGATAGTACCGTAAATCATGTGATCCCCTCCAGCCTTGTTAGCATCACTTACAGAGGAGGTTGGTCACGATTTAAACCGTGGCAAGATATGCTATGTAAACCGTGTTTGGCCTCGAATTTGCCTTCAACCCTTGTTCAACCCGCTGAGTCAGCACTTTTGTCTCACTCTTGCATTCCTGAGCAGTTATCTCTCTTGTATTACATCTCCTGTTAGTTTATGAATTGTAGTAGTGTAAACCTAGCATTGCTATACCTGAAACATTAAGACAAGAGTCAAAGAACCAAGAAAAGTGCAGCAACAACTGGAAGTGTGTAGTTAACTTACATGTAGTTTCTGGCTCATTGCTTCGAGTGTGACTATGCTACTCACTGACTGGGTATTGTTAGCATCATCTGCTACTAGTATAGAGTGCTACAATCGTTTGCAGCCTTCTGGCTTTAGCTAAGATAGCTACTTTTCATGCTTTTCTCTGAAGGTTTCCGTATATCCTTTCTTTTTTCTCTCTCCGTGCACGCACATTCCTCCGTTTAATTGTGACCAACCTCCTCTGCATCACTTATGTGCTTGTCAAAAATTTGAACGTTCCATAAACTATAAGCTGCCACAAGATTGTGTTCATCTTCTCGTTATTGTTTCCTCCGTTCCCATACAGCCCAGCACTAAGGGGATGGTGAATGGAATGGGGCAGGCTCTGGCCGCCACGGGGCGTTCAATGGGACCCTTAGTTAGTGCTCCAATATTTGCATGGAGCGAGACAACAGGTGAGATGATATTTTGTTAAGGTAGAATATTGTGATTACAAGTACGTAGTATGGTACATTGTATGTAGTTAATTGCTGGGCATTGTTATTATTCAGACTGTGTGGGTACAATTGTCAACCGTACAGGACTGTGGTTGTTTTTAGTGCATGCACAGTAATCTTTTCATTTTTCTATCCTCCCGTGCAGGTCTCAGCTGGCCATTGAACTTTCACTTCATGTTCGATCTGATGATAATCTCAGCCGCTGTAGTTGTTGCACTCAGTTTCTTCCTACCCAAATCGATAGAGTACAAGAGAGAACCACCACCCCCTGAACCATCAACTACCCCCCCTCCAGATTTTGAGCAACCAACCCCTGAACCATCAGCTACCCCTCCTCCAGCTATTGAGCAACCAACCCCTGAGATACCACCCCCTGAACCATCAGCTACCCTTCCTCCAGATATTGAGCAACCAACCCCTGAGATATCAACCCCTCCAACTGATGTATCGAGTGATTGTGAACCCCTCTTAGTGAATACTACAGCTACAAGTACTCGTGACTCTACAAGCAAGGATGACATTCTAACTGATTTTGAAACGAGTAATTCTGTTTCTTTAGCACAAGATCGATCAGGTTTTGACGACAGTTATGTGACTAGAGTATAACACAATCTTTTTATTGCAATATTTAATTTTTGTTGTCATAGAGTCTGTGGTATTTATATACCTATAATTATTTATTAACGTACAGCAATGTGAAATAAAAATGTAATGTCTTGCATGGCAAGCTAGTCATCCCAGAGCTAGAGGTACATAGCAAAGAGTTTGTTCTATCGTCGACCCTTCCCCTCTGAGCAAAGTTACATGCATGTGTCGCCGCCCTCGACCTTGACGCCTGGCTAGCTAGCTAGCTAGCTACCTCAAGATGACAATGGAGACTCTAACCCTGAACAACGTGACTGTTGAGTTTCCCTTCAAGCCCTACCCCTGCCAGGTGGTCTACATGGAGAAGGTCATCACTGCCCTACAGTCAGTAAGTGGAATCCTTCCTCCACTGACGATACAAATCACCCTACTCACTCTCTTTGCAGAGCACTAATGCGATACTCGAGTCACCAACCGGGACGGGCAAGACGCTCTGCTTGTTGTGTGCAGCGTTGGCATGGCGAGCCAATTTCGTCCAACAGCTGCGGGGGACAGGGGAGCTCGGGGAAGGGGGCGTGGCAGGAGAAGAGGATCCATGGGACAGTGTACCTGGAATAAGTGTGTAGATAATTGGGGATGGGAGCAAATATAATTTTTTACGAATGGGATTTTCAGGAATGGGAGGCTGTATTAAATTTATTCACTGTACATATTGGGAGCTTAGTAATGTTTTTGTTTCTACGTTAGGTTCCAGTGTTCCCAAGATCATCTACGCGTCTCGCACCCACTCACAGCTGTCACAGGTCGTGCAGGAGCTGAAGAACACAATATATAGGTAGGAAGTCATTTGCAGCGTGTGGCTGACTGTATGCTACGAATTTGCACAACTGAAAATGATATGGATAATTATGTTATAATTATTTTCACAGACCCAAGGTGGCCATAATCGGTTCTAGGGAGCAGCTGTGCATCAATTCGGAGGTTGCAAAGAAGGAGAGCAATGCCGAGAAGGTAGTCAGTGCTACCCATTGTGTATGGTTGTATTAATACCCACTCAGGTTCACCTCTGCCGAGCAAAGGTCAAAGCGCATGCTTGCTTCTATTACAACAACACTGATGGTAAGCCATAAGCAATATTGAAATGGGACGTACACGTTATCATGGTAAATGCTCCCACTGTCCAGTGAAGAGATTACGAGTTGAAGACCCAGTCATGGACATAGAAGATCTTGTAATGGCAGGAACTAAGCAAAGGTAAGAATATAGTTTACTGGGTCTGTTTTACATTTCCTATGTTCCCATACTCCTTCGTAGGATGTGTCCATACTATCTTGCCCGTGAGCTCAAGTCACAAGCTGATATTGTCTTCATGCCATACAACTACATTCTCGATATCAAAGTGAGTTAGTAGAGATATTGCATCTCCATTACCTGTGTGCATGCATGTGTTACTATTATACTTTATTTACAGACTCGACAAATGCATGGTGTGGATCTTCAAGGCACTATTGTTATATTGGACGAAGCACACAACATTGTGAGTGCTCTCTAATAACATTATTATTATTGTTCTCTATTAATATTGTATAATAATTATTGCCATTTCAAGCTTTGACATGCATTGGACCAACAGAATGTTATGAGGAGTTAAAACTGTACGATTTCTGTTAGTCATTTAGAACAGTAAAGTATTCACTGGAAAAGGATACAGAGTGAATCAGTAAATAAGAATTGTTTGCCCCCCCCACAGCTAAGCTCTTACTGTACATGTTTTTTAACTCATTTGATTACAGGAGAGGGTGTGTGAAGATTCTGCGTCCTTTGACCTCACGTCACATGACCTGGCGCAGTGCATTAGTGATATAGGACACATTCTCGACTTAAAGCAAAAGGGAGAAACATATCTCGAAGAAGGGGGTACGTATAAGTAAAATTATAAAATTACTGTTCTCTTCCATCTAGTGTTGGAAATTAATTTCTCACTGTACATAGAGTTCGATTGTTTCAAGGAGAATGTTCTCGTTAGACTTTGCTTCATTAGTCATAATTCTAACGTTGATATTGTTATTGGTAGTGTATCCTAGCTCCTTACACCACCACCCTCCGTGATCACAGCATGTGCTATCTGGACCACACCCACTTCCATCCCATAAAGGGTCGGCTAGGTAGTACTTGAGTTGAGCAGCTTTTCGACTTCCTGTCTCGCAATAGAAGTCGTTATTAATAAAGGGAGGGATTGTGCCTGTGTAGGACACCTCAGTGTTGCTGCAAGGGCAAGCCTTGTTGATGTCACTGGCTGTACGGACTTCGTCCACACCAGCTGCTAGTGTCCAGATGTGTTTTTGTGGGTATCCATGGGTTATACTGACACCATCCACGTAGTACTGAGTGCCCAAGGTTGGCTTAGATGTGTGTTTGAACATAAATATAAATGTGGACAACCATTAGCATGCTAATAGTATAGGGTTGAGTAAAATGCCTCTGGATCTCACCCAAAACATTAATAATACCTATATATATGCATGTATTCAGGCTTACAAGATGCTGTTGAATATGCATGGAAAGCCTCTGGAGCTCCATATTGATATCCTGTAATTCGTCCGCACACTTTAGTGTAGTTGACTTGATGAGTATCGAATCCGAAGGAGTCATGTGCAGCATATATGCTGATTGGGGCACAAAGTCTCTTTGTTGATCCAGCTGGAACCACTTGCTTTAGTCCTTTGGGGCAACTAGATGCATTATTTCGCATGTCCAACTCGACCACCTTCATGAAGCCACCAGTAGCGTTGAACTTGTCTTGGGGGTTCATTTCGCACCAAACACCAAGCAAAGTAGACTCTGTGTCGATCCAATAGTAACCGGAAGCAGTGCAAGGTTGTAACTCATTGATATCTTTGCACGACTGAACAGCAAATTTTGGTTTCTGGCCAAGATAGCGAAATTTCTCAATTTCAGCTTCCACAAGCTCTTGTATCTTTGCTAGTACTTCAGTGCTAATCGACTGCAGTGCCTCTTGGTTTCCATGGTTAAGAATGTCTCGAATGCTCTCCAAAACACTGGGGCTGATTTTGAAGTAGGAGCGAGCAGCTGCAGTCTGTGCAGTAACTGTGCATGCACAGCACAGCACGACCACAACGGGTATGAGGTAGTTCCTTCCTAACATAGTTAACTGCATGGTTGTAGGCCTTTCTATTTTTATACCCACGGCAAGAATGTGTTTGTCCCTCTATTTTTAAACAGGTTAAGCAAGTTTTAGGCTCCAGACAGGCGTACTATAATTATGTTGTTACAGTAATCTAGCTTGTACCCCCACCAATGTCATACTTGTTCTTCTCATCAGCAAAACAAAACGTACATGACCAACACCTATAAACACCCATCTCCCCCCTTCAGACTCAAATTGACTTATACATTATATCTGCATCCTTTCATCACAATCCTCCTACATGACTGTCACACTCTACAATGTATATTGATATACCTCTTAGTACAACTAATTTCTTTGAACCCATGCAGGGACAGACGTGGAAGACTTGCAGGACTTCCTGAACCTCAAAGGTTTGAGTAATGTCATACTTCAGACTGCAATGTAACTTATTATTATTTTCCACAGAGTTCTTCTTGACTTTGGAGAATACTTTGGATGGCATTCAGTTTGCGGAGACAGCAAAGAAAGAGATGGTGAAGCCAGGAGGGTAAGCATCCTCTAATAAAATTAACAGTTGTGTTTGTATTTCAATGCTTAATTGGTACATTCTCTCTGTTATGATCGTAGATACATCTTTGATTTCTTGGAGACAGCTGGTGTTACCAGGGCAACGGCCTCGGTCCTAATGGACCAATGCAACAAGGCTATCTCATTCCTCACTACGGACGAGAGATCAGGGTTCAGGAATGGTGGGAACATTCAGAAATTTACTGATGCCCTCAAGGTATGTGTAATGCTAGCTGTAAATACACACAATGTATAATAATTATAACATCTTTTCCACTGAATTGATTTATATTATGTGACAGGCTCTGGGAAAGCAGACCAATAATGGAGCAGATATTGGTATTGAGCAATAGCCAGATTTATAGACTGCAGTGTATAATCTCATAAATTTTTTCTTGGCTTATAGTTATCTACGTACAGTCTTTCTACTACCTCTCTGCAAAAGCTGATGCTCTGATGCTCTGAATCGAACTCTTTCTACCAAAGCGCTTTGTCTAAGCAGCCACCATTATCTTCCAATTTAGCAATCTTTGAGTGGGCATTTCTCAATACTGCTGTTTTACAACTTTGAGTTTCCAACAAGCATAACTCAGGCATGGAACGAAGTATGTGCACAATAAGCATATCAATGCGTAGGCAATTCTTTGCTCTAGCTATCATCTGGTATATATAGGTCGCAAAAATTATAGCTTGCGTAATTGATCTGTATATTCCCAGAGCCTGTCACATTATGTCAATCAAGTAGTGTAAAAATGAAAATAAAGTGGGATGTGTATATAAAATACAAGTTTGATTCGTTTTTATCAATCATTATCTTCAACTACATACAACTATACCATCCATGCATACGTCTCTGTGTCAGATTGTGTTCAGTGGGTCATGTGACCAACCTTCAAGCTCCGCTCACCAGTACAAGGTGTTCATCAAGGCCACAGAGGATACAAAGAAGAACAAGAAGAGCGATGGGTGGGGAACTCTTACACAAGAGTCATCAAAACGAGAATGTAAAAATTTACTAATTATAAAGATACTGGTGGTTTCTGAATACTTGACCGTTTCATTTACTGATCGTTTTACTAACTGTTTTACTGACTTCAGGCCGCACACTAAGCTACTGGTGCTTCAGTCCTGGGTACGCTATGTCGGACCTGGTTAGTCAGGGGGTGCGGTCAGTCATCCTCACCTCTGGCACCCTCTCCCCACTCAACTCATTCTCTTCTGAGCTCCAAATGTGAGTCAGACAGACGCGAGAGTTGTGCAATCATTTTGAGTAAAATAATAGTTTCACTTCTCTCACGTATGTAGTAAAGCGTAATTTTTGTACAATCCGCGAAAACCACAAACATTTTTATACCCTCGAAATATACCCGCTATACAGTATAACCACCTTGCTAGTAGGTTCCTGAAATAATTATGTGTTTGTCTTTAGTGATTTCCCTATACGATACGAGGGTCCACATGTGATCACTAAGAAACAGATGTGGGTGGGTGTGGTCAGTAAGGGGAGTGATGGAACATCCCTAAACTCCTCCTACGCCAACAGGTGAGCCAATCATAATTATGCCTGGCCTGATATCACATGCACGTTATACCTTTTTAACAGATTTTCAGCAAGCTACCAAAACAGTCTTGGAAATACTATAGGTCTGTTCAATATTAATTTGGATATGAAATTTATCTCTAATTATCCGGCCCGGCCCTGCAGTGAATTTTGCTCGTATTATCCCGAATGGTCTCCTGGTGTTCTTCCCCTCCTATCCCGTCATGAATGGTTGTGTTGATACTTGGAAGGTGAGGCAGTGAGTGAGTGAGTCATCCACTTGGTTGCCATGGCATGTTTTCATCCACCCTTCTCACAAGCATGCACACATATGCATTACCTTGTAGATGGGTTATTGATTTTATACATACATACGTCATTGGTATAATAATAAATCGATAATTTGACGTTTTTATAAGGTATTCAACCCTAGGTTCTGGGCTAGAATACCACACTGAAAGCCATGCTAGCGCTGGAGTTAGTTTCATACAATTCATAGATGCATGGTACTATATAATTTACCATGATTTGCCTTTAAACAGCTATAATTATGGCTTGAAAATACAGACTATGTGGATTCTCTCTCTTTAGGGAAACGGCATCTTCCAGAGGATAGAATCGTGTAAGCCAGTGTTTCAGGAGCCAAGGAGAAAGTTTGAGTTCACCTCAGTGAGTCAATGTGTCTCTAATTGTATAGGGTACTCAGTCACAGATGTTGTATACACTTATTATACGCATTGTACAGTTTGTTGCATCTGCGTTGTGTATTTCAAAATGCCTTTGTTGAATAGCGGTAGGTTAAGGTGGTGTCTGCATGTGTAGCTATAGCCCCAGACAGATTACCATACTGATATAAATAACCCAGAGCGGGTGGCCTGCATAATAGACAGAATGATGTACTGCAACACCAGATTGAGTGATTATTGTCATGTCTACAGACAATGGATGCATTCTACGAGAATGTGGTTGGCAGTAAGGGAGCCGCCTTCTTTGCCGTGTGTAGAGGGAAGGTAGGTGGGAGGGGGAACTCGTTATGGACATGTATGATAGAGCCACTTATATAGACTGCTGAGGAGGTACGACATGCATGGAGTAGTCTAATTTACTTTCTCTGTATAGACTGTGTTCTATGTAGCTCTAATTGCTCTCACCATGGTTACACACACCCACACACTGGCAGGTCAGTGAGGGGTTGGACTTTGCTAATGAGAATGGAAGAGCTGTCATCATCACTGGGCTGCCCTACCCTCCAAGAATGGACCCAAAGGTATCCATTGTCATTTCAAGCAGCTTGCCATATTAGCTATAATAATTATCGGGGAAGCTTGAAGCCTCTCAATAATTATATCTTCATGCCACTATGTCTGCTTATAGCTATGCTATACTTCACTCGACACACTTGCCCGATACTGTACTTGTGAAAAAAAAGTTGTATTTGAAAGAAACACCCTACATGCATGCATGTACATGTATATTGCATGTATGTTGCATGTATGTTGCATGCATGTACATGTATATTTATCCATTCTTTAGTTGTACACTGTTAGTAGTATAGTGAAAGCTGTACTTGTCCAGATACTGCACGTTCTGCCAATGATTATACTGCCCATTCTACTATGAGACGGGTGCAGGAAACTATTGTGAACATACTGTGGGGGTCACTAGAATAAAACTATCATAATCATGTAAATGCGTTTCTCATACAATGTCATTTGCTGTATTAGGATCGAGCGATATCATCATTATTTACAACATCTCATAACAATTTTGCGAGTATTAAACCAAACATATGCGAACTTTGCGAGGGTTGATCAATATTCGCAACAATAAAATCGCAAAACCTAAATTAGTAACTGTACGATCCTTTCCAGAACGCAGTAGTTACATCGCAATGGGTCAATTTTTCTGGTTCATTCGCAAAGTTTTTCACCCGCAAAATATTATAGCAACATGATATACACACGGTATACACACATCATAATTATAAGCTAGAGTCAGTATCACACTCTTGATAAATAAAATCCAAAACTTACATTGAGCAGACTGCACAGCTCAGCACTTTCCCTTGCTCGTACGCATTAGATGCCGATACCTTGTTATTTATCACCACATGACTCAGAGATGGATGATAAGGCTCTGGCTCTTGCTCGGAATTCAGAAATGTTCCCATGGTGATATCGACACACATACAAATGTAGTTGAGGCAATATCAGTCATCAGGTAGCCATTGTACTCTAGTGTCCAAGATGGTGGACACAGGTTGGCAGCTGGGATCACTTGGATAGTGTTTCGGCCTTTGATCTGACAGAGGGCACATGGTACATCGTGGTGATCGTGCGGCTTCCGGAATGTATTGTACTCTGTTAAATTCAAAAAATGAACTTCAGAAGCGTTTTGAAACTCAGAAAAGCTGTCGTTGAAGTAAGTGATGTATTTACTTTCTGTCGGCAAACATTTGTAGGTCGTAGATCCAGTAGGAGCTTCGAAACCTGCTGTGAAACCTGTGTAGATCATTGATGTACCTTGGGCCTCAGGGCATTCGAAATGTCCTGTTCTTTCGTAGGTTGTGTACTTCTCTTGCATGGTCTGTTCAAGTATGACTCTGTTGTGTCCACTGAGGGCAAAACTGCTAGAGCTACTAGAGTGGCTACTAGAATAGTAGCATATATACATATCGGTTTCTCACACAATGTCAGATCATTTGCTGCTGGTCTAGCTCCATTGTCTTCTTCGTTTACCTGCATACTAGTATATATCTGATCCGGGTGACCTTCCGCCATATTATACTTTCAAGCCAGCAAATAACTTCTTTGAACAAGTGCATGGTAATGTTATTCATAGCACCTTATAAGCATTGGAAGTACATGAAATATCAATTGTGTAATTTATAAAGTGTAAAGTGCTAAAAGCTTGCCTGCGTGCATGTGTAATTATGTACTCATACTCATCCATACACACACACACACACACACCTCTCCCTCCCCCACACACACACACCCCTCCCTCCCTCCCACACACACACACACACCCCCCCCCACACACACACACACGCACACGCACACGCACACGCACACACACACACGCACACGCACACACACACACACACACACACACACACACACACACATACACACACGCACACACACACACACACACACCCTCACACTCCCCCCCACATTCCCCCCCCCACACACACACCCCTCCCTCCCACAAACACACACACACACACACAGGTGACACTTAAGATGCAGTACTTGCAAGAGAGTCTCAAGAGACCAGCTGCTGTTGTGAGTCATAATTATGTCAATTCCTTGCGCAACTGCAATTTAAATCTTGCATAATTATCGTATGATAATTTATATTTTGGATCCTCAGGGCATTAGTGGAGAGGCGTGGTACAAGCAGCAAGCCTCACGAGCAGTCAACCAGGCAGTGGGCAGGGTTATTAGACATCGACATGATTACGGGGCCATCATACTCTGTGATGAACGGTTCGTTACTATGGTATACATGCAGTAAGTGGGTGTTTTTTTTCATAATTATTAGTCTTTCGACCTGTTTTCGAAGCTAATTTTCTTTGTCTGTACTCTATTGTCTGTTTATTTTTGAAAGACACATGTTAATACTACACGTACTACACCCCTCCCACGTACGTACAGGTTTGCATACAACAGCTCGATCAACCAGCTGCCCCAGTGGATACGTCCTTATGTGCAGACATACGACAAGTTTGGGCTAGTCCAGCGAGACATACGAGCTTTCTTCAAAGAGGCGGAGAAAGATGTGAGCAATTTATAGTTTGATCATTCATAAAAATCACCTCGGGTAAACGTATAGTTGAAAGTGAAAGCCATTCCATACATGACATTGTACGTATCCTATTTGTGTACCCTGACCTCTCCTAGTTTAGAGGTCTAGCGTGATCATAAAATTATCTCTCTCAATTATTATACACATGTAGTTGGATAAAGTAATTGAAAGTGAAAGCCAGAGCCATTCCACACTGCACTTATCCCTTAACCTCCCCTATATATAGTTTGGAGGTCTGGTGCCTCAGAAGAAAGCTCCTGTAGTAGCCGAGATAGAGTCTGCTGTGAGGAGTGAGAGACCACCTCCTGATATCGTGATTAGGGACAACTTGCGACATGTGCAGGCAGCTTCTGTCGTCGATATTCACATTCCGGGGAAGATACCTCCACGCCCTCAGGGTGAGTAGCTACATGTACATGTATGTCTTTAGAGTCGCTGAGGGTTTGACGGGATTAACTTTGCGTAGTGTATCCATTGATGGCCCAATAATTTCAATGAGTTATAATTATACGTATCACATAAATTATTATGGTTATGTGTATACAGAGTGTTATTGTGAAGCTGACCATTACTTTTGTAATGTCTTGAAGTAAACACAGCAAGTTACTATATGTACGTGTACATAGTATGATATATATACTCTTGAACACAGCCATGCTAGTTAAGCTAGCTGCTGTTTCTTATTCATAGCATCTCTTGCCAGATTGAAAGTGGAATCCGCTAAAGAGTTAGCTGGCAAGAGCTTACTGTCTTCCCTGGCCAGCTGTGAGGTTAGGACTACTGTATAATGTTGCATTGTGTGCCATTGAACTCTGAACTCTGACACATCTCTGCAGGGATGCTCCAGCAAAAATGCCATTGACTTGACTAGCACCAAAGGAGCTGTAAGTATGCACTTTGTAGTGTGTATAATAATGCAACCACCTGCCAATATAATAATATGTACTATGTGCATGACCACCCTCTATAATACAGCCAGGTTAATGGGCCCCAAAGTCTCCATATAGCATGTGTTTGGACCTGTGTTAGCAGGTCACCCTCTATAATACAGCCAGGTTAATGGGCCTCAAAGTCTCCATATAGCATGTGACTGTTTGGACCTGTGTTAGCAGGTCACCCTCTATAATACAGCTAGGTTAATAGGCCCCAAAGTCTCCATATAGCATGTGTTTGGACCTGTGTCAGCAGGTCACCCTCTATAATACAGCTAGGTTAATAGGCCCCAAAGTCTCCATATAGCATGTGTTTGGACCTGTGTTAGCAGGTCACCCTCTATAATACAGCTAGGTTAATGGGCCCCAAAGTCTCCATATAGCATGTGTTTGGACCTGTGTTAGCAGGTCACCCTCTATAATACAGCCAGGTTAATGGGCCCCAAAGTCTCCATAGCTATTAGCATGTGTTTAGGTCTGTGTTAGTAAGCCACTTCTTTATTACGGCAACTGCTGGTCTGCCTCTATAATATGCAGCCGGCCTAAAGATATAGTATGTGTTTTAACCTTCTCTCTCTTTAACATAACCACCTTAGTGTTCATGTGCGTGTTGTGATCCCATTCCATACAGTATAGATCCAGTTTCTCACAGACTATATTCCAAGCCGGACCCTCTAAAGCACACGCCACCCACGACGACGGTAAACCACCTGCCAAGAAAATCATGATAGTCGCTAAGGTAAAACAACCCCTTCCTAGCATGTGCACATGTGAGATCTCGGAACTATAGGGTTGGCATCACTTCTGTAGCTTTTTTTTATTAATTTTTGATTTGGGGATTTGTCGTAAAGGACATCTAACATCGTTGCCATAACAGCCAACTGTCTGTATCCTCCCACACCCAGTTAACAGTGTTATAGACGCATGCACTCGATTATAGCAACCATGCATGTAATTATGGTGTACCCTTATCACCAAGTGTTCCTTGTTGTAGAGCGATCGTCAGAAAACCAAATTGGAGACTGTTGCTGGGTATCTAAAGGAACTAAAGGCTAGCCTTAGCAACGAGGGGTTTGAGAACTTCAAGATCATCCTTAAAACTTATAAAGAGGTGACAAGTATTAGCTAAGTACGTGTGCGTTAAAATTTTTTTGTTTTTGTTGTTAAATTAATCTACAGAAACGGGACATCTACTTGTTCACTGAAGCACTACGCGATGTGTTCAATCAACCAGCACTCCATTCACTACTAGCAGGTGTGCTTACGATAGTTTTTATGACTTTGCTATTTATTTTCCTGAGTTAGTATTTCGAAAAAGCATAATTATATTGAAATGGCTTTAGTGATTTTACCAAAATGGGCCTGTTTGATAGCTATAATTATTATATACTTTGAGTGCTCATACTTGAGTTGTAGAATTGTGCATTTTTCACAAAATAAATAGTAAGCTATAACAATTATGGTGAATTTTGCAGCCCTTTGATGACACAAAGTTTCTTTCCCATTCTCTGCAGGTATCCACAGATTTGTTAGTGAGAAACACAAGACAACGTTCGAGACGTTCTACAAGGAGTACACAGGCAACACTATCACCAAGGCAACCCCAGAGCAGATGCCGCTAAAGAGGAAATCATCATCTATTGACCTAACTCAACCAGAGAGCAAGCAAGTGAAGAGAAGTCAGATACATGAGGGGGTGGATCACCTGACACAGGACGAGAGCAGCTGTGAACTGTCAACTAACCTCCTTACTAGCTCAGGACATTTGAAAACATCAAAACACTTGAATCATGGTCGTTTGTGACAGATATCAATGACAAGAATTATTAATTTATCGTGCACACATCTCAGGGGAATATATATATATATAGGAGAATGGAAATGTGCTGCATTAATTAATTAATACAATTATAGTAATACGTTGGAAGTGTGCGTGTGTACCCGTTATAGGCCTGTGCCAAATATTCAAATTTTTTCACCTATTATTCACATTTTTTATTCGCACTGGATCAGCCTATTATTCAACTTCAACAGCCCAAATTGATGACACCTATTATTCAACATACACAGCAGTAAAATAAAACACCTATAAATTATATAGCACCAAAAAATGGGATTAAGTCATTATTTTTTAATTTTAGCAGCGAAATAACAAACTTTAGCACAAAAAATCTTAAATGTGGTTTCAACATTGATTGGACTAATTACAATCAGATTTACTGCCATGTAAAATGTGGGCGTGTTTTGAGCTATTGAATATATCAACATTGGCCCCAGCATCGATTAGGAGCTCCATACATTTCTGGTGACCATAGAAACTGGCTGCCCAAAGAGGGGTCTCTCCCGACTGTACATAGGAGGAAAACAATGTAAACAGCATGTTGTGGGAAATGTGTTTGTACAACAAAACCAACCTTCTCCTG
This sequence comes from Halichondria panicea, assembly GCF_963675165.1. NCBI lineage: Eukaryota > Metazoa > Porifera > Demospongiae > Suberitida > Halichondriidae > Halichondria > Halichondria panicea. The sequence continues at coordinate 5,493,300 of NC_087386.1, forward strand.
AGTGTTGACTGTAGCCTTGGCTGCTAAGAGAACCCTCACTATCTCATCATGTCCATTCCTACTGGCTATATACAGAGCTGTCCAGTTGTCCTGTTATGAGACCGTAAACCATTTTTATCACTGCAACTGGACCTCACTCATACACAGAGGTGACAGTACACACACTCAACCATGGAATCAGCATGCAGAGTACACAAACACCACCATGCAGCGTGACTTACATTAGCCTTGATATCGACGTCTGCCTTGGCCTCCAACAAAATTCTAACAACTCCACAGTGACGCTCCTGACTAGCCTGGTGCAATGCCGTCCCACCATTCTGTACAGACCCAAATAATTATGACAGATAAGCAGTAAATTTCACCTTGTTTTGAATGTCCACTTGAGACTTTTCCCCAATCAACATTTCCACTGCCCTCACATGACCATTCTGAGCAGCTACACATAGTCAATTAAGATAGTGTGAGCAGGTGTACCTCACAGACCCACTCATTACATGACTATACACTAATGATACACCAACTACCAGTGTTCTCTACACAAACACGACTATAGCTTTGGTGTCTAATGGACCAGCAACACAGGCAACAGAATATGGGGAGGCTCTGTGGCTAGTGGCCTCTGAGATATGTGTACAGCTACTTACACTCCCCTCTTGAGGAACATCAACATTGGCCCCAGCATCGATTAGGAGCTCCATACATTCTGGTGATCATAGAAACTGGCTGCCCAAAGAGGGGTCTCTCCCAACTGTATACATAGGAGGGATGAAACCAATGCCGGTAGAGCATGTTGTGGGAAATTGTTCAGTTGTACAACAAAACTGACCAGAGCCTGATTGTTGACTGTAGCCTTGGCTGCTAAGAGGACCCTCACTATCTCATCATGTCCCTTGTCACTGGCCCAGTAAACAGCAGTAATACTATCCTGTAGAGACAATAATTATTTTCACAACCAACAGACATAATTATTGGCATTGTAGGCAGTATTCCCCTCACCTCGTCTGCCTGGTTGGGATTAGCCCCTCCCTTCAGTAGCTCCATAACCACACCCACATTACCCGTCTTACAAGCGTCCAAAAGTGCCTGGAGAAAATGCATTGTCAGCAAACACACCCCGAAGATAGAAGATTGTATGTGCATACTTTTATAGCCATTCACACCAAGGTAGCATCATGTAATATGCTACATGACATGTAGCATACTAATACACATTTGATATACCTCCACCCACTCCACTTACCATCTTGTTGGTGTGCTGTTCTGTACACGTACGTACGTACACAGTGAGCCTCACAACTTTTTCTCCTCTGGTTCCTAGGCCAATTGTTTTCTAAAAGAATGATTGGGCAACCTAGCGATGTTATAGAGACAACTCGGCCTGAGAATCAAGTTTATAACCGTGGCGTAACTAAGGTCAACAGCAGTAGATTGCAAGTATTAGTTAATGATCTTTACTAATGCAGAATCCACCCCAGTCCCTCACTTTTTAATCAGGAGCACCTACAGGAGAATTTGTAGGAAAGGCAGCACTGAAAAGCTTGAGCTAAAATTGAGTTATTGACCTGGAGTATACATATAAATTTATTTATACAGGATCCGGTTTTTGAGTGGGAAATAAAAAGCGTTTTCATGCAGATAGTCATAACTATGATCACACGTACAATAATTATGTATGAACATTGGATACAAAACGCTAACGTCAGCTACTCTTGAGTTCAAATATAGGCCACACCAAATTAATCTTATGTTTCACGGATTTTCCAAGTCATATTTTTGCAGAATGCCCAAAAAAATTAACCAATTAGTGGTCCAGGTCAGAGGTCAGAATAGCCACGTGATCTAGCAAAACGTTGTTGGCTAAAGTGACTTTTTGTGGTGTGTTGTGACTCCGTTTGTGGTTTTATAATGATATTCATCAATTTGTTTCTTTTTTTGCCTACCACCCTGGTCTGTTTTTGGAGATTAAAAGTCCGTGAAACATAAGATCAATTTGGTGTGGCCATACTAATGATTGCATAAAAATCAAACGCTACTTGCCATTGCAAGACAGACAACACACTTAACAAAGTACAGAGTTGTGTAGTAGTTCACACACTTGAGTGTGTCCATTCCCATTAGCCAGATCATAGGCAGTCCGTCCGTCCTGTATAGTGGGTATGTGAGCAGTTAGTGATAAAAGGAAAACATTCGTATAGCGGGAAGTTTTCGTGAGGCGCAAAAATTTCGGTTTTTCGAGGGCAGAGCAGTTAATGCGAAGGATATAAACTCCCACACACCGGTATTTCACAAACATGCATGCAAAGCTGGGTTTCCTGGCATTGAATTGTCCACAAATATTTCTTCTGAGAGCTCTCGAGCCAAATATTAAAAATTTCCTGCTATGCGGTAGTTAGACAACAAAATCATAACATAAGCTAGGAAACAACATGTAACAACTATACTCATAACAAGAGGATACAATCGTTATCTTGGTGATAAACGCATGCTACATGTTACAGTAGATTTTACAATCATGTGATTCACATTAGTCTTGATGTGGACGTCAGCCTTGGCCTCTAACAAAATTCTAACAACTCCACAGTGACCCTTCTTACTGGCTATGTACAATGCTGTGGCTCCATTCTGTACACATCCAAATAATTACTAACAGACAAGCAGTAAATCTTACCTTCGCTTGAATGTCAGTTTTAGCTTTTGCAGCAATCAACACTTCCACTGCCCTCACATGACCATTATAAGCAGCTCCAATCAACGCAGTGACTCCATCCTGTACAGAGTCAAGATAGTGTGAGCAGGTGAACCATCACTCATCACAGACCCACTCATTATACAATATCACATGCATGACCTAACGTCAGGGGATACACCAACTAGCTGGTCTCTACACAAACATGACTAAGTCTTTTGCGTTGAGTTCGGCCCCGGAAGTTATGCGGTGAATTATGCTTCATTTGTGTTTTATGTGGTGACAAGTATGCCTGCTTCTACACGGACAATTCTAACTACAGTATAGCGGGTAATTTTGGTGGGGCAAAATATTCGTGGTTTTCGTGGTTTAACACTAGATCACGAATATTTTACCCACGAATGAAGCAACCTTACACCTTTACCTGTAGTGCAAGCATCAACCCACGAACATAAAAACCGCGAATGGATAAATATAGCTGAACCACAAATATTTTGACCCCCGAAAATTACCTGCTACACGGTATAAGTGATGCTTATCAGCATAACTGCGTTTTTAACAAGGAATCCATCCATGCAGGTATTATGAAACCTTGAATTATGAAGGTCAACCTCAACATAAATAGACTTTAGCGACACAGGCAACAGAATATGGGGAGGCTCTGTGGCTAGTGGCCTCTGATATGTGTGTACAGCTACTTACACTCACCTCTTCGGGTACATCAACATTGGCCCCAGCATCGATTAGGAGCTCCATACATTTCTGGTGACCATTGAAACTGGCTGTCCAAAGAGGGGTCTGTCCCGACTGTACATAGGAGGAAAACAATGTAAACAGCTGTTGTGGGAAAAGTGTTGACAGTTAGCCTTGGCTGTTAATTAAGACTATTTCTTACTGGTTGCATACAGCTGTCTGGTTGTCCTGTGTTATAGACCATAAACCATAATTATGTGAACATAAACACCATAATGATATGCAACTGGACCAGCTAATTGTACACTCAGTCACATGCATGACCTAACGTCAGGAGATACACCAACTAGCTGGTCTATACACAAACATGACTGAAGTCCATTTGCATTGAGTTCGACCCCGGAAGCTTCATTAATGTTTTATGTGGTGACAAGTATGCCTGGGACTTCTACATGGAAAATTCTAACTTATAGCTAAGTGAAGCTTATCAGATAAAAGCGTTTTTAACAAGGAATCCAATGGTATTATATGAAAACTTGAAATTCAGTGAATTATGAAGGTCAATCGACACAAATAGACTTTAGCAACACCGGCAACAGAACATGGGGAGGCTCTGTGGCTAGTGGACTCTGAGATGTGTGTACAGCTACTTACACTACCTTTTTGGACGGTACATCAACATTGGCCCCAGCATCGATTAGGATAGGCACATGGTCTTCTATGGCCAAGATCTTATCTTTGGTGGTTTGAACTTTCCTACAGTAGGACCTAAAAAGGCTATTGTGGTTTCGCTATGATGTCCTTGCTATGGTACCCTAGGTCTGGACTTCTGACCATATTGAAAATTAAAATTAAATCTGACAAAGCTGTTTAGCTAGTAAAGAAAAAAGCAGCGAAGTATGGCTGATATTCATGTCACATTGCATCCATCTTTGCAAGATTGCACCACCAATGAGAATCAACGTTTGATACCGAGACCACCTACACTTAAGGAGCTACGATACAATCGAAGAATAAAGATTCTGCAAGTTATTGGTGTTGTTCTTAGTATGTTAATGTCGACAACAGCTTTAGTAAATAGTTCACTGAAATTAGCTGATGAAAAACAAAAGAGCACTGTGATAAAACACGGTATCTACGATAGAATAGGCAATATTGGGTGCCAAGATATATCGGGAACCACAACGCTATACACCGGTAACACTGTCAGCTACAACACGTCCACTGGCTACACTGGCTTTAAATGTATGCCTGTCTATGCAGATGAGATCAAGTACTACGCTAGCAATGAGTCTACCTATAACAGGACGGAAAATATAGATTATGGAAAGAAAACCGTATATATAACTTTCACAGCATCAAACTACTACAGTTCTGCATGTGCGGTATGCATGGTCGAGGGGCGTGACTCAATAGTGGTCCTACCTGGCACATACGAATGCTTGAATTCATCTTGGACCAAGGAATATAATGGCTACTTGATGACTGGCAACACATGTGTCGACAAGAAGATGATAGGTGCACCCTTACTCCCAAGTGATTCTGCCAATCTGCCTGCTCTAAGGCACGAGGTAGCAACAGATGACATCGACATATATTACGAAAATCAGAAAGTTCTTAGCTGTGTTGTGTGCTCTAAGTAGAATCTATTATAGATCTACAAAAGACGGTTTCATAGCAATATATTTTTTTTAGTTGCCTTTAGTTTACTAAAACAACTGTGTAACATGTATGTGCCCTCAATTGAAACTATAATCTCTATAATTTATTATGAGCTCTCTTATGTACTAGTACGCAAGAACAAAGCTATTATTGTCAGTAATATTGAAAACTACTATGTAGCCTGTACTCGTGAATATTTATTTACAAACCAAATCCAACTAAAGTGGATTGAAACCTTCTATCGAACTATACCCCTACCAGGGGCGTAGCCAGGATTTGAGAGAGGGGGGTGCTGAATTACCAGTGCATGGAGTGCACTGGCGGTGCAACATGTGCCCCAAATTTTTTTTTGTTACATGCTCTGAGATTGATTCTAACGCAATCTGGCTAAAGAAATGAGGGTACTGCTGCTTTGAGGGTACTGACGGTTAAGCCACATCTTCATCTGAAGATGTCCTGCATTGTTTTGAGTTGTGACAATTAAATCATGCATACAGCTGCTAACCAGGTTCTGCTTGTGAATTAGCAGGACAGCTAGGGTGGCAAGCCACTTGCAGTTGCAGTACTGAATATTTGGAGGTGGAGCTAGCTAGTTGGAGGTGGAGTTTTGAGTTGATCGTGCAATAGAGCTCTAGTTCTCTCGGGTGCTGGAGCACCCTCTGCACCCATCTAGCTACGCCACTGCCTACTATGCTAACGAAAGACCCAATAGTGTGGATGACAATGGGTTAAACCATAGATGGTACCATAGATACTGTACACTCCGCAGCTGTGTAAGTGAGTTGGCAGAACTGGCCAGAGACAGATAAAAGAGAATCTATGTATTAACAGAAAGGATATTGATGCTGCAAGTGTATTAAGCGAAGACAGTAGTAGTGACTGTGAGGAGGTAGAATGAGTAGAGGAAGTACAGTCCAGTGCAAGATGATATTAACTATTCTATAATTAGTCTGTATAGTAGATCTACCCCTGTACCCATGTAATTATATCCAAAAAGCAAGCCACTCAATGTTGGTAGCATGCATGTAGATCAAAAGAAGTGTGGCTGACTCATAACACTAGCATGAGATAAGCAAACGGGTGAAATTGTTGATGATCTGTACGTGTACGTGTACGTGTACATGCTAATATTATAATAGTCTTGAGAGTATTAATTTATAGTACACGATAAACTGTTTCTTGATCGTTTACGAAGTGGCTGTGAGAGAGACACATTCCAACTTGCCGGTTCGAAATTCCTATACAAGTGTAGATACACGGCACTTGAAAAGAGGTTGGACGTTAATGCTGTCTTCACCGATGGTGTTGCCTAGAGAAGTAGCACTCGAGTAGGTCCTGGGATAAATTTCACTTGATAGTATAATTAGCTAACATTTGGCAATGGATATCTTAGCTCAGCGAAAGACAACACTGCAATTTGGAAAGTTAATGACATGTACATGTACGTGTGAACTTATTGATAGAAATCATAATTGTAGTTGTAATAAGAACGTAGCATTAATTTTTGTTTAACAGTACATGTACATGGATTTTACATATTTTTCTTGAGGCTGTATTTTTCCAATAACTTTACTGTATGCTTAGTTAATAGATTCTCCTGCTGCATCAATACACGAAGGTTTTCATCAGCTAAATATGCAAAAAGTAGGCTCAACAGGTTTAGAAATAATCTCACGCAAAAAGTGCAACTAACTCATGCTTTAGCCCTTTCTATAGCACTTAAACTTTCATAACAGTTGTCAAACATAGATTCTCCTCGTAGTTTACAGTGTACTTCAAGTATTACTACTGAATGGTAACCTGAATATTTACTGTCCAAGCCAAAAATCTCACACAAAGTATTTTTACAGGAAAATTTATGCTAAAATATGATATTCTCCCATGAGCTTAGAGAAACTAGTCTTACCTACAAGCCCACTGCAAGTATCAATGTGTGCCGGTCATTTTCACCAGTTTTCAGACACGGAACACTGTTTACTACGCTCTGGTTGCTATATAAACATGACAGTTACAGGGTTTCTAACATAATCTGCTCGTTACGATGATAGCTTCAGACAATTCCCGTGGACCCCTCCGGATACTAGGCCGTTTCACATCCACGTCAGTACTGTATCATCTATGGTTAAACTAGTTGGGCGTAGCCCGACCGTCGTCTCCCTGACGGGAGGTCGGGTTGCAAGCCTATCTGGGATTTGTTCTAGCGCCACTATAGTGGCGCCCTATCAGATTGCAGCATTTTTCACGTGCTTGGTTACACTTCCGTTTGCATCTAGTTGCAAAACCGCATGCAGTATGCTGTGGTTTATCCACGTCATCATGTCGGTTAACACCCACTTGAGAAGAAGAATATTCATGGCAGTGTTACATAATGCTGCAGAACAAATCCCAGATAGGCTTGCAACCCGACCTCCCGTCAGGAGACGGTCGAGGCCACGCCCAATTAGGGTTAAACCATGTTACAGTTGTGCTTTTTGTTCCGAACCACAGTATGTGGTTACTACAGTTGTACATCCTAGCTATAGTTAATGGTAATACCTCAATAGCTTCCTACCACAAAGAATAAACACCAAGGAGATTCATACTGGATTCTATTTCGGTTTCAAACAACATAGTATACATAATATCTTCACGTGCATGGCCATGTGATTACTATGTTGGAGAAAAACAGCAGTGCATTATAACTAACCAAGCTGACAAGAGACAGTAGTTAGAATGGATGATGATAATGAGCAACGTGAAAATGAGAATCTACTACCACCACAAGGAGGGAATGCTCACTATGGGCCACCAGAGCCAAGGCGACGACGACAGCATCTACAGATATCGCCAAAGCCACAAAACAACTTTGGAAAGATTCTGAAAGGATTATTCTATGTTGCAGCAATTTTAATGGCAGTGATAGCTTTGATAGCTTTGATAATGAGTGCGATTGCAATAAGCCAGAGTGCTGCTGCAATAAACCAGAGTGCTGCTGCAATAAACCAGTGCAATCAGATGCCAGTGAAATATACAACCTACGAAAGAATAGGCAACACAGAATGCCCAAAGATCTCGGGGACCTCACTGATATACAGAGGTATCACCATCAGCTACAGCTACAACTCCACGCAAAACGCACCAACGAGCTACTCTGGCTTTCGATGCATGCCTCGTGATAAAGAATATATCAACTATTATAATATAGACAAATACGAATATGACAAGGAAGAAGCAAACAGTGGAAACGTAACTGGATATATAACATTCACTGATTCAAACCACCACGATGCTCTGTGTGCCGTGTGCATGGTTGAGGGGCGTGGCTCGATCATGGTCATACCAGGCACAGACAAATGTTTAGACTCGTGGACCAAGGAATACAATGGCTACTTGATGACTGGCTACACGTGTGTCGACATTGAGATGGAAGAGGATGGTAAAAAATCCTGACAGAACGGCTATTCTAAGGCACGAGGTTATATCGTCAGCGGTTAACAAAAACTACCAAGACAACAATGTTCTTAGTTGTGCTGTGTGCTCCAAGTAGAATGCGTGAACTCTATACAAAACGTGTGATTATAACGGTTAATTTTAGCAAGACCAGAACATTTTTTTTAGTTGTGTAGTGCTCTAGTAGAATCTATGTAAAACAAACTCGATACCAAAGCGTATGATTTTACGTATAATTTTTTTAAGATTTTTTATCAAGATATAGTTGTGACATGTTATTCAACAAGTATTAGGGCTTAACAAAAATCATAGTCAGGATTGCATTGAGGGGGGTAATTTTCTCCCCACCTGGGCCTATTTCGCCCCTTCCTAGGAACTAGAATATTCATTATTATAGGTAGTTGTACAGCTATTATTATCATGAGTTGTGAGCTGAAATTGCACCAGAATCGATCTAAGGCTATCAATCGTCAAGAAGTCTTAACAACAATCATAGTGAACCATGTGACTTAGTCAAGAAAACTATACACAGCTAGAACAAACAGGAACAGTGAAGAGATATGCAATGGCTCACTATATCAACAAGATGAGCAAGCGAGGCTATTGCAGAGGAATTAACCCTTTTGTGGCTTTAACTAAAACAAAAAAATACGAAAGAATACAACGAGTATCTCCTAGGGCCTCTATAGGTTACAAGGTGGTGTCACAATAATGTCAACCAGCTACAACGGTTTTCAATGTATGCCAGTTAGTAAAGAGTACATCAAGTACTAGCTATGCTATTGGCAGTAGAAATTGTAAAAGTGCTGCAGGAACATCCAGGATGTTCACAGGGCTTACAATGGGTTTTGTAACAGAGACAGGTGCAACTGAATACAAGTGCGTTTCAACAGGTGATGACATTAAGATTCAATACTACAATGACACTTCATCGGTATACAATGACGAAAAACAAGTAAAATTTTTAACGTAACCAAGTATAAAACATTTCGAACCGACAGATTAGATACCAATTTAACGAGTAATTTTTGCAAGATTTGTTACCAAGATATTGTAGGGGTTGTGATACAATGTACGTTATATTCAACAAGCATTGAGGGGGGTAACAAGCTTACACAACAACAGCTGTTACATATGTTACTGTTGTTTACATATACACAGCTTCACACACAACAAGCGGAAGTACGTGGATGTATACCATATTACTGCAACACTTTGCTGGTGGAAAACCGTTGAAAATGAGCCAAATCAGTTGATATATCTATATTACTATTGCGCTCTGGCAAGGATTGTGTGTTATTACTAGTACTATTTGAGGTGTATTTTTTGCGAAGTGATCATATATTTTGGAAGCTCACAAAACATTATAGTAAACCAGTATTTGGTCAAAGCAAGTGTCATAATTATATATAAAATACACTATTATAATTAATGAAACAACAAAATGCAACACAAAATTAACGTTCAATTATAGGCTTTTAGATATACTTGTATGCTTTCACCTTTGCTGTGTCCACTTAACCTATAGACAGGTAAGACTATTACTGAAAAAAAAAGGTCAACTGTACTTTATTTGGCTGGTCATGTGACCGTGTCGTACCTCCTCTGCCATAATACTAAAATGTTTTGCAAGGGTTGACCACAATAATATCGCAAACCTACACGATCCTTGCCAGAACGCAATAGTTAGATAGCAAAATTTTTTTAAATTTTTCACTTGAAAAATATTCTAGTAATTACGATACTTGCTTGAACGATTAATTCCACTACTGTATAACAGTTGTGTGCGTACATTGTGTGTGTGTGTGTGTGTGTATGTACAATGGTTTAAATATATATAGCAGGGTTCTGCCCAGGATGAGTTGAGTGGTGGCTAGACCACTATAGGGGGTCCGGGAAATTTGAGTGTTTATTTACACTACATTCAATTTCATCAATTCTAGAGACTAATTACACCAGAACATTTTGAATCACTAAAAATAGATTGTTCGTCTCTTCTCTTCTTTTTTGAAGCCCAAAGCCAGTCATTTGCAATCTTGTAGCCTACTTTCCTCCTCTCCCACTTGCTGTGGAGTGGCTTGACTCATAAGCATCAAAACCGGCATGCAACTCCAGGTTGAACTGCATCATCATCACTATATAATAATTATACAGTAGCTGCTAGCACTAGCACTGGAATCAGTTTCTTGGCATCTCCTCTTAGAAGTATAGGACTATATACTGTCTATCTCTAAGTCTTTGGATGTAGCACTAGTCTAAAAGAGTTCAGAATAGTTTACTAACTTGTACTTGTTATGCACCTATCATTGCAAAGCCCCACTACCCCCCTCCCGGGACAGGGGGGGGCTTTGTCAATTATGAGTTGCAAAGGACTCCCCCCCGGGGCTATTTTATTTGACAAACCCCTGGCAAAACCCCAGGGCATGACAGTTAAACACAATAATAATTGCAATACTTTAGCTGATACAGACAAACAGCTATGATAATTATACTGACTTTACAAAGTTCCCACCCCCAGGGCTAGGTTTTACTAACAAAGCTCACACAAAGCCCCCCCTTGTCCCGGGAGGGGGTAGTGGGGCTTTGCATTGATAGGTGCATTATTCTTGTGGCACTGAATATTGCTGAGTAAGCATGCAGTAGTGCTGCCTCAGCACAATAATGCGCATGCTCAGAACAGCTGCAGCTGCAGCTATAGCTAGCTTAGCTGTAGAGTTACTAGTACGTGGTCGCAGAGAGGTGAGTGGTGGTCGTTTATAGAGCTGCAGTGGTCGGTGCCGACCACTGCCGACCACTGTGGGCAGAACCCTGATATAGCCATGATTTTTAGTTGGCAAACTGGTTTTTATTTAGTCAATAAACATATTGAGACAGACATATTCATAGTAAATGGCCAAATAGAGAATTGCTGACAAAGCTGTTCTTATAGTTACTAAGACTAAAAACCTTGACAAGCAGCTAGTGAAATATGCAAAATCCAGAAGAGGAGCGTGAACCTTTGAATAAAGAACAAAGAAATGATCAACCAGCTGCAGAAAACAACCTCAGAGAGAAGATTCTGAAAGGATCATTCTATGTCCTGACATTTTCAATGGCAGTGTTAGCTTTAGCACTGAGCTCTATTACACTACACATTTCTCAGAGCCAGAGCCAGAGCGACAAAATCGATATCCCAGTGGTGAAATATACGACCTACGAGAGAATAGGTAGCAAAGATTGCCCAAAAAGCAACGGGACCTCACTGATATACAGTGGTGTCACAGTCAGCTACAGCTTCAACTATACAAACAACATACCAACTAGCTACTCTGGCTTTCGATGCATGCCTACTGATGACGAAGATATCAACTATTATCCTGGCGACAAAGAGTCTAAGTACACCCTCATGGAACAGGTGTACAGTGAGAATATAACTGAATATATAACATTCACAAATTCGAACTACCACGATGCTGTATGTGCCGTGTGCATGATTGAGGGGCGTGGCTCGATCATGGTCCTACCAGGCACAGACAAATGCAAGGATTCTTGGACCATGGAATACTATGGCTACTTGATGACTGGCAATACGTGTGTGGACAAGAATATGATAGGTATTGACGGATCAGGACATCCTACAAGAGTGGTTTTTCTAAGGCACGAGGTAACATCGTCGAAGGTTAGCAAATACTACCAAGACCAGAAAGTTCTTAGTTGTGTTGTGTGCTCTAAGTAGAATCTATGTAAAACGAACTCGATACCAAAGCGTATGATTTATTAAATTTTTGCAAAATTTAATTTGTTACCAAGATATAGTGTAGGGGTTGTGATATGTTGCATTCAATTAGCTCTATTAATTAGGACAGTGTGTTATTTCATGGGAAATTCTTTAAACCTGTTCCAAGGTCTGTTTCAAAGCTTTCAGAAAATCATAAAAATTGGGAAATTCAGATCAATGGTACTAGTTACGGCCATTGAAACCCCCCTCCCCTCTGTTTAGACCATGTTTGATGACTGGTTAGGCAGCCCCTCTAATTAATTAGAGGAATGCAACCCGCTAGTTAAATATAATCAGGCGTTTCTATTGCTCCCCTAATTAAGTACTTGGGGGTAAAGACGTGGCCTAGCCACCAGTCATAGCTTCAGCTCAGTCATGCCCTAACCACATGTAGAGAAGTTTACCCTAACAACAGATATGAAGAGCAAGCATTACTATATACAGTATCCTATAACAATTAAATACAGGGAATTCAAGTTATGGCAGCTAAAATAGTCCCCAAACCATTGAGCTTTTAGAAAATCATTGACAACGATGCTTATTTATGGCAAGAGCACTTATCTATTCTTGGTCACGGCCATTAAACTGCAACCTCCCCCCCATCCGTTAATTAATGGTTCGGGGACTCTTTTAGCTGCCATGCATAACTTGAATTCCCTGTATTTAATGTTTAGAAAGTACGAAGGTCTCTTTAAAAAATCATGAAATTGGATAAGTTACGGCCAACAAACATCATAGTACATGACATACAGAGCTAGAGCAAAAGAAAATAGCAAAGTGAGATACAATAATTATGGCTTGTATATATACCGTATAGCGCAACATTTTCACTGATTTCATAGCTTTTCTATCCTACACGTCCATGAAAATTGGAATTATCTGCTATAATGTGCAAAGATTAAAGGCAGATTTTGGGAAGATAAACGTACGTAATACGATAGCTTAAATAACTGGTAAAATTTGGCGCATAATCAATAAGCCTTAAGCTTGAGCCTACACACAACAAGCTGAAGTACATGGATACACCAATGCCAAATTGACCCTTTTCAATCTACCTATTGTGTTTTGGCAAGGATCGTGTGCAATTTGAGATACTTTGCGAAGTATATCAATGGTCGCAAAGTTCGATGCTCTCAAAGCATTCTTTGGCCAAAGTAAGTGTCATAATTATACACTAATTATAATCAAGAGTTCTATTAGGAAGAAGAGTACGCAACTCCACTTAAAACCATAGGGGGCGTTTCTCCAACCTTACGTCGCAACCACATGCTGTTGTATAACTGAACTGTGAAATCAAAATTGCAATGAATACCGTATAGCGCGAAATTTTCGAGGCATTTATATTTCGTGGATTGTCCTCTAAAAGCCATTTGATGACTGCTTATCGGAAGCCACGCCTTTAAATCTTTGTATGTTATAGCAGATAATTCTAATTAAAGAACAATTTTTGTGGACTTAATTTTCATGTACAATTCTAACCCACGAAATCCGCGAAAATTAAGCCCCTCGAAAATTTCGCGCTATAGTAATTATGGTAACATAGTGATGTTTGTGATAATGATTACTCATTTACAACTGCCAGTAGGAAAGGCATAGTTACCAATCGCCTTTCCTGCTAGTTGCGGTTACTACAGCCAGTATCTGTGACGTATGATTGGAGGAATGCTTTTTGTGCACAGTCTATTGGAGTTGCGTACTCTTCCTAATGAACTCTTGGTATAATGAATACCAACAAAAATTAATGCAGCAAGTAAGACCGACGTGTAGGACAACTTCATTATTCTGATATGTAACGCCGTTCACACAGTATAGGCGTAACACACTTTATGGTTGCATACTTCAAATTTTGTTTACTTTAGGATGGTATGATTATATCACGAGAACACAATACACAAAAGAAGGTGAAGACATTCGTCTCTTATGACAAGAATGCGCTCTTAGACTAGTACTTTAGTGAAGGGAACCAAACACCGAAAGGTATCAACATCAACAACAAAATCAGATACTGTATTACTAGAATGTTTTGCTGGTGAAAAACCTTTGCGAATGAGCCAGATCAGCAGAAGATTTGACCCTTTGCGATCTAACTATTGCGTTCTGGCAAGGATCGTGTGTATTTACTATTTTATTGTTGCGAATTGATCAACCATCACAAAGTTCGCAAATGTTTGATGCTCGCAAAACATTCTAGTAATACGGAATATGCAGTAGATACTTTTGAATCTGAACATGATGTACACAACATACTTTTCGGGCCAACTTGTCTAATATTGCATCTATTGAACATTCGATCCAACAAAATATTTATAATACAGATAATAATAATAATTATGTTTACGTGTGTTTATTAATGGCAGCTGTACCTTGTCGCTAGCTTCCAGCACGGTGCTATCATTGGTCCGCACGTGCTCCAGTAGAGCTGTGGGCAGGTCACTACCAGACCACTGACAGTGTGGTCTTGAGGACTCTGTGTAGACTGTCCACTAGTGAGAACATCATTAGTAGCGGCTTGTACACCGAGAACTCTGCCGGGGAGGACGAGGAGAGGCTGTGGGGGACGAATAATAAGGCTCACAATCCAACAAATTGTTTCATGTGTTGGCTGACGTACAGATTAGCTTCAACATAGGATTATCAGGTCAATTATAATTGGGTATAGGTGGCAGGAGTAAAGTGTATCCAATAGAGAGATGTAACCATAGATAGAGTAGAAGAGGGATTGGAAACGGAAGTACTCTCGAAGTACCATCCGTGTATCTCCGCGGTTTTAATCGAGGCTTACTTTTTAACACGAGGGCTAAACATGAATAATTCATGAGAATTGTTTTGCTCTCTGTATAAAGAAGTCCACGAGCAGTTCTGCTGCTAAACATCAACTTTCTCTAATACTTGAGGCCATTTGGGACACAGGACACTATTTAGTTATAAAGCCTTAGCTATATCAAAGGTACTATAGGAACACAAGCATGAAAAAGCGCTCTGTGTACCTCTAGCTACTTCACGACAATCGAGATTATATTTTCTTTGTTTCCAATTGATACCTACTATCAGGGGGCATGTGATTCAGTAATGGGGGTAGCTCTGAGATGTATGCTTTGGACACAATAAATTTCCCGGGCTTTTGCGGGAGTTATGAGGAGATACACGGATGGTCCCAGAGCCACTACGTAGACTTCATTGTAAAACATCACGTGAATCACTTCCGTTTCCAATCCCTCTTCTACTCTATCTATGATGTAACTAACTATCTATATAGGTATGGGTGTGGTTGTACGGTGTGTGTCCGTGCGTGCACAGTGTGTCTACCTGCAAGCATGTATGCGGTATGTACATATAGTGCATACCGTAATCGTTCTAATTATAGAACCAGTAAAAAATAATTATTTTTCTAGAAACAATGTACAAATGATTTTATATGGTAGTATAATTATGGGCGTTATAAAAGAGGGCGTCCTAACCGAGGCTGGTTCTATAATTAGAACGCTTACGGTAGTTGTGTCACACTGCATGGTAGTGATCAAAGTCCTCCTCACACACTCTGCATGGAAGCTGAGATGCTCTTTAGAAATTCAACACTTCTAGTTTAGCTTTCTCACCAAGATTGACAAGCTGCAAATTATAAGCATAATCATAATTATATAATTATATATGTAACTGCATGTGCACACACCTTTCCAATCTAAAGGTAAAACAATTGTTACCATGCACACTGAAACTGAATTTTGAAGGAATGCATCATAATTATAGATATAGCTACATAGAGTCATATTACCAGTCGTGTGCATGCAGAAATAGTAATCAATGTCTCAATGAAACAAACAAAATAATTACCTTCTTCGATTTTAGTAGCTACATCATTGCGCTCAACAGTAGGACTCCTCAGACATTCACATATGTACGGCCATGTGACCAGATGTTTTGGATGTTTTGGATCAGAGACTTCAAGACGCTTGTTTACCATCTTGCTTCAAAGCCATGTATCTACATGTAACTCAATCCACGTGCAGCGTCTATGTACAAATCATGCCATTTGTCTGCAATTTCACTTTAGCTGGTATTAAATTTAAATTCTGCTCATTGTGAATTATTCATAGCGTTTCGATTCATTGCATTTTCCAATTATCTGCAAGTACACATTTTGGTGATTTTACTCTCATTCGCAGAAATAGCAGAAATTAATACTCGCGAAATATGTCACCTTAAGGTTGTGTATCTTGTGTGAAAATTGGATCAAATAGCCTCCGAGAATGAAATTAGATAGGATATAGGTAAAACCGCTAAGTGCTGCAGACATTATTCATTATAAATTATACTTACACTATGACGCTTTATCAACCGCACACATACAGAGCACTTTGCACATTACAAACGTGTGTTAGACAATAGTAAAACTGCAATAGTAAGACGCTCAATCCCAACACTAATTTTACCCTTCCTTCAAAGAGAGATCATGCTTTAGACTTGCTAAGATGAGCACTAACTAACTCACAATGGATGACGATTGCATATTAACAGTCCAATTACGGTGTGGCTGGGAGTTTTCTATCTCCATCTCCATTTCATTTTCAATTTCAATTTGACCTCGATCCACCAATTCTTTTGTGAAACCATCTCTTTCAAGCTCCTCTCTAATTATCTGTAATAATGATAATGTTACACTGGCATGCAGGTTTATAGGCTCAACATCAACGATCAGCTACGAAATACATGCATGCATGCAACACGCATATCACTCAGGAAACCTATAACCTCTAAATGAGTGTGTAGATCCTAACAGATCACACATTTCACGTCAATTACGACAACATTACAAAGCAAGTTCTTCCTGCTAAACAGCAATGCACTGCACATCCTCTCAGTTGTAAAACATAACATTTTACGCAAAGTAGTATACCAACTGAAACTGGATGGATCCATAGCGTTCACCAATAGGAAAGTGTCCACTAGCTCTCCAGGATCTCAAACTTTTTGCTCTGATCTGTTGCTCGAGCAAAGACTAGTCTTTGTTGATGGTCAGAGTTTAAGCTCGCAAAGTGTTGTATTTCCAGGGCTCACATTTCACATGATAAATTGTTAAGAGTTTGCGGGAGTCTCAAAGTCAGTGGCTAGGTCAAAGGATATGTGTAAGACACACGTATCGATTCCTTCAGGTAGGCAATTCTCGGGGAATTTAATTTTAATTTTTAATCCAAACTTGCTGAACTCTTGAGGTTTGTTAGTGACTTCCAAAAAAGATTCTCCAATGTGACCTGCACAGTGATTCAAACGGTATTGTACCAGAGAGCAAGCAAGCTACACTACATACACTACATACATCATTAATATTCTACTGCACAAAATGAGCCTTAAATCACATTAAGTTTTAAAGAAATATCAATAAAACCTGGTGATGGTTTGGATTCGGTGCTATTGCGTTTCCTAATTGTTAACTCTTCATTCCTTCCAGTAGAGAACTCGCCTGAAGCTGAATAACAAACATAATTATCATCAACATAAACCATTAGCACATGCAGCATGCATGCAGCTCCATACATTTCTGTTGACAATCGAAACTGGCTGCCCAAAGAGGGGTCTCTCCCGACTGTATAATTATAAGAGGAAAACAGCATGTTACAGTTGACACTAATTACCTAACAATTTACATTTTTTATACCTCCACCCACTCACTCATGTACCATCCTGGGGTGCTATAGACACAGCTTTCTGAGTGAGACAATCACTTCGCCAACTGATGGTCTCTGTTGAGATCGGTCATGGAGGCAGCTAACAACAAGAGGATAAAGAGCGTGTTTCTGCCCCATTTGGTCACCATGGACAGCATCAGTGCTTCGACGCATGAGCTCCACCTTTCCATCATCCACATACTTGATAGCATCGTCAGTTAAGTAGGAGACTTTATAGGGAAATCACGGATAACAGTGTGAATGATAAGATGACCGCGAATGAGAAGATATCCAGCTTGGTAGTGGAGGTGGGTGGTTCCACATGACACTCGGGAGGCATGTAGGTTGGAAGTCCCATAACATGAGGATCCGGGTCCACGTAAGTGGACTCACCCATGTCTCCGATCTTGGCAGTGAGGTCCAGTAGAGTGAGCAGGATGTTGAGAGCAGTGAGATCACGATGGATGAGGGGAGGGGTCAGAGAGTGGAGATAGTGAAGGTCCTTGGATACATAATACAGAATATGGATTTTAGTGGCGATATTCGTGTCTGGGTTGTTTTTAACGTAATCAGCTAAGTCAGAATGAAGCCTCTCCATTATTAGACTGATGTCGTTCTTATCGCGACCGTAATGGACTCCAACAAAAGTGACAATGTTGGGGTGATCCAAAACACTCAGATTATGACACTCATTTTGGAACATTGTTAAAATCCTCTCCTTCTGTTCAAGGGATTGCTCTTGGAGCAATATGTGGTGTAGCTTCTTAGCAATGCAGTCTCTTCCATTCACTGTCACTCTAAAGACACAGCCATAAGCCCCCGAGCCAGCTTTGTCCTAGCCTCCTCTAGATCCAATCCTTCCATGCACCTGGACCACCAGAGGATCGATCAAGGTCTCTTCTTATAGCCATACTTAAAAGTACCATTAACAACCTTTACCATAGATCTACATGCACCTGTACCCAAGCTTGAGGAAAGACTGTCATAATAATAACTATGATCACACAATGATAATAACGAATTTTTCAGAAGCTAAAATGTTGGATATAAAACGCTAATGTCAACTAATCTTGTGAGTATACATGAATAACACTTGTAAAAATGTTTAATCATATATAATTATAATAAGTTTCTACAGGTAACTGGTTCAGTTGTCACTAGCGGTGGTGACTGTGACCGAGGAGAGCGACTCTGCCAGGAAGACATCTGGGTTGTCAATAGCAACAAGCAACCCTGTGCACGACAAAGCAAAAAAATTAAAATTGTGCAGTATTCCTTACAAAATGAAGTTTATTATTATAGGATTGAGGTTATATACAGCATATGAACGATTCAAGCAAAATGGGTATGTCACATGGTTTAGGTGCAAGTCACATGACTCACCCATGACATCAAGGAACTCTTGGAAGGACTCGCAAGATTGCACCTCATCTTGGAACTCTGTCAACAGCTGCAGCAACAGATCGAACCATGATTAGAATAGACAGTAACAATTGTTTAGTATGATACTTGTACCACTTTAGGGAATAGTTTACTTTAGGATGGTACGACTATATCACGAGAACACAATACACAAAAGAAGGTGAAGACATTCGTCTCTTATGATAAGAATGCGCTATAGTACTTTAGTAAAGGGGACCTAACACCAAACACGAAAGGCAACAACAATCAACAACAAGATCGAAGTAGATACTTCTGAATCTGAACATACATGTGCACAACGTATTTTTGTATTTTTCAGGCCAACTTGTCAAAAGATTAAATATTGCATTTATTGAACACTCCAACAAATATTTAATTTCCATACAGATCATAATGGCAGCTGTACCTTGTCGCTAGCTTCCAGCAAGGTGCTATCATTGGTCCGGACGTGCTCTAGTAGAGCTGTGGGCAGGTCACTACCAGACACTGACAGTGTGGTCTTGAGGACTCGGTGTAGACTGTCCACTAGTGAGAACATCATTAGCAGTGGCTTGTACACCGAGAACTCTGCCGGGGAGGACGAGGAGAGGCTGTGGGGGGTATATGTGGGTGGAGCCATGGATGAATGAGTACATGTGTATGTGCGTGTGAATAATAAAGCCAGTCACTATAAAATTATCATAGTTGTATTTCGAAGATTTGTTGGCTGACTTAAAAAGAGTACGGTAACTACAATATTAATCAGATCTAGAGATGTTGTTCCATAGACCCACCTCTTGATGAGGGAGGAGCTACTGTTCCTGGCATGGGCTAACACTAACAGTCTCTTGAGGATGGTGGTCCGATGCTCCTCCCACTCACTCAACGACTGGATGAACAGTGACACCACCAGCTGGTACTGGGGACCGTCCAACTAGTGGAGGGGGGGGGGGCCAAAGATCAAAAGTCACGTATCATAAACTATTTTGCCATAAGAGTTAACATACAGCAGTAGAAGGTGCAGCAATATTATGGCTATTGTGCATATGCTGACATATTACTATTATAGCAAACAATACTTATAGTGTAGGGTCGACAACATTTGTAACCACTTGTGTTCACCTCGTAAGCGGAGGAGACCCAGGTGTCAGGAGCAGCTGCCAGGAAGGTTGCTAGGTTCCTCTCCTCTCTCTGGTAGCAGTGACTCCTGTGCAGGGTGGCAGAACAAAGCAAGATAATGTACACTATAAGATATAAATTGTAAGTCCCCAATCAATATAAGAGGGTATTATGAGCTTAGAATGCAATGAAGAGAATAATGTATTGCTTACTAACACTTATCCCACACAAGTCATATCTTTTTAATGCCTAAAAGAAAGCTAAAAAATGGGCATTGAAGACACTATAATCAAACTTTTGAGAAGAAATATTAATTCGCTTACACACAAAAACAGGTTTAGCATGCAGGCCACATTAATTAGTTAGTGCTCACAGGTTCATGACGTGTGCTCCGACATGAAGGTAGTAGGGGAGCAGGTGCATGTTGCTCTGTGGACCGCCCCCTCCACTTTCCCCACTGAAGGACTTTTCGTACGCAAACCGGACCAGAATCGAAGTAGTCGATTGTCGTGAGCGAGGGTATGGAAGGAGGGGTCAAATAGTCCCGTACACTCTTGTAGGTAGCTGTGGAACCTGGAGGTGTGTGTGTGGGTGGGATATTACCAGCCTACAGTATTTAGCTCGATAGAAATAGCTGACAATGTGTCTAGACAGTATAGATCATACATTGCAGAACTGGAGAAGTGTATTTGGTAAAGATCATTAAGTATGAAACAACATTTTTAATACAGAAACCACCTCAGTCTCACTTTTCAATCAGGAACACCTATAAGAGAATTTGTAGGAAAGGCAGCACTGAAATAATAGCTAGCTGGAGTATACATATAGATCTAGTTATTTATACAGGGTAACCGGTTTTTGAGTGGGAAATAAAAGCGTTATCATAGTCATAACTTAACTATGATCATACGTACAATAATTATGTATGAACATTGGATACAATACACTAACGTCAACTACTCTTGAGTTCAAATATATATAATGATGATTGTATAAAAATCAATTGCTAGTTGCCATTGCAACCACAGACAACACACTTAACAAAGTGCAGAGTCAGTGTAGTAGTTCACACACTTGAGTGTGTCCATTCCTACTAGCCACATCATAGGCAGTACGTCCGTCCTGTATAGTGGGTATGTGAGCAGTTAGTGATGAAAGGAAAACATTCGTACAGCAGGAAATTTTCGTGTGGCGCAAAACATTTCGGTTTTTCGAGGGCAGAGCAAAGGATATAAACTCACACACACCGGTATTTCACATGCAATGCTGGGTTTCCTGGCATTGAACATGAATATCATTGTCCGCAAATATTTCTTCTGAGAGCTCTCGAGCCAAATATAAAAAATTTTCTGCTATGCAGTAGTTAGACAACAAAAATCATAACAATAAGGAAACAACATGTAACAACTATATAATAAGTGGATACAATCGTTATTTCGGTGATAAACACATGCTATAAAGTCATGTTACAGTAGATGTTATAATAATGTGACTCACATTATTCTGGATGTGGACGTCAGCCTTGGCCTCTAACAACATTCTAAAAACTCCACAGTGACCCTCCTGACTGGCCATGTACAATGCTGTGGCTCCATCATTCTGCATGTACACATCCAAATAATTACTAACAGACAAGCAGTAAATCTCACCTTATATTGAATGTCAACTTTAGCTTTTGCAGCGATTAACAATTCCACTGCCCTCACATGACCATTCTGAGCAGCTACAATCAACGCAGTGGCTCCATCCTGTACAGTGTCAAGATAGTGTGAGCAGGTGAACCATCACTCATCACAAACCCACTCATTATACAATATCACATGCAATGACCTAACGTCAGGGGATACCAACTAGCTGGTCTTTACACAAACATGACTGAAGTCCATTTGCATTGAGTTCGACCCCGGAAGTTATGTGGTCAATTATGGCTTTATTTATGCTTTATGTGGTGACAAGTATGCATGCTTCTACATGGACAATTCGCTATAAGTGAAGCTATCAGATAAAAGCGTTTTTAACAAGGAGGTTATACGTTAAACCTTGAAATTCAGTGAATTATGAAGGTCAATTGACACAAATAGACTTTAGCAACACAGGCAACAGAACATGGGGAGGCTCTGTGGCTAGTGGCCTTTGAGATGTGTGTATAGCTACTTACACTCACCTCATTGGGTACATCAACATTGGCCCCAGCATCGATTAGGAGCTCCATACATTTCTGGTGACCATAGAAACTGGCTGTCCAAAGAGGGGTCTCTCCCGACTGTACATAGGGAGAAAACAATGTAAACAGCATGTTGTGGGAAAAGTGTTGACAGTTAGCCTTGGCTGTTAATTAAGACTATTTCTTACTGGTTGCAATACAGACTTGTCTGGTTGTCCTGTTATAGACCATAAACCATATAATTATATATCACAGCAACTGGACCAGCTAATTGTACACTCTCCACTACTCAGTCTACTCATACACAGAGGTGACAGTACACACACTCAACCATGGAGGAATCAACAGAGTACACAAACACCACCATGCAGCGTGACTCACATTAGTCTTGATTTGGACGTCAGCTTTGGCCTCCAACAACATTCTAACAACTACATAGTGACCATTCTTACTGGCCATGTACAACACAGTGGTTCCATCCTGTACACATCCAAATAATCACTGAGTTGCAGACAAGCGGTAAATCTCACCTTTGCTTGAATGTTAACATGAGCTTTTGCTGCAATCAACAATTCAACTGCCTTCACATGACCATTCTGAGCAGCTACAATCAACGCAGTGGCTCCATCCTGTACAGAGTCAAGATAGTGTGAGCAGGTGAACCATCACTTATCACAGACCCACTCATTAAACAATATCACATGACTAACTAATGTCAGGGCAGGGTTTCACACAGGATTTTTAGCTGGGAGGGGGAAACGTTTAATTCAAGGGGGTCAGGTGTCGTTCTCGAAAAAAATTTTAGCGAAATGGTTATTAAAGGTGCAAGTTGGATCTTTTTTTGTTTCAAACCTTACTAGTATACTCTTCTAAGGATTGTAGACGTTTTTAAGTAGAAAAATCATACATTTTGGTAATCATTAATTCCTAGGGGGGGGGAGGTGGCCTCTCTATGAAAACCTGCAGCAGATACACAAATACCAGTGCTCTCTACACAAACATGACTAGCTCTGGTGTCTAATGGACTATAGGTCAACAGAACATGGGGAGGCTCTGTGGCTAGTGGCCTCTGAGATGTGTGTACAGCTACTTACACTCACCTCTTTGGGTTCATCAACATTGGCCCCAGCATCGATTAGGAGCACCATACATTTCTGGTGACCACTGAAACTGGCTACTAAAAGAGGGGTCTCTCCCGACTGTATACATAGGAGGAAAACAATGTAAACAGCATGTTGTGGGAACTGTGTTTGTGCAACAAAACCAACCTTCTCCTGAGTGTTGACTGTAGCCTTGGCTGCTAAGAGGACCCTCACTATCTCATCATGTCCATTGTAACTGGCTGCATGCAGAGCTGTCTGGTTGTTCTGCCATAAACCATATAATTATATATCACAGCAACTGGACCAGCTAATTTACACTCTCCACTACTAAGTCCACTCATACACAGAGGTGACAGTACACACACTCAACCAAATCAGCAGAGTACACAAACACCACCATGCAGCGTGACTCACATTAGTCTCGATATTGACATCAGTCTTGGCCTCCAACAACATTCTAACAACTCCACAGTGACCCTCCTTACTGGCCATGTACAATGCTGTGGCTCCATTCTGTACACATCCAAATAATCACTGAGTTGCAGACAAGCGGTAAATCTCACCTTTGCTTGAATGTCAACCTTAGTCGTTGCTGCAAGCAACAATTCCACTGCCCTCACATGACCATTCTGAGCAGCTACAATCAACGCAGTGGCTCCATCCTGTACAGAGTCAAGATAGTGTGAGCAGGTGAACCATCACTCATCACAGACCCACTCATTATACAATATCAAATGAGTGCCGTACTTCTATTGCTGTGTTTGCAAGACTACCGGATTATTAGCGCATGCGCTTTTAGCAGAGCTCTATATACGCTTATATTCGAGAATGCGCCTATAATGCAGTCACTTTGAGCCCCACCCAGCAACCGGATGTCTCTGTGATGAGAGCTGACTCGCAAGCTGGCTAGAAAGTGAGCAAGCAAGGCATGCAGGCAACCCCTAATGGGGCAACTAATACTGCATCGTATCTCAGTTGTATGTATGTATGTACCGTATAGCAGGTAATTTTCGGGGGACAAAATATTCGTGGTTCAGCAATATTGAGACATTTCGTGGGTAATATTTTCGTGGTTGGAGCTTGCACTGCTGGTAAAGGTAGGCAAGGTCGCTTCATTCGTGGGTAAAATATTTGTGGTCAGACCTCCAACCACGAATATTTTGCTCCACGAAAAAATTACATGCTATACAGTATATGTCACGCTCAGGAATGTCACGCTTCAGGAATGCGGAATTGGGTGTGGCTACATTCGGTTAATCTTTACTACCTCCAAACCGATCTACTATTAGCATAATTATGCAGAGAATAAAGCTATAGCTATATAAGAGTCTCACTTGAACAAGCCAACAACGACACTACTACTCTTGAAAGCAGAGTTCTTGAGAGACTGATTCTAGCCAAAAATGTACAAGTTATGTTTATTAATTGCTATTTCATAATGAAAGCACCTCGGTGGGTATCAAAGCTACATAACATTAAAAGCTGTTTTATACACACATTATACAATGATGAATATTAATTTTGCTGCATGCAGAATCCATCACAGGGAAACTCAAAGAGTGGGTTATGATCGACAATAATTGTTGTTAAAACGATCGATGCCAAGAGTTCAAGTTTAAAATTGATGGCTGCATCAGCAGAACCTTGCAGCGCAACTACCAATAGCTAGCGTTATAGTGTAGAGCTAGCTACTAAGTATATAGAGTAGCAACACTCAGTGGACAAGTTTTGGTACGTACTCTTCTGAAAAGGCTGCAATGGCATTCCAAGTAAGCAAAACTAGGCATAACTCGAGAACGAAGCATCATTTTGCAAATCCATGAATTAAAATCCAAGAAAACTAGAAGCCTATAGAAACTCTTATACTTACACTTCATTGATCCTTGAGCAGCTGTAGCAGTCTACACAGTACAGAGAGACAGTCACATGCACACACATATTAAAACACATGCGCACCAAGGCATAATTATACCCAAATCTCCTCTCCTTCTTTCTCCTAAATTGTACTTAAATATAACTCTGCGCGAGGCTA
This sequence comes from Halichondria panicea, assembly GCF_963675165.1. Lineage (NCBI taxonomy): Eukaryota > Metazoa > Porifera > Demospongiae > Suberitida > Halichondriidae > Halichondria > Halichondria panicea. The sequence continues at coordinate 5,519,012 of NC_087386.1, forward strand.
ATCATGCGTGTGCGTATACCTTGTACTATTATGTTACAATTCGTTTTACAGTTCATTTACATCATCATTTAAATTTACATTATAAAAACATTCATATTGACCAGGAACTTGGAATATCATTCATGTCTCACATTCTCTCAGCATGATCAGACAAGGTAACAGCATGCCCAGAGAGTCCTTCCTGATGGATATCACCATCTATAATTATAGCTATCATTCAAGAACTGTACAAGCTAATTAGCTCATAGATAAACTGAATCAATTCTAAAATTTCACTTTCACTCATAACCTTCGCATAATTGGAAAAGCGCTTCAATTTGAGTATAAAAAGTCTGCAGTTGAGCATGCGCTTAAAATAAATATACGCTTATGGTCGAGTAAGCGCTAATAATCCAGTTTCTGCTACCGTATTACTAGACATTTTGCTGGTGACTATCAGGAGCATTGAAACGAGCCAAATCAGCGAAAAATCATTCAATTTTTGTGTTCTGGCAAGTCTTACATGTACCAGTTGGTCCTCAGCTCGCTGACATAGTTTCCCAGACCCATTAGTTCGAATGTTCCATCATCTAAATAACCCTTTCCATGAAGATCAATTATGCAAAATAGTTTTTGTGAAGCGGCGATCAACACTCGCAAAATTCGCTATGTTTGATGCTCGAAAAATATTCTACTAATAGTGAATATGGGTGAAATTTCCCGGAGGCGTATAATTAGAAGGGGGCTTAGAAGTATCGTAACTCCACTTAATCGTATATGCTGTGCTATTAGCGACTGGAGAGTGCACAGCAATTAATCCTGTATCACATCTGGTGGCACATTGTCATTGATAGCGTGCAATTACCTGTCAAGTAATTGCACGCTGCAATTAGTATCCTTGCGATTGCTTGTTACTCGTGTAATCCCATATTGCACTCTTAGCCATACAAATTATTCACTACCAGTTCACGACTAGCTCTGGTGTCTAATGGACCAGGTCAACAGAACATGGGGAGGCTCTGTGGCTAGTGGCCTCTGAGATGTGTGTACAGCTACTTACACTCACCTCTCTGGGTACATCAACATTGGCCCCAGCATCGATTAGGAGCTCCATACGTTTCTGGTGACCATTGAAACTGGCTTCCCAAAGAGGGGTCACTCCGGACTGTACATAGGAGGAAAACAATGTAAACAGCATGTTGCGGGATACGTGTTTGTACAACAAAACCTTGGTCTGAGTGTTGACTGTAGCCTTGGCTGCTAAGAGGACCCTCACTATCTCATCATGTCCATTGTTAATGGCCCAGTGAAGAGGAACATCCTGTAGAGACAATATCATCAACCAACGGACATATTGGCACTGTAGAGACAGTATTCCCCTCACCTTGTCTGCCTGGTTGGGATCAGCCCCACACTCCAGTAGCTCCAGAACCACACCCACATTACCCGTCTTACAAGCATCTAAAAATTCCTGGGAGAAAAATGCATTTACTAATTCACTCACACAAAAGCACCAGCACACCAACACTTAGTCTATTTAATTATAATTCTGACACAATGGACAAATATGACAATGCACATTTATTTGATACCTCCACCCACTCACTCACGTACCATCCTGGGGTGCTGTAGACACAGCTTTCTGAGTGAGACAATCACTTCGTCAACTGATGGTCTCTGTTGAGGTCGGTCATGGAGGCAGCTAACAACAAGAGGATAAAGAGCGTGTTTCTGCCCCATTTTGTCACCATGGACATCAGTGCTTCGACGCATGAGCTCCTCCTTTCCTCCTATAGACTTGAAATAGTTGCGAATACTTTGAGGTACGTGGTTGACTTTAGGGAAATCTCCGATAACAGTGTGAATGATAAGATGACCGAATGAGAAGATGTCCAGTTTGGTAGTGTAGGTGGGCCGTTCCACACGACACTCGGGAGGCATATAGCCTACATTTCCCGGGGTGCTTGTTAGAACAATTTGAGTCAATCTCTCCAGATCAACGTATCTGGAGACACCCAGGTCTCCGATCTTGGCAGTGAGGTCCTCAGTGAGCAAGATGTTGGGAGCAGTGAGGTCACGATGGATGAGGGGAGGGGTCAGAGAGTGGAGATAGTGAAGGCCTTTGGATACATCATACAGGATATGGATTCTAGTGGCGATATTCGTGTCTCGATGGGTTTCAACGAAATTGGCCAAGTCAGAATTATGAAGCCTTTCCATTATTAGACTGATGTCGTTCTTATCGCGGCCGTAATGGACTCCAACAAAAGCGACAATGTTGGGGTGATCCAAAACACTCAGAATATGACACTCATTTTGGAACATTGTTACAATCCTCTCCCTCTGTCCAAGGTATCGCTCTTGGAGCAATATGTGGTGTAGTTTTTTAGCAATGCAGTCTCTTCCATTCACCGTCACTCTAAAGACACAGCCATAAGCCCCTGAGCCAGCTTTGTTCTCCTCTAGATCCAATCCTCCTTCCACCTGGACCACCAGAGCATCAAGGTCACTTCTTGTAGCCATTATTTTGCAGCAGTTTACATAGATCTATAAAAGGCCTTAATTTCTTGTAAAACTTAATGCATGCATGTGGATGTATGCAGAATCTAGTGCTTTTATAATAGCAACATCTTATACCCAATATTTAAGAGTACCATTAACGACCTTTACCATAGAGCTACATGCACCTGTACCCAAGCTTGAGGAAAGACTGTCTAATAATAACTATAATTATGATCACACAATGATAATAACGAATGTTCAGCTAAAATGTTGGATATAAAACGCTAATGTCAACTAATCTTGTGAGTATAATAACACTTGTAAAAATGTTTAATCATAATAATTATAATAAGTTTCTACTGGTACTGGTTCAGTTGTCACTAGCGGTGGTGACTGTGACCAAGGAGAGCAACTCCGCCAGGAAGACATCTGGGTTGTCAATAGCAACCAGCAACCCTGTGCACGACAAAGCAAAAAAATTAAAAATTGTGCAGACAAAATGAAGTTTATAATTATACAGCATACGAACGATTTAAACAAAAATGGGTATGTCACATGGTTTACGTACAAGTCACATGACTCACCCATGACATCAAGGAACTCTTGGAAGGACTCACATAATTGCACCTGATCTTGGAACTCTGTCAACAGCTGCAGCAACAGATCGAACCATGATTAAAACAATTGTTTAATACCTTTAACAGCATAATACGTGTACCTCTTTAGGAAATAGTTTACTTTAGGATGGTTTATGAGCAGATGGTTTGACAATGCCATGAGCACACAATAGACAAAGGAAGGTGATAATTTCCATAAAGATCTTTATGGCAGCTGTACCTTGTCGCTAGCTTCCAGCACGGTGCTATCATTGGTCCGAACGTGCTCCAGTAAAGCTGTGGGCAGGTCACTACCAGACACTGACAGTGTGGTCTTGAGGACTCGATGTAGACTGTCCACTAGTGAGAACATCATTAGTAGCGGCTTGTACACCGAGAACTCTGCCGGGGAGGACGAGGAGAGACTGTGGGGGGTATATGTGGGTGGGGCCACAGATGAATGAGTGTATAATTATGTGTGTGTGGGTGAATAATAAAGCCAGTCACTATAAAATTATCATAGTTCAAAAAATACTTCGAAGATGTGTTGGCTGACTTAAAGAGTACGGATTAACTACAATATTAATGGATCTCATCAGATCTAGAGATGTAGTACCAGGGACCCACCTCTTGATGAGGGAGGAGCTACTGTTCCTGGCATGGGCCAACACTAACAGTCTCTTGAGGATGGTGGTCCGATGCTCCTCCCACTCACTCAACGACTGGATGAACAGTGACACCACCAGCTGGTACTGGGGACCGTCCAACTAGCAGAGGAGGGTGGCAAAGGTCAAGAGCAAGCCACGTACCATAAAAAGCGTTTTGCCATTAAGAGTAACATACAGTAGAAGGTGCAGCAATAATTACTATGGCTATTGTGCATATGCTGACATATTACTAATATAGCAAACAATGCTTATAGTGTAGGGTTGACATTTGTAACCACTTGTGTTCACCTCATAAGCGGAGGAGACCCAGGTGTCAGGAGCAGCTGCCAGGAAGGTTGCTAGGTTCCTCTCCTCTCTCTGGTAGCAGTGACTCCTGTGCAGGGTGGCAGAACAAAGCAAGATAATGTACACTATAAGATATAAATTGTAAGTCCCCAATTAATAATATAAGAGGGTATTATGAGCTTAGAATGCACTGAAGAGAATAACGTATTGCTTACTAACAAACAAAACTTATCCCACACAAGCCAAATACCTAAAAAGAAAGCTAAAAAAATGGGCACTGCAGACACTTTTTGAGAAGACAGATTAATTTGCTTACACACAAAAACAGGTTTAGCACACACAGACCAAATGTTGCTAGTGCTCACAGGTTCATGACGTGTGCTCCAACATGAAGGTAGTAGGGGAGCAGGTGCATGTTGCTCTGTGGACCGCCCCCTCCACTCTCTCCACTGAAGGACTTCTCGTAGGCAAACCGGACCAGAAGCAGTCGAATATCGTGAGCGAGGGTGTGGAAGGAGGGGTCAAATAGTCCAGTACACTCTTGTAGGTAGTTGTGGAACCTGGGTGCGTGTGTGGGGGTGGGGTTATTACCAGCTGTACTCTTAAGGAGGTCGTGGATAAATGGTATTAGCAAGGGCGTATAAAAGAAGAGAGGGCATGCAACTCCTATATGAGCATAGTTCAAACGTGGGTGGAGAAATGTGTGCATTTGCTAAAAATAGAAATTTCATTTCATGCAGTCATGCACATTCATCCGCCCACGTTTGAACTCTGCTCATATAGGAGTTGCATGCCCTCTCTTCTTTTATATGCCCTTGGTATTAGCTCTAGACAGAAATAGCTGACATGTGTCTAGACAGATATTAGCGTACCTTGCAACAGAACTCGAGAAGTTGGTATGTGAAATCTGTGAGAAAATGGACAATACATTAATCTAGTGGTGGCATTTGAATACTAAATCTACTTATGTTCTGGCCTAAGCTAAACACGCACACACTAGCGGTTGTTTATTACTGGTCAGCTGATATCTCACCTCGGGCCCCCATATTGGCAGCAAGGCATTGCACTTGGTGTTGGCGTTCTGTAGAGTAGCACTCTCCCATTCGTCTCGACTCCGGGCAAGTCTGCAGAGGGAAGAAGTGGGGGTGGTGACAATGACACAATCTACCTCCAAACATAGATATTATAGAGTGCACGGCATAATGTACATCCTACAAACAATACATGCTCGATCATAACAACTGCTTATAACACCATTGTATTGTAGTGTGTCATGAGAGCTATTGTAACAGTGGACCAGCTATGGACTTGCTAGCAACTAGAACACAAAGGTCATTATTTCCAGGGATAGATTTGAGGTGAACGTACTTGACAGCTGCAGAGTGACATTCGTAGTGGACCACGTTGAAGTGTGACACGGTGGAGTAGCCCTGGGGGAACAAAATGGAGGCATCACATAACACACATCCTTACAGCAAAATTCAAGAGGAGCTAAGAGTAAAGTTGGTATACAGGTACAAGAGTCACCATGGATACGGTGAATGATGGTACTCACCACAGTCTTGCGTGGTTTGTTCTCAAACTCGTCCAACGCCACTTTCCTCGTGTACGTGTAGATACCGAGAATCTGGAGGCAAGGCAACAAGAGAATGACATTATACAAAATAGGCATTACCACTTGTACAAAACGACTCAATAATAATTCACACAATTATAATAGGTGGTTTTGTACGGTCACTCTCCACCAAGCCCTACCCCCTAACACACCTTCTGCGGTTGATTCTTATAGCCCTCGAGGCAAATGCAGCACTTTAGGCCTGACTCTTCAATCAGCTGTCCCTCCATCTCCGACACGAGTGTGGACTGTGCGATCACCTGACCCTTCTCGTTCACCTCCATACCCAGTGCACCCAGCTCCTTCTGTCTCATGGCCATTGCTCGTCGTTTCTTCTCCTCTCTAGTTGCCTTACGGACTCTCTTAATCTGAAAGGGGGGAGGGACATTACTAGCTGACTGTACTGTACACACACATGTGCTGTACACTCGAGGAAGAAGAAATGTAGTTTCACATGTACCGAACTTAAGCACTTTTAATATTGGTCAGAGGGGGCAGATTGCTATATAAAGTTACCACATAACGTGTATTTATACTTGCATAATGTAGCAGCGGTAATTGCATTGAGTTTCACCAGACATTAGGAAAGAGGCCCTCCAACAATGCACCCACCACTGCTGGCCACATATATGGCCACTCTCTCCTTCACATCGACAACCTCTAGTATCATACATTTCACAGTGAAAACTGAAAACTTAACAAGAGGTGCTTTTAGAGTGAAGACTTACAACCAGGTAGATAGGTAGTTACCCCAGTACATTACACTAACTGCTTTGGTGTGCAAATATACACGCCCTAATTAAAGTTCCAGGTAGAATTCTGGACACAAAATGCCACCTCATCATTCTTACCTCTTCATAACATGGTGGATGCTCTGCCACGACCTCTAGAAGGTTCTCAGCGAGCGTGCCGATGTGCTGGTCAGAGGCCACCTGCTCTAGTAGGTGGAGTTCTGAGATGACCTCCTTGAGTATCTCCTGTGTCTTCGTGTGCCAATGACAGAGACCGGCGAGCATCTTAAGCACGTACGGTAGTGATGGCTGGGAGATGCACAACTTCCACTCAGGAGTGTCGAAGGAGCCACTGTGTGTGCGGAGAAAGGGGGGGAGGGGCTTATAGAATAATGTTACACTGCTTTACTTTATTAATCTGAAAGGGGGGGGGGGGACTTTACTAGTACTGTGCACAAACATGTGATGTGCTGAACAACTAAAGGAAGGAGAAACACACTTAGCCTAGCTGAGCCTAAGGGCTTTTTTAATCATAGTAGGGGTGCAGATTGCTACCTAAAGTTACCGTATAATGTGTACTTATTTCAGAATTGTTATTATACGTATAATGTAGCAGCGGTAATTGCATTGAGTTTCAGCGTGCATTAGGAAAGAGGCCCTCCAACAATGCACCCACCACTGCTGGCCACATATATGGCCACTCTCTCCTTCACATCGACAACCTCTAGTATCATACATTTCACCTTTCAGTGAAAACTTAACAAGAGGTGCTTTTAGAGTGAAGACCTACACTTACAACTAGGAAGGTTCATTGCTGAGTAAATCCGTTAATGACAGACTGCAAAGCTAAAACAAATGGATTGTAAAATCAGCCATAGATGCTTAAATATACTGTTTGATTGTATGCGGTCTTTCATTACCAAAATTGCGCCATGAACTATAATTATGTTTTACGGACAGGTGCAATCAGTTCTGACTCTAGAAGACCATGCAGCCAAGATGACATATACGCCCAGCCCACTCTTACATTTTGCTCGGTACTTTGCTCTTGAGGTAGGCCACAGCTGCCGGGGTAAGCCCAGTCTCCTTAGCCAAGTCCTTCAGCTTCTCACCGCTAGCGTCTTTCTGTAAGGTAACGAATAGAGAGAAGGTAATTAAAGTGAGGTACAATGTGGTGGCTATGCTGGAGTAAGATCTAACATTCATATTGACTGCATTAGAAGACAAGAACCAGTATAATAAATACAAGGGACACGTCCTGACTCAATGGCTACATTATAAGCTATAGGTACAGTGATGGTTCCACGAGACCAAGAGGGTTAGTGCTTTATTGGGAGGAGAAATAGTTTAGTTGGCCCGGGAATAAACATTGTGAAAAGGCGGATTATAATTATACTTATGATTGTACCGGCTAAGATTCTACTGACCCCAATTCCAGCGGCTACTACACAGAAGCAGTCCAGATAGAGGGTGTTCTCAGCCGACTGGTGCAAGTCAAATCTGCCGAGAGAAAGGACAAGAACATGACAATAAACATTTTTAGGTATCCAACGGTAACGCAGAAGGCAACTGATTACAAACACACAGCACTAGAGATATTTCAAAACCATTAACTTACTTTTCAAAGTTCAGATAGGGTTCAAAATGTTGTAGTAACACGTTCATGTGACGTGGATCACCAAATGTCAGGAATGGGATAACGTGCATGAGGCCTTCCCGTATCGAGGGACTGGATTGGACGAATGAGCTCTCAATGTGCTTGAGGAACACCTGCAGTCTGTTGTCCTCTCCGTCAGGTGATATGCTCCCACCCTGTAGGGTAGTAACAATCATGGCCGGGGGTAAATTATCATCTCTACAGACTAGTTTAAAAGTGCACAAGTTTAAAATGGTAGCCGTGCACTAACTATTAATTTTGGATACTAACATTCAAAGCTACATTTTAAAGCAGCACACATGATACAGACTTCAAATGCTGCTCTCACATACTATCAGATATTAGCTAGATACTTTTGTGGTAGCTGGGTTAGCTGCTAATTCCAGTGACCTTCCATACATTAAGCTAGGTACTTGCCAACACAGGAGCTTCACTACTACTACTAGCTAGAGACTATAATAAGAGCTAGAACTTACATCAGTGCTGTCATGACTGGGTGTCCTCACCAACACAGGAGCCTCACTACTCGCCTCCTGGAGGAACCGCTCGGTCACTTTGAGAGTCTTCTCTGCCACAGCTGCTCCTATACCAGTGCTGTTGGCCTCCTCGTAGTGAAGAGACTGTAACAGTGTGTGTGTGGTGGGTATGAGTAACTTTATGCAGAAACGTAGGAATGTAGTGTGCATGTATGGAATAATACTCCAGACAAAAGGCACAGACATACAAACACGTATTTACGTATTACAGGTTATTACCATAATAGGGCTACCTAGTCAACGTTATAATATTATAACTTCCGAAGCTGTGTAAGCTAATACATTGAGCTCAGTACTTCTTAGAGGATATGCCCTCACGGCAACTGCTCAGGCTAGTGTACTATCATCTTCGCTCACGTAATTATGAGACACACACACACACACTAGGAATCGCTTACTGCGAGGAAAAGCTTTGACATTTCGAAAGTGGCTTTAAAAAAAAAAAGCTATAGCCTAGCTAGCCAGCTCACAGCTTATTACCAAGCAAGGGAGTGGATGCTCAAATTATAAATACGTTATAAACGTACAGCTATCAAAAACACATTTATAGCAAAGTTGAGAATCTTTATGTACCACAATAAAAAATATTTTGTTGTACTGCAAGCACCTCCCACTTACCAGATCTAGAATCCCTAGTAATGTATTAAGAGTATTGAGATGAGGTTGTAGGAGATATTGTCTGTTCTCCTTCAGCTTCACACAGTAACCTAGCAACTTGAGTGCAGCAGAGATCAAATTATGACCCTGTATGAAATCATCGACCCTAGCCAGTCGAGAAAGTACAGAGTCCAATCCTCCGCACTTAGACAAGATGGCCGCCATTTTGTACCCCTCCTCTTCGTCGATTTCATCTTTAGCAACGTCCAGCTGCTCAACCATATCCTCCGTGGCATCTCCTAGGAGACCTCGCATTCGGTACACGACACGCATACGATCACTTTTCTGTAGAGACAAATAAACCATGAAGTTTAAAACCACTTTAACATAATTATAGTGGATCATATAATTATTATGGTAATGTTCGTGAGTAAGCGTGTTGTGGGCGGCGGAGACCACACCCACAAGATAATAACCCACTGAGTCCTTGATCCTGTGGACTACTAGTCACTGTCTGCGATTGGAACGCCAGTAATGGCATCACACGCCAAGATTGGAACTTAAACCGCAACTAACGAAACTAAAGTAGTGCAATTGAAATGCAACGTACGCTTGGAGTCCTATGCCATTACATACAAAACCTGCAGCCTTCAATATTTTCCAAATTCACATACCCACAGAAATACGCCCCACCCACCCAACACACACACACAGTTACGACCTGGAAGCAACTTGAGTTTCATAGTATACATAATACCAACTGGTTTTGAGTTTGCCTTACGTTTGGTTGGGCGCACCAAATCTTCTTGTAGACATCCTTCACTGGCAGGTCTAGAGAGATGATTTTGTTAGCTACCAGTAACTCCATTCCAGTGTCGTCTTCCAGCAGCGCCACTAGCTCACAATCTGTGTGGTGTGTGATGTGTGTGTGGTGTGTGTGAAGAGTGAGTTAGGTAGCTATATATACCTAACAAGTGAAAGCTTAACGAACACTATACTATAGTAGGTAATTTAAAGTGGATATAACAACTAAGGCATTGTTCGTGAGTAAGCGTGTTGTGGGCGGTGGAGATCACACCCACAAGATAATAACCCACTGAGTCCTTGATCCTGTGGACTACTAGTCACTGTCTGCGATTGGAACGCCAGTAATGGCATCACACGCCAAGACTGGAACTTAAACCGCAAAACCACAACATACAAGCCATGAAACGAAGTCACCCAAATAAAACTTTCCTTGCACGCATTTTACCTGTACAAATTTTGTTCTTGACATCCCTCATGAGTGGCCCAAGGCCGGTGGTGGAGGAGGGGTAGGGGTTGCCTTGCATACGACCCTGTAGGAACTCCTCTTGTTGAGGGTCCTTGTCCAGTGACAGGAAGAACTCTCCAACGTCATTCTCCTCCTATAGATGGAGAGAGAAGGTGGTGGTTTGTATTATATACTTGTTTGTTGAGAGATACTGGGCTGATTTCAAGAGTCTTATTGGTATGAGGCTGTGTAAGCCAACACATTGAGCTCAGTACTTCTTAGAGGATATGCCCTCACGGCAACTGCTCAGGCTAGTGTACTGTCATCATCGCTCATAAAGTATAGGACACACACTACATACATGTATTATAAAATAAGGTAATGGGAAAGTATAATTATATATCACAATTAAGCCTGGTCTTTAACGGTGAGATATAATTATAATATACAACGCCAAAACAATTGGTGCACAGCAGCTGCTTACTGGATGAATGATATTGCAGAGGCGCTCAAACACGAAGATAGGGGTCAAAAGGTCAGAGTCCTTGAACCTATCGAGCGTCTCCACACAAGTGGACATGAACTCTTGCCTCTCTTGGTCAGTACCAGACGTCAATTCCTCGAGCATCTTGAGGAGGAGTTCTTGACTCTCGTCGATCCTCTTAGTTCGTTGAATGACCAGACGCTTGAGAGAGAGGTAGCCAGCGAGAATGACACTGACCAGCTTGCCCTTGTAGTTACGCTTGATGCTCTCCACCTCTAGGAACGATTGGAGGAGCACTGGAGGCAGGAAAGATGGAGAGGAAGATGACGCAAATGAATATGGAATACATGAATATCTTCATTCATAACTTTAGTTCAACAACATTAATGTAGCAGCGGTAATTGCATTGAGTTTCACCAGACATTAGGAAAGAGGCCCTCCAACAATGCACCCACCACTGCTGACCACATATATATATATATATATATATGGCCACTCTCTCCTTCACATCGACAACCTCTAGTATCATACATTTCACCTTTCAGTGAAACTTAACAAGAGGTGCTTTTAGAGTGAAGACTTACAACCAGGTAGATAGGTTTAACAAAAATTATACACCAGTACCATTACACTAATAACTGCTTAACTTTTGTGTCCAAAATTATAAAGAGCTAGCCTACAAGATCAAGAGTAATACTAACAATTATTCATGCACTTCGTTAGAGAACAGTTGTGTACACCGCATTGCAATCTGTTGAAGGTCGCTAACAGACCACACCCCTCACCAGTTAGCATCTTCAGGGCGTAACCCTGGGAGAGGTTGAAGCTCATAGTGGAGTCTTCAAGAACAGTCATGTGCTCAATCTCGGCCGCAATCAGATCACCAATCTGTGGGAGCACCCCCCTCATGGCTAGGTACGACTTCCACTTGTGGGTGGGGTCAGACGTGAGCGTGTGTAGGAGCTCCAGATACTCCTGTGCTGACTCCCCAGCCTTACTAACCTGGTCCAGGAAGCTGCGTGTGTGTGTGTGTAATGTGTCGTGGGAGTGTGTGTGTGTGTGGTGTATCGATGAGTTTCGTTCACACTAGCTTCGGGAGGCCATAACTTGTTTGGAACGTCTAATTTCAAAAGAAAAGCTAAGAATGCATTCTGTAGATGTAGAGCTCTGAATCAGGGATTACATTACAAGCCAAAACCATAATTTTTGACTGACTAAAGCAAGATATCGATTCAACATTGGTAACAGATACCAACAAATTTCGTACTGACGACTCTCACCTGCAGAGTAGGTCGAGCACCTGCCTGTGTCTAGCCTCGCCCACACACAGGGACTCCACCAGGCGACAGGAAGCTTGACGAGCTGACTGACTCGACCGGTTGAACAGCATGGAGCGGAGCCAGGTGTCGTGTTTGAGCAGCGAGCGAGAATGGGACACTATAGTAGTAGGGGAAGGGTTAATTAATGCAGTAGGGGAAGGGTTAAATAATGCAGAGGGAAGAGCTGTGCAAATGAGTGAAGAAGTTATATTAGTTGGAGGGTGTGCTCAGAAATTTGGGTATAGATTTGTTTAGTCATCACTGTTTACTCTGTAACTAGTTCATCATTCATCACCGCACACGGTAACCAAGGCACCGAATATGGTCGTTTTAATAAATAACCAATATTAATTATGTAAACTGCTAAATGCCCACAAAATGTACTCGGGTTGGCCACCATTCGGAAGTTAGTGATAGCAATAAGTAACTTTGTCACCTTTGATGGTCTTCAATCTCCATATTCGGGCATACTTCTCCACAAGCCTTCGTTGTCGCAACTCCTCATTGCTTTGCTCTGTACAATTGTCCATCCCTGCTTTCCATTGGTCAAACGTGGCGTCTCCTTTCAGCCAATCAGACGTCTTAATAGTGATGTCATCACCTAGTTGAAGTGCATTGCAGTCGGCCAGGAACGATTTTTTCTGTAACAAAAATTGCAACGATAAACTACCTGTATGTGTGATACATATTGTATAGCAACCACTATCACTGTAGTTCATCAGCCACATCTGTTCTCTCCAGTATAAAGTCAGGAGACCGTCGTGATGTGTACTAATCATCATCTGAACCACACCCACCCATCTATCTTACGTCTAAATCCAAACGACAGAAGTACATAATAGTATAGCCTCCTTCACCGGCCTTTGAAAGAAGGCCTGCTATCGACTGCTTGCGCATGCGCCAAATTATTGGATTTTTTTCCCGTAAATATTTCTATAATACTATAATATTGGATTTTTTACCCGTAAATATTTCTATAATACTGGTACATCAGAGAAAATATTCTAAAAGTCATACACAGAGCTATATAGCTAGCTAGCTAGAAACAGAGCTGTGTAGGTTTGTTGTACTGCTATTTTCTTCTGATAGAATCAGTAGCAGTAGTATAGTAGACTTTCACCAAAGTTAGTGTTAAATGGGCGTGGCCTGTCCATATAGGCTCTTATCAGCCGTCACTCCTTTCAGACCATCGTCATCCACACTGTTGCAGGCTGTGAGTCTTTTGTTAACATAGCAGGCTAAGGGTAGCTATCAGAGAATGCTATCAGATGGGCTAGAAACCTTCAATCGAACTTTCTATCTACTTCCTTCAATCCACTTCCTTTTGTTGTGATGTCATAGTTTTACTGAGCATAAACGATGTTATCCAAAGCCCCCAGATACCGGGGGGATATTAGCGCATGCGCAAGCAGTCGATACCAGGCCCACTTCCCTAGCGGGAAGTGCGGCCTGGGATCGAGGCTAATAATAGTACGGTTTTAACTAGCAGTGCACATCATTATTATGATAACACAATTCTCTGCACTATATAGCAAAATCAACCACCAAAGAAGACAATCACATCTTGAATCTCTCCCATGGTTCCTCACTATCCCCACTCTCTCCCCCATTACTCACTCTCCTCCCCATTACTCACCTTGTCTTTGCTGCTCACTGCTTCTCGTGGGTAGATAACATTCTGCAGTATCTTGAGACAGGGCAGGGTAACCCCGGTGACAACAGCTGGGCTGGTGTTGAGTTGGGACTTCTGAAACAGACGCACAACTGGAGGAAGAAATCATGCAGTCGTAAAATTTGAGTGAATTTTGTTCGAAGGGATATTTGAGTTAGTTGGAAGTGTGCTCAGAAATTTGGGTATAGATTTGTCTAGTCTTCACTGTTTACTCTGTAACTAGTTCATCATTCATCACCGCACACGGTAACCAAGGCACTGAATACATTGTAAAGTTAACTCAATATTACAGACTATAGCCAATAAATTACAGTATATATGCATTGGACAAAACTTCTTCATTTGACCCCACCCACCTGTCCTGAGTCTCTCCTCCCAGCACGAGTCCTCCATGTCCAGTGAGGCTGCCAGCAACATGATCTCAGGACGAACAGCGGCAACCTGTACGAACAATTGGATGGAACATGATACAACTTTAATCTAACAAAAATGTTTAAAGCACTGGATTAGACCCTCTGTCAGTTTTCAGTGTTATCATTTTATGACTCACCAAGTTAGACGTGATGTGTTTCGGCGCTATCTGGTCCAACACTCTGTCCAGTATGTAGCTATTGAGCTCAGCAGTGGCCACCGGGTCATCTCTGTGGGGGGGGGGGGGGAGGGGGGTAATTCGTACATGGCAGTAAAGCTATACAAACAAATTTGAGAAATTAACGACCAAGTGCACTTATAAATATACAAGACGTCACCTGGTCAGCTGACAGAGGAGGCGTCTCACATGTATCCTCATCTGCAGACTACCTGACCTCAGGTTCACCCGCACAAGCTCTCTAATCAGGTTCTGTGTGACTAACAACCGTCGTGTGGGGGCGACAAATGCTAGGGCTTTGAGGAGGTTGATACAGTGCTCAATTGATGCTGACGAGCAGCCAAAGCACCATCCTTGATGAGGGGCGTGGCCTTTAGGGGTGGGGGTAGAGTGGGCAGAGTCAACTCGGATCACGGTCGGGATGGACAACGACTGCGATGTGAAATAAATAATAAATACAAAAATGTGTGGAGTACACTAGAAAATACATGCACATGCACTTACTCCGCTAGTTCCATTGTTCTGTTCTGGACCACCC
Source organism: Halichondria panicea (assembly GCF_963675165.1). Taxonomy (NCBI): domain Eukaryota; kingdom Metazoa; phylum Porifera; class Demospongiae; order Suberitida; family Halichondriidae; genus Halichondria; species Halichondria panicea. Next base: position 5,534,032 of record NC_087386.1, read on the forward strand.
TCCTCAGGGATCACGCCTGTTCCAAACTCAACAATCCTCTGATCGTATCCCACCAGCTCTCTACGTGATGCTAACACACCTCGGATGATCTTACTCAGTTCCGTGTATGTAGTCTTGCAATCGTTTGAGTAGCGTTGAGCGACCAATAGGATGCCCTTGTTGGCACCAGTGTCCGTGGGGAGGTTCTGAGGGGGTGGAGTCACTAGGATTGCAGTGTAGGAAAATAATTGCACACCACAACTAGATCCTCAAACAACTTTCACTCCTAACTTGAAAGTAAGTTAAAACTTCCTTTTGTACTAGTTTTTAAAATCTTCATGTTGAAAAATGCAATATGCTACATGTATTAGATGCAATGTTTGTTTCATTGCCAAAAAATACAACTCTCACTGATGGGAGGACAGTTGCATGGTGTCACAATGAACTCAATCTAGCATGGATTGTAATCACTCTGTCCACGAAACAGTCAAAGTGGACAAGATTCATGCAACCAATCATTATACAGGAAACTTAGGAACATGTACACTAGAAGTGCACATGTTTGTCTCATTGCATCGGTGCAACTCTCACTGATGGGAGGACAGTTGCAAAAATGGACCTGGCAATGATTCAATCTAGCATGGACTAAAAACCACTATGTCTGTCTATGAGCAGTCACAGTGGCACCTTCCATGCAACCCATCAGCACTAGCTTGACAATTACGCTAGCTACTAACATTGATCACGGCCTTAAAACAAGTTATCAGGAATGCATCAATATCATAGAAGTTTCACTTAATGCACAAAATACACTGTAGCTAGTACACACACTCATCCTCCCACACACACACACACACACCCACCCACACACACACACACACACACACACACACACACAGTGTAGCTAGGTACTCACAGCTCCAGGGGAAACGATGATTCCCCCTGCAAGAGATCCCAGTAGCTGGTCCAAGTCGTTCCTGTGCTGAACTAAGACCTTGTACATACTATCGGCTGTCTCTAGCATGCTGTTGATGCTGGAGGTCGTCTGTGGGGGGTAACAGGTGCCATGGTAACTAATAGCTTTAGTAGTGCCTCAAAAATACGGTCACTACATGCACTGTAGTACATATCCAGTTTCGAGAGGACTGGCGATTAACACACAGCTGTACTAGTGTTTGTACTTGGTGATAGTTGTTAGTGGTACTGAGTGAGGCAGTACGACAGTATATATAGGTCACCATGGTTACTATGTGCAATAGGGAACGCCAGTAGTGCCACTAACACTGACACCACGGAGCAATAACTGCACACACATACAAAAAAAAACTATTTGTACAATGACATGCATACATCGCACACAGACACTATAATAGCTAAGTACTACTAAGCACACAAAACGACGTCATTCCATCTAACGATATGCGTTAACAATTTACCCCTTAACCACACCCCTACCCGCCCCTCACACCTTCTGTCTGTCCTCCTCCGTCTCGATGGGGTCGACTGCTGAGCTTGACTTGTGTTCCACGTACACGTCAAATTTGGCGTACTTACTAAAACCGCAAGAATTGCACAGAAACGGATCTTTCTCATCATAGTTGATGGCACGACACTTGTGACACTGATACACGTTCTCTCCACACGTACCACACACCCCGGGGTGGGCGGAGACTGTTGCCTGGCAACGGGGACACTGGAGCAACTCGGATCCAGCCTACAGAAAATACCCACAGTTAAATTAGCATAATTATTAGTACAATAGTTGACTGTGAACTATAATATCAAGTGCACTGCAATCAACTGTAACGATTGTTTCATTGCATCAGTGCAGCTGCTACGAGGAGAGGACAGTTGCAATAGTTGGCAATGACTGTATCTAGCATGGTGTCTGGCCACTACTGTCTATGAGGGAGTCAGTGTGGAATCCTGAGTCCACGCAAGTAATCAGCATAGCAACAAGGTACAAAAAGTACAACAGTCAATGTAATTCGCACCTGTAGGTTGTCGTAGAAGTCTCTGAACTCAATGACCAGGTTGCTAGCGACTATCGGCAAGGGGAAGTCAATCTGAAGGGGGGTGAAATAAATACAATAGTACGTGGTGTGTGTGTGACTGACCTTGACTTCACTCTGACCAGCGGTGAGGGTACAGCTGCGTGCAGTCATCCACATCTTCCTCCTGTGAGTGGGTGTGTGTACTTAACTACATTCTAGTTGTGGAATATTTGAACTCACTTGTTCTTTAGTTCAATGACATTCGCCACAGTCCTGTTGCTATAGTAAACGTTGACGGTACGCACCTGCAGCAAAACACTCGATCAATATACGTGTACATAATAAGGGTTTCACCCTTGAGAGGCTATAAAATTAAGTTCTGGTATTCCAACTTATTTTTTGGTTTTCTGAAAGCTTAGAAGGAGGGAGCCCTTTCAGAAAACCAGAAAATCATTGAAACTGGATTGCCAGAAATCAAGTCATGCTCAAAAATGGAGTCTCATTGAGGATTGTACTCTCCCTGAGGACCACTGTAGCCTCCATTGAGGGAGGCAGTGGGATTATAGAGGGCTGCTTGATCATTTTGATTGCTCTCGCCAGATTAGATAGTGACCAGCACAGTGGAGCCCTGTGCTGCTCTAGTATTGACCTGGCATTACCAGATACTATAGCTAACCGCACAGTGTGCAGCTGGGTTGTTTTTTTAGTTTAATAATAATTTATGTACATGTACGTTATTAACAAAAAATAAAAAATGGCCCGGCACTATTAAGATAGGATACTGCATTGAGAACTATGGTAGCTATATACGAAGGAATATGTCAAATCCTACCAAAAATAGCTGCGGGGGTCTGTGACACTCTCCACCCTGAACTCACCATTTTGGTTCTCTTGATGTCTGAGATGCGGAGGACCAGCTGTGCGATATTGTAGGAGCCTTGTAGCTTGACCAGTATCATCTTGGGGCTGTACTTGATCTCAGACTTGATAGCTGGTAACTTGGATACCTGGATAGGAATATGAAGGGTGCATAAAATACAGTTAGTATTACTAGGGCAACCATGCATGCAGTATTCACACTCTCTTGAGCAAACATGTATGTATAAAAATCAAGAGTTCATAAGGAATTCCTTCATTCAATCATTCTTAATGAACTCTTGATAAAATGTATATAGTTGAGCCATATTGTACTCTCCCTGAGGACCACTGTAGCCTCCATTGAGGGAGGTAGTGGGATTATAGAGGGCTGCTTGATCATTTTGATTGATCTTGCCAGATTAGATCCCATTTGAGTGTATTTAGCAGGGAACTATGAGCTATAGTACCGGTACTATAGATTGCTCTGGGCTACAAACTACAACATTGTACATTGTATTGTGATTTACAAGAAGATACACATGTAATAACATAAAAATTATTGTAGCTAGATGCAATATAATAACAGAACTAGAATGAAAGAGAGAAGCTCTAGTTTCTTTTTTTTGGCTTTGTTCAAGAGTAGTAGGAGACGCTCGTTTTTTGGGCAGTGTGCTGTGCTTTTTTGCTGCAAGGCTGCATGGGGGAGGAGCTGGATGTATGGAAGTGCTGGGATTCTAGCTTTGGCTTCTTCCTAAAGTTCCTTTCGCTTTTTTCAAGAGTAGTATAGGAGCCGCTCGTTTGCTGGGCTTGTTTGCTGCAAATTATAGCTTAGGTGTCTTCCTTTTGCTTTGTGAGAGTAGTACGAGCCGCTCGTTTCTTGGGAAGTGTGCTGGGCTTGTTTGCTGCAAAACTGGGGGAGGAGCTGGTTGTTTCTGTTTTGTGGGTGGAGCTAGCTAGGACTATAATTTTGTCCATCAAACTGAGGTGGAGGAACAGGGTTGACTTGAATAGAGACTTAGTAGAGACACAGAGATGCCAACTTCAGATATTAGTTTTCAAAAGAATAATGATGCAGTTGCTAGGTTGGCTGTTTATATAGGTTGACTGTTGCTAAGCTAGTGCATTTCTAGTAGCCAATAAGTTTTGGGATCTAAATCAGTTAGAACATGTGCATTCGGTATCTATGGTTATAGTGTCCCTCATCCCTCGGGCTAAAGCCCTCGAGCTTTGGGACACTATAACACATAGATACCTCATGCCCATGTTCTAACCATAACTTAGATAGTGACCAGCACAGTGGAGCCCTGTACATGTGCTGCTCTAGTATTGACCTGGCACTACAGTGGAGCCCCGTGCTGCTCTAGTATTGACCTGGCACTACGGTGGAGCCCCGTGCTGCTCTAGTATTGACCTGGCTGGCATTACTGAGATTCACTCACAAGTAAGGTATCTCCGGGTCATTGCACACTAGACACGGCTCATTCTCCATATAGAACCCGTCAAAGTCCACCAAATTCTGCAGCTGTGAGTAGATGTGGAAGTTTGCGTGGGTTGAGACTTGACTGTTGAGGCCCTTGAGCAGGTCAATGGCTCTCTCTACATAGCCTTGGCACAGCGACTCCTGGAGGGGGATATAATTTCATTTATACGTATGTAAAATTATTTCTGGAATCAAGTCATTTACAACCACTGTATGCAGAGAGTACAACCACACACCATACCTCCCACCGCATATAGTGTAAACACTACATACCACACACCCCACACCACATATAGTGTAAACACTACATACCACATACCCCACACCACATATAGTGTAAACACTACATACCACATACCCCACATCACATATAGTGTGAACACTACATACCACATACCTCCCACCACATATAGTGTAAACACTACATACCTTCTCCAGCACTTGCGGTGTGGAGATGGACAGGTATCCAAGGAGGTCCACAAACTGAGCTGACTTGCGGCCATAAGAGGGTCTCCACCAGTGACACCTGAGATAATAACGACAGTTACTAGAGTCCGGTATTAGCCAGTATAGCTAATAATACCAGCTACAGATTTAATCGGTAGAGAGGTGAGTGGTTTAGTATCTCCTCTCTGTTCTAACCGTTCAACTATTGGGTCTGTTTCAAGGCTTGTAAATGATTGTTTCATTGCATCAGTGCAGCTGCTACGAGGAGAGGACAGTTGCAATAGTTGGCAATGACTGTATCTAGCATGGTGTCTGGCCACTACTGTCTATGAGGGAGTCAGTGTGGAATCCTGAGTCCACGCAACCAACACTGCTATTCATACACACGATAGCTATAATTAAAATCTAATATACTGTATAGCGTGTAATTTTCGTGGTTGGAGGTCTGACCACGAATATTTTACAAACGAATGAAGCGACCTTGCCTGCCTTTACCTGCAGTGCAAGCTCCAACCACGAAAATATTACCCACGAAATGTCTCAATATTGCTGAACCACAAATATTTTGTCCCCCAAAAATTACCCGCTATATGGTAACCATTTATTCAAAGGATTTATTACGGCCTCAAATACAGGCCCAGGGCCACAATTAGAGACTATACGGAACGTACCTGCTGTGGAGTCTGGCTGTACTGATAGAGGGTGTGCAGTAACTTGTGTGCCTGCCAGCGCAAGGAGGTGGAGTTTGACTGAAGCAGGAAGAGGGAGATGAACTGCGACAGAGAGGCTTCATCAATGGAGGAGAGGAAGGTTTGGACCAGAGCACTGCAGGCTTCTTTGTCAGGGTCTGTGAGTGTGTGTATGTGTTCAATAGAATGACAAAAATGCAAAATACATTTGGGATCATATTTCTCTCACGAGTGGGTTTAATGTATTGCAGCTGCTACTTGCATGACTGACCCTAAGGGTATTTTTCACTAGGGGTCCACTAATGATTTCCTCATACAACTAAGATCACATGTAAATACATATAATAAAACATTGAACCAAAATCTAGGTATAGCTGTGGTAGAAATGGCTGTAAACGATAATAGCTGTGAGTTACGCTTTGATGACTCTCTGTGTGTGAAGCTTATTGAGGAAGGAGATAAAAAAAACGAAAGAGAGATAGAGGCCAGTATAGGCCAGCAAAAACCAAGAAGACAAATCAATGACAGAAGGCTAAAGCCTCCTCCACTTCCTCAACAACAGGATCAGAAAAAGAGCTGCTTTGTGGCTGTCACCATAGCATTATCTATACTTACAGTTATAGTGCTCGGTGCACTAGCAGCAGCTGGTGTGGCCATACACAAAAGCAATGTCTTGAACCAAGCACAAATGACGGATCTCGGACAAGTTCTTCGTGATCAACTTCGTCTCGAGCTACAAGCACAGTTCCGCACAGTGTACACTCGCTGGGGTAACTCCACATGCCCTCCTACTGAAGGCACGTCGACACTGTACAAAGGATTAATGGCCGGGCATCATACTAAGCAGTCCAATCAGATCACTGACTACGACGGTGGAACTAATTTTCAGTGCTTACCACAGGAAAATGTCGAGTATGCGCTTCCCTCTTCACCAGGTATCCAAGGAAACAACACTATATACGGAGCAGAATATCGGACAAATATTAATCCCGACAGTGACCTCCATAATATACCGTGTGCCGTATGTTTGGTGAACGGCAAAACAGTTACGAGAATGATACCGGCTCGAACTAGCTGCCTTTCATCTTGGAGACGGGAGTACTACGGCTACTTGATGGCACAAGATCGTGACTACTCGACATATGAGTGCGTGGACATTGGTATGGAGATTGTCCCGGGAACAGCGAGGCAAGAAGGTGTGGCTGTGTTGGTGCATGTTGAGGCCAGCTGCAACGGACTGCCCTGTCATCCTTACATTGAGGGGAAGGAACTGACTTGTGTAATGTGCTCTATTTGAGCAGACTTTAGGCAGCCAAACTTTAACTCTAATTACGCATTAGTAGTAAGCAAGATGAAAGCTATCAGTAATATTTGATTACATTTGTGTATGTGTTAAGCTCTTATTTGAATCGTGATTTGAATAATGAAAACGAAATGCTTAAGAATCGATCCATACAGTGCATACAATACAATCAATACCCTATACCCCATACAGTGTGTAAATTAATAAATTCTTGCAGCTGTTATTACACATGTGACTGGCCCTAAGGGTATTTTCATAATTAAGGCCCACTATTACTAGGACAATGATAGTTGAAAGTATAATATTTCCAAACAACCTAATAACATGCTTGCACGTACAAACTATTTTGGCATTGTTGCACATAGATTCAGCATAATCGAATCAAGAGTATAGCTGTGATAGAAATGGACGTAACTATAGCTGTGAGATACGCCTTGATGACTGCCCTCCTCCTTATAAAAAGGGGAAGAAACTGGTTTGTGTAATATGCTCATTTGAACTGACTTTAGCCAGACTTAACTTATGACCTAAAGTAGTAGTAAGCAAAATCTATTGTCTATGATTACATTTGTGCACCATGTAATTAAAGTCTATCTTAGTGAATATTGAAAATGAAATGCTGACACATTGTTTAGCTAGTCGAGAGCACATGCACAAGTTTACTACTTTGTACAATGTGCTTTGCATTTGAACTAGCTGACTTGAGTTAGAACTTCTATTACTAAAATTAGCTCTAACAAACAACACAGAGGACTAAGTCTAAGAGGAGTGCAACACGTACCTCTAAAGCAGAAGAGGTACGACAGGCGCGGTGCAGCTCAGGCAATTAGTCTTTGATTGAGCAATAATTATCCGCCCACATCGTACGTTTTTGCTGAGAGTAATCAAGGCTAATTTACTTGAGCTGCACCACACCTGTCGGACCTCCTCTGCCTCTAAAGGTAAGCTATATGAAAATACTGTCCAGCGAAAAATAATGCTATACCACAGTTGTCTGACCTCCTCTGGCTAAGATTTTATCTTAGAGGTTTGAACCTTCCTACAGTAGACTTGCTAGATAGGACCTAAAAAGCTATTGCGGTTTCGTTATGATGCCCTTGCTCTGGACTGACCACATTGAAAATTAAATCTGTTTAGCTAGTCAAGAAAGAAGCAGTGAAGCACGGCTGATATTCATGACACATTGCATAAGATGGCACCAATGAGAACCTTTGATAAATACCTAACCTTTCAAAAACAAAAAATGTTCTCATTAATATATTCATGAGGCAACTGTCTGTTTTACAACATTTGGGGTCTTTGTATGGGCAGATTGAGTTGTAGTTTCTGTATATGCTCCAACTACCCCAGCTTCCGAAAGTAAGCTAGGCCAGTTACATGTACTACAGTTGTAGATCCTAGTCTATGGCATTTCTCCATTAATTTTGATCTCTATACTACAACCAAAAGAATACTAACAGATTTATACCACATAAATATACATAATATCTTCACGTGCAGAGTACAGTAATCATAGTCATGTAATTATGATGTTGGATAAAAACAGCAGAGCACTATAGCTACCAAGTTGACAAGAGACAGCAGTTAGAATGGAAACTGAGAATCTAGTGCCGCAGCAAAGGAAACTACACAATAAACTTGGAAAGATTCTGAAAGCGCGGATCATTGTATATTATAGTCTACACACATACACACACACACTACCGTATACCTCGCTTGCGCACCAAAGGTATAAATATTCCAATGTTTATGATTACATTTGTGCACTTTGTAAAATCTAATCTTTGTGGTTTGAACCCTGATTTGGATATTGAAAATGAATTAGCTATATAGTCAAGAATGGCTACTTGATGACTGGTAATACGTGTGTGGACAAGAAGGAAGGTGACGACCTACTAATTAATCTTAACGGAGAGCCTTCTCTAAGACACGAGGTGGTAACAGCTAAAATAACTGTGTAACATGCATGTGCCCTAATTGAAATTAATCTCTATAATTTGTTTTCAAGCTCTCTTATGCACTAGTATGCAAGAACAAAGCTATTATTGTCAGTATAACTAGATATATAGCCTGTACTCATGAATATTTAAAGTGTTTATTTACAAACTAACTCCAACTAAAGTGGATCGAAGCCTTCAATCCAACTACACCCCTACTCTATGCTAACAAAAGACCCAATAGTGTGGATGACAATCATCTAAACCATGTTACAGCTGTGCTTTTTATTCCAAACCACAGTATGTGGTTACTACAGTTGTAGATCCAAGCTATAGTTAATGGTAATACCTCAATGGCTTCCTACCACAAAGAATAAACACCAAGGGGATTCATACTAGATTCCGTTTCGGTATACATAATATCTTCACGTGCATGCGCGCCATGTGATTACTACGTTGGAGAAAAAAAACAGCAGTGCATTATAACTACCAAGCTGACATCGACAAGAGAGAGCAGTTAGAATGAATGATGATAATCAGCAACGGGAGAATGAGCATCTAGTACAAGTACAAGATGAACCGAGAGTAAATGCTTGCCATGGGATGCAAGAGCGAAAGCAATATAACCCTGGAAATATTCTGAAAGGATCATTGTGTGTTATTGTATTTTTAATGGTAGTGACAGCTTTTGTAATGAGTGCTACTGCAATAAGCCAGAGCAACAAGACCCCAGTGAAGTATCCGATCTACGAAAGAATAGGCAAGAAAGAATGCCCAGATATCGGAGGGACCTCAATGATATACAGTGGTGTCACAATCAGCTACAGCTTCTACAACAACACACCAACTACCTACGCTGGCTTTCGATGCATGCCTCTTGATAAAGAATATATCAACTATAATATGGACAAGTTCGAATATGACCAGAAACTAGTGAACGGTGGAAACGTAACTGGATATGTAACATTCACGACGTCAAACCACCACGATGCTGCGTGTGCCGTGTGCATGGTTGAGGGGCGTGGCTCAATCATGGTCATGCCAGGCACAGGCAACTGTTTAGACTCGTGGACCACGGAATATAATGGCTACTTGATGACCGGCTACACGTGTGTAGACAGAGAGATGGAAGGTATTGGTGCATTGAAAGACCCTGACAGAAAAGCTAATCTGAGGCACGAGGTAATATCGTCGATGGTCAGCCAATACTACCAAGACCACAACGTTCTTAGTTGTGTGGTGTGCTCTAAGTAGAATGCGAACTCGATACAATGTGTGACTTTAATTTTAGCAAAAGAAGAACGTTCTTAGTTGTGCTGTGTGCTCTTGTAGAATGTACGTGTAAAACAAACACAAAAAGTGTGATTAAAGAACGATTTGTTACCTATAGTCATAGTGCAGGGGTTGTAGGAGCAGATTACAGAAAGAGTGTCTAACTTTACATGGGTGTGGGAATCATATCTCGTGTGTTTTCCTAAACGCTGCATTGCCTAGTAAGAAAAGTGTGCAAGTACCGTGTACATAAATTACAGGCCGCAGTCACCCTGTAAACATAGTAACTAATTAGTGGAGTAGCAAGAGAGCTAGGTTGAGCCAGAAAGAGCTAGCTATAGGTCTTTGATGGATATTGGTATACATCATGGAAGAGACTGTGAGGTACAGAAAATTCCGAATGAGGAGCATTATCCATTTACTTTCGTAAAGAAAAAGTTTGACTAACACATATACTAGGCATTTTGTTTTTGCAGTAGGGAGTCTTACTAGGGTTCTAAGGAGAGAGCCAGGCCTATAGCAAGGGCGTATGAGAGAAGAGGGCATGCAACTCACTAAAAGTCTAACATGCGAGCAATACTGCATTTATAGCTATCTGCCATGTACTTTACACAAAATCAGAAATCTATTTTTACATATTACTGTACTTTTCTAATGCCCACTTACAGTACAGTTTTGCTCGCAAGCTGTTGGACGCCCTCTTCTCATACACCCTTGCCTATAGCTAACTAGCTAGCTGTAGCTTTTCACTTTTATCACTCTGACCTATGCGTTGGTCATTTATGCTTTTTGTTGTTGACAAAGTATGCCAGGGAGTTTTGTATGGAAAACATTAACTTTTAGCTGGCTGAAGCTTATCAGCTCTACAGAGAAGCGCTTTTTAACAAGGAATCTAATGGTATATGAAACTTCGAATTTCAGTGAACTTCATGAAGGTTGAATTCAGCACAAATAGACTTTAGCTCTGAACTATAGTCTATATATACCTAGTCTGTTACGTTATTGTCGACAACAATACAGTCTACTAGTAATTATCTACCTCTGAGCCACAGCCTTGACTACTGAAAAAGCACGAAGCAAGAATTTGACTGCAGGCCTCATGAACATGGTAGCTCAGGTCAATACTGCACACACATTTTCAATTTCATTTGTGTACAAACATAGTACATTGTTAAGATGCTTAATAATCAGCTGATAAATTATTGTATATAGCAGGTATACTTCCTAGGACAACAATATAGGTAATTATATTCACAGCTCAATTAATTAATAGCCGTACATCAGCAACCCTCAAAAATACCCCTGAAACTAATACCATGGAGCACAAACCAAGTGCATTATTAGTGTGCAGCTCTTCACTCTTGCAGCTACAAATGGGTATCTCTCTAGTGTGTAGCTCTTCACTCTTGCAGCTACCAATGGCTGTTGCTTAGTGTAGAGCTAGCTACTAGCAGCCTTCTATCGGCAGGTTTTGCTATTCCTGATTCTGGAGAGACTGCAATGGCCTTCAATGTACTACTTTAGTTTTTACTCGAGAATGATTTAAGCTTTGTTTGCAAGATGGTATAATGGCAGAAAGAGAATTACTTGTACTGCATTGCAAAAAGGGAGCAGTTGTAGATTCTCCAAGTACTCCAGCTGTGATCATTATTCCAAACCAAGGGTGAAAAAAAGGTAGCTAGGCCTGTGGTTACTTTTGTAGATCCTAGTGCCGTATTACTAGAATATTTTTTGGTGAAAAACCCTTTGCAAGGAGCCAAATCAGCAGAAAATTAGACCCTTTGCGATCTAACTATTGCGTTCTGGCAAGGATCGTGTGTATTTACTAGTAATAATTTAGGTTTTGCGGATTTCATTGATGCGAATTGATCAACCCTCGCAAAATTCACAAATGTTTGATGCTCGCAAAACATCCTAGCAATACAGTACATGGCATTTCCCATTTGATCTCAATGGTTTCTATACCACAACTAAAAGAATACTAACAACACTAACCACACAAGTAATAGATAATATCTTCACGTGCAGAGTAGAAAGTACAATAATCACAGTCATGCATGTGATTATGATGTTAGAGAAAAACAACAGTGCACTATAACTACCAAGCTGACAAGAGACAGCAGTTAGAATGGCTGATGCAAATCCATAAAAGAAAACGTGACTAGAAGCCTATAGAAACTCTTACTTGCACTTCATTGATCCTTGAGCAGCTGTAGCAGTCTACACACACACATGCACACACACACACACCACCGTATACCTCGCTTGCGCACCAAAGGCATAATTATTCCAATGTTTATGATTACATTTGTGCACTGTGTAAAATCTAATCTTTGTGGTTTGAACCCTGATTTGGATATTGAAAATGAAATTTTGTCAAGAAATATAATGGCTACTTGATGACTGGTAATGCGTGTGTGGACAAGAAGATGGAAGGTGACGACCTACCAATTAATCTTAACGGAGAGCCTTCTCTAAGACACGAGGTAGCAACAGCAGACATTGACAGTTATTACGAAAATCAGAAAGTTCTTAGCTGTGTTGTGTGCTCTAAGTAGAATCTATTATAGATCTACAAAAGATTGTTTCATAGCAATACAATTTTTTTAGTTTACTAAAATAACTGTGTAACATGTATGTGCCCTATAGATAATTGAAACTATAATCTCTATAATTTATTTTCTATAATTATGAGCTCTCTTATGCACTAGTATGCAAGAATAAAGCTATATTGTCAGTAATATTGTATATATAGCCTGTACTCGACACTCATGAATATTTATTTACAAACCAAATCCAACTAAAGTGGATCGAAACATTCAATCGAACTACACCCCTACTATGCTAACAAAAGACCCAATAGTGTGGATGACAATCATCTAAACCATGTTACAGCTGTGCTTTTTGTTCCGAACCACACGGTTGTAGATCCTAGCTATAGTTAACCCTTTCCTTGCCATTCGTGAAATCTGGAACAGGAGCGTCTTTAGGTCGATCAATTAGTGTGGATCCGGCCTCACCACGCCTCCATGTCATTCTATTAGTCTAGATCCGGCTAGCAATTCTAGCTGGGACTCCCAGTTCTAGCTCGTTTTGTTTAGCGTGTCAGAGACTGGGAGAAGATGATTGGCACTCCTTGGCTCCTTTGGATGTACAGCTGTCCAGATCCCTAGAACATACCCTCCATTCTGACGAGTTATCAGTGCATAGGGTGCTTACTAGATTCTTGCCAGCCAGTACAGTTCAAGCTACACACAGCACCGCTCAACTATTCTCTACCCCATTATCTAGCTAAATCTGGTCCAACTAGACAGCAGACACAGCTAGTTAATTCAGTAAAGCCAGGGGTAGCCCTACTTCTACGGTTGTTCAGTACCCACGGTAACAATTCCTCTGGGCTGGGCTAACTAGTTGAGCCACGCCTCCCAATTCTCAAGGCTAGGTACATGTCTCTGTCTAGCTGCTTCTTCAGCTTCTTGCTCAGTTTTGTGGCTTAGAGAAAGGCCAGCTACTCAGGGGGAAGAGTCGAGATGAAAGTCTGGCAACCAGGTGACGTCCAAACGGTCAGTTATTCATTCCACCAACTTTTTAATCTAGTCTAGTCCTGCTTGCACTGCTACTACTACTGCTACTCTTCCTACTACTACTACTGCTACTCTTCCTAGCTAGTCAAAGGTTTCTTTTTTTTTTTTTTTTTTTTATAACTACATATGCACAAAGAGACATCAAAGCTTACATCAAAGGACACAGATTTTTAGCCTACTTGACTGATAAGGCCGTTACCTAGACTACAGTTTGTTTGTCAGGGAGGAGCTCACATACAACTTCATCTAATTCATCATAACGATTCGTTACCGTTGTTGTAATTTCTACAACAGATTGCCAAGGAAAGAGTTAATGGTAATACCTCAATGGCTTTGAACCTTCCTACAGTAGATTTGCTAGATAGGACCTAAAAAGCTATTGTGGTTTGGTCATGATGCCCATGCTATGGACTCTGACCATCATTTATTGAAAATTAAATCTGACAAAGCTGTTTAGCTAGTCAAGAAAGAAGCAGTGAAGCATGGCTGATATTCGTGACACATTGCATCCATCTTTACAAGATGGCACCAATGAAAACCTTTGATAAATACCTAACCTTTCAGAAACAAAATAATTTCTCATTAATATATTCATGAGGCAACATTTGGGGTCTTAGGGTTGTAGTTTCTTCAAGTGCTCCAACTACCCCAGCTGTGATCTTTATTCCGAACCACAGGAAAATAGAATAAGCTAGGCGGTTACAATTACTACTGTTGTTAGATCCTAGTCTATGGCATTTCCACATTTGGTTTCTATACTACAACCAAAAGAATACTTACAAAACTAACAGATTCATACGACACAAATATATCTTCAGTGTATGAGTGCAGTAATCACAGTCATGTAATTATGATGTTGGAGAAAACAAGCAGAGCACTATAACTACCAAGTTGACAAGAGACAGCAGGTAGAATGAATGAGCAACGTGAAAATGAGAATCTATTGCCGCAGCAAAAGAATAACCTTGGAAAGAAGATTCTGAAAGGATCATTGTATGTTACTACAATTTTAATGGTAGTGTCAGCTTTTGCAATGAGTGCTGTAGCAATACAACTTTCTCTAAGCCACAGCCACCATGATATCGAGATCCAAGTGGTGAAATATACGACCTACGAAAGAATAGGTAACACAGAATGCCCAAATATCCCGGGAACATCGCTGATATACAGTGGCATCACCATCAGCTACAGCTTCAACTCCACGCAAAACACACCAACTAGCTACTCTGGTTTTCGATGCATGCCTACTGATAACGAAGATATCAAATATTATATGGACAATTTCATATATGAAGAGGATCAGTTATACAGTGGAAACGTAACCGGATATATAACATTTACGACGTCAAACAACTACAATGCTGCGTGTGCTGTGTGCATGGTTGAGGGGCGTGGCTCAACAATGATCATACCCGGCACATTCCAATGCAAGGACACGTCATGGACCAAAGAATACAATGGCTACTTGATGACTGGCTACACATGTGTCGACATAGAGATGGACAGTACTGGTGCATTAGGAGATCCTAAGAGAGCGGCTTTTCTAAAGCACGAAGAAATATCGTCGAAGGTTAGCCAATACTACCAAGACCAGAACGTTCTTAGCTGTGTGGTGTGTTCTAAGTAGAATGCGATCGAACTTGATACAAAATGTATGACTTTAATTTTAGCAAAAGAAGAACGTTCTCAGTTATGCTGTGTGCTCTTGTAGAATGTACGTAAACACACACAAAAAAAGTGTGACTTCAATGTATAATTTTGCACGATTTGTTACCTATAGTCATAGTGCAGGGTTGTAGGAGCAGATTACAGAGAGAGCGTCTAATTGTACATGGGTGTGGGAATCACATCTTGTGTGTTTTCCTAAACGCCGCATTGCCTTGTAAGATGTAGAAAATGTGTAAGTACTGTGTACATAAATCACTCGATGAGCAAGTTTTGCTACGTACTCTTCTGAAAAGGTTGCAATGGCATTCCAAGTAAGCAAAACTAGGCATAATTCGAGAACAACCACAAAATAAAATCAAGAAAACATGACTAGAAGCCTTATAGAAACTCTTACTTGCACTTCATTGATCCTTGAGCAGCTGTAGCAGTCTACACACACACACACACACACACTACCGTATACCTCGCTTGCGCACCAAAGGCATAAATATTCCAATGTTTATGATTACATTTGTGCACTGTGTAAAATCTAATCTTTGTGGTTTGAACCCTGATTTGGATATTGAAAATGAAATTTTGTCAAGAAATATACTGGCTACTTGATGAATGGTAATGCGTGTGTGGACAAGAAGATGGAAGGTGACGACCTACCAATTAATCTTAACGGAGAGCCTTCTCCAAGACACAAGGTAGCAACAGCGGACATTGGCAGTTATTACGAAAATCGGAAAGTTCTTAGCTGTGTTGTGTGCTCTAAGTAGAATCTATTATAGATTTACAAAATATTGCAATACATTTTTTTTAGTTGCCTTTAGTTTACTAAAACAACTGTGTAACATGTATGTGCCCTAATTGAAACTATAATCTCTATAATTTATTCTATATAATTATGAGCTCTTATGCACTAGTATGCAAGAATAAAGCTATATTGTCAGTAATATTGTATATAGCCTGTACTCGACACTCATGAATATTTATTTACAAACCAACTCCAACTAAAGTGGATTGAAACATTCAATCGAACTACACCCCTACTATGCTAACAAAAGACCCAATAGTGTGGATGACAATCATCTAAATCATGTTCACAGCTGTGCTTTTTGTTCCGAACCACAGTATGTGGTTACTACAGTTGTAGATCCTAGCTATAGTTAACGGTAATACCTCAATGGCTTCCTACCACAAAGAATAAACACCAAGGGGATTCATACTAGATTCCATTTCGGTTTCAAACAACATAGTATACATAAAATCTTCACGTGCATGGCCATGTGATTACTACGTTGGAGAAAAACAGCAGTGCACTATAAGGCCATGCAAAGTCAATTTGTAGTTTCTCAGGCCCTTGCGCTTGGAAATTGGCAGCTTTACAAAAAAGTTAAATATCACGTGACCTCAAATTAAAGGCACTAAAAGAAAAGAAAAGGATAAATTTGTATGGTTTTTTGGTCATGAATATAATTATGACTAAAATTAATAAATAAAAATTATGCACTTCCGCTTATTGAGGAAGTTAGGGGTGTGTTTTCAATTAAAATTTTATGAATATCATTATCATTCAAATGCCTCAATCCGCTTGCTATTTTAAGAATAATAGCCTGAGAAACTACAAATTGACTTTGCTTGGCCTAACTACCAAGCTGACAAGAGACAGCAGTTAGAATGAATAATGATAATGAGCAACGTGAAAATGAGAATCTACTACAACGAGTAAGAAATGCTCAGCTACTGACAAAAAAAAACCTTGGAAATATTCTGAAAGGATCATTCTATGTTCTGACATTTTCAATGGCAGTGTTAGCTTTAGCACTGAGCTCTATTACACTACACATTTCTCAGAGCCAGAGCCAGAGCGACAAAATCGATATCCCAGTGGTGAAATATACGACCTACGAAAGAATAGGTAGCAAAGATTGCCCAAAAAGCAACGGGACCTCACTGATATACAGTGGTGTCACAGTCAGCTACAGCTTCAACTATACACACAACATACCAACTAGCTACTCTGGCTTTCGATGCATGCCTACTGATGACGAAGATATCAACTATTATCCTGGCGACAATGAGTCTAAGTACACCCTCATGGAACAGGTGTACAGTGAGAATATAACTGAATATATAACATTCACAAATTCGAACTACCACGATGCTGTATGTGCCGTGTGCATGATTGAGGGGCGTGGCTCGATCATGGTCCTACCAGGCACAGACAAATGCAAGGATTCTTGGACCATGGAATACTATGGCTACTTGATGACTGGCAATACGTGTGTGGACAAGAATATGATAGGTATTGACGGATCAGGGCATCCTACAAGAGTGGTTTTTCTAAGGCACGAGGTAACATCGTCGAAGGTTAGCAAATACTACCAAGACCAGAAAGTTCTTAGTTGTGTTGTGTGCTCTAAGTAGAATCTATGTAAAACGAACTGGATACCAAAGCGTATGATTTATTAAAGTATAACTTTTTGCAAAATTTGATATAGTGTATATTTAGGGGTTGTGATATGTTGCATTCAATTAGCTCTATTAATTAGGACAGTGTGTTATTTCATGGGAAATTCTTTAAACCTGTTCCAAGGTCTGTTTCAAAGCTTTCAGAAAATCATAAAAATTGGGAAATTAGATCAATGGTACTAGTTACGGCCATTGAAACCCCCCCCCTCCGTTTAATTGCTCCTAGGAGGGTGAGCCGGACCATGTTTGATGACTGGTTAGGCAGCCCCTCTAATTAATTAGAGGAATGCAACCCGCTAGTTAAATAATAATCAGCGTTTCTATTGCTCCACTAATTAAGTACTTGGGGGTAAAGACGTGGCCTAGCCACCAGTCATAGCTTCAGCTCAGTCATGCCCTAACCACATGCAGATCTAGAGAAGTTTACCCTAACCCTTAACAACAGATATGAAGAGCAAGCATTACTATACAGTATCCTAAATACAGGGAATTCAAGTTATGGCAGCTAAAATAGTCCCCAAACCATTGAGCTTTTAGAAAATCATTGACAACGATGCTTATTTATGGCAAGAGCACTTATCTACTCTTGGTCACGGCCATTAAACTGCAACCTCCCCCCCATCCGTTAATTAATGGTTCGGGGACTCTTTTAGCTGCCATGCATAACTTGAATTCCCTGTATTTAATGTTTAGAAAGTACGAAGGTCTCTTTAAAAAATCATAAAAATTGGGAAATTGGATAAGTTACGGCCAACAAACATCATAGTACGTGACATACAGAGCTAGAGCAAAAGAAAATAGCAAAGTGAGATACAATAATTATGGCTTGTATATACCGTATAGCGCAAAATTTTCACTGATTTCGTAGCTTTTCCATCCTACACGTCCATGAAAATTGGAATTATGTGCAAAGATTAAAGGCAGATTTTGGGAAGAGAAACGTAATACGATAGCTTAAATAACTGGTAAAATTTGGCGCATAATCAATAAGCCTTAAGCTTGAGCCTACACACAACAAGCTGAAGTACATGGATACACCAATGCCAAATTAACCCTTTTCAATCTACCTATTGTGTTTTGGCAAAGATCGTGTGCAATTTGTGCGAAGTATCAAATTAATGATCGCAAAGTTCGATGCTCTCAAAGCATTCTTTGGCCAAAGCAAGTGTCATAATTATACACTAATTATAATCAAGAGTTCTGTTAGGAAGAGTATGCAACTCCACTTAAAACCATAGGGGGCGTTTCTCCAATCTTACGTCGCAACCACGTGCTGTTGTATAAAACAAGTAAGATCGATCGACCGACGTGTAGGACAACTTCATTATTCTGATATGTAACGCCGTTCACACAGTAGGCGTAACACACTTTATGGTCGCATACTTCAAATTTTGTTTACTTTAGGATGGTACGATTATATCACGAGAACACATTACACAAAAGAAGGTTAAGACTTCCGTCTCTTATGACAAGAATGCGCTGTTAGACTAGTAGTTTTTAGTGAAGGGACCCAAACACCGAAAGGCATCAACATCAACAACAAAATCAGATACCGTATTACTAGAATGTTTTGCTGGTGAAAAACCTTTGCGAATGAGCCAGATCAGCAGAAGATTTGACACTTTGCAATCTAACTATTGCGTTCTGGCAAGGATCGTGTGTATTTACTTCAGATTTTATTGTTGCGAATTGATCAACCATCGCAAAGTTCGCAAATATTTGATGCTCGCAAAACATTCTAGTAATACGGAATATGAAAAGATACTTTTGAATCTGAACATGATGTACACAATGTACTTTTCGGGCCAACTTGTCTAATATTGCATCTATCGGACACTTGATCCAACAAAATATTTATAATACAGATAATAATAATAATTATGTTTACGTGTGTTTATTAATGGCAGCTGTATCTTGTCGCTAGCTTCCAGCACGGTGCTATCATTGGTCCGGACGTGCTCCAGTAGAGCTGTGGGCAGGTCACTACCAGACACTGACAGTGTGGTCTTGAGGACTCGGTGTAGACTGTCCACTAGTGAGAACATCATTAGCAGTGGCTTGTACACCGAGAAGTCTGCCGGGGAGGACGAGGAGAGGCTGTGGGGACGAATAATAAGGCTCATAATCCAACAAATTGTTTCATGTGTTGGCTTAGACTCGCCAGCCAGCCCTTCCTCCGTTAGGGACTGGTGGATTGCCTATCTGAGAGTTGTGCCGGTGGAATTTTAATGAGTTGCATGACATCATGTATGACATCATCATGTGGTTTGTAATGTCTGATATGCATGGGTTGCAAATAGCTACACAATTACTAGCCTCGATCCCAGGCCGAGTTTTCGCTACACAATTACAAATAAGCTCCCCTTGCTTAGTTTGTGGCAGAGAAACCAAGAAACATTGAGACTGGTGGTAGAAGGCTACTGTCAAGCCCTTTTCATCCCCAGAATGGAAAGATTTTCTCCAATGTAAGACAAGTGGTGCAAATCATTTACATACTAAAGTCACTGGAGGATTTGTCTCAATTGCAGCTTGATTGATAAGCTCTGCTTGGTCGCTTAATCTTGCACTAGCACAGTCTTGCATCCATTATTTTGTTATTATCATGCATTCTACCACAAAGAAATTAACTAAGCAATACTATGGGCGTAAGAATGTCACATGACATTGATACTGCACTCTGATTGGTCATTACCAGATTCAGGTAACGGCACAACTCTCAGATAGGCAATCCACCAGTCCCTAACGGAGGAAGGGCTGGCTGGCGAGTCTAGTGTTGGCTGACGTACAGTCAGGGGCGGATCCAGGAATTTTGAAAAGGGGGGGCAGTTTAAAGAAAATGTTTACTAGTCAACAGTTTTTTTTAAAGCTCAATCAGTGTAGCTTTTCTAATCATGGATTGATTGATGACAGTATGACATACATATTAGCAAGAGATAGCAGAAATAAATGGAATCATCTTGCTCTTCAGCTTCAAATGTCTACAACTAGAGATCGTCTGCATGCGATATGCTGCAATAATTGATTTCTGCTCTAAGCCACACCCACTTTGTGAGCTAGAGCTGGTCAGAAAGGGGGGGTACGTGCCCCTTGTGCCCTGGATCCGCAACTGAGATTAGCTTCAACATACATGTAGGATTATCAGGTCAATTATAATTGGGTATAGGTGGCAGGAGTAAAGTGTATCCAATAGAGGGATGTAATTAATAACTACCGTATAACGGGTAATTTTCGGGGGACAAAATATTCGTGGTTCAGCAATATTGAGACATTTCGTGGGTAATATTTTCGTGATTGGAGCCTGCACTGCAGGTAAAGGTAGGCAAGGTCGCTTCATTCGTGGGTAAAATATTCGTGGTCAGACCTTCAACCACGAAAACCACGAATATTTTGCCCCACAAAAATTACCCTCTATATAAGTATGGGTGTGGTTGTACGGTGTGTGTCCGTGCGTGCACAGTGTGTCTACCTGCAAGCATGTATGCGATATGTACATATAGTGCATACCGTAATCGTTCTAATTATAGAACCAGTAAAAAATAATTATTTGACTTGTAAACATTTGTACATTGTTTTTGACATTAAACAATGTTACAAATGATTTTATATGGTAGTATAATTATGGGCGTTATAAAAGAGGGCGTCCTAACCGAGGCTGGCTCTATAATTGGAACGCTTACGGTAGTTGTGTCCTCTATCTCACACTGCATGGTAGTGATCAAAGTCCTCCTCACACACTCTGCATGGAAGCTGAGATGCTCTTTCTTTGGAGAAATTCAACACTTCTAGTTCAGCTTTCTCACCAAGATTGACAGCTGCAAATTATAAGCATAATCATAATTATATAATTATATATGCAACTACGTATGCACACACCTTTCCAATCTAAAGGTAAAACAATTGTTACCATGCACAATGAAACTGAATCCCTTTGAAGGAATGCATCATAATTACAGATATAGCTACATAGAGTCATATTACATAGTTTTACCAGTCGTGTGCACGCAGAAGTAGTAATCAATGTCTCAATGAAACAAATAAATTACCTTCTTCGATTTTAGCAGCTACATCGTTGCGCTCAACAGTAGGACTTCTCAGGCATTCACATATGTAAGGCCATGTGACCGGATGTTCTGGATTAGGGACTTCAAGACGCTTGTTTACCATCTTGGTTAGACAGCGCTTATTATTACGGGGTATTCAGGTTCAATACTTTTCAAATCTGAAATATTCAGTCCAAAATCCAGTCCCATATTCAACCAATTTGTGCGAGCAGGTGCCAACTTCTCACAAATTGTTTGAATGTCCTTTTTAGTCAACTCCGATGATGATCCTATAATTCACACATATTCAGTGTTCAATGTTAAGAATTGTTATAGCAGACTGAATATACATACGAGATTGAACTAATGCATTGCCAAGCTAAAAGCCTTTTATCCTTATCGTGCTGCATGAACAATAAAAAGTCGTCAATTATAGATTAGTGCTATGAAAACTGTCACATGTGAGGTACCACATTGTCCGAAACAGCGGATTGCTTCAAAGCCATGCATCTACATGTAACTCAATCCACGTGCACATGCGCAGTGTACATAATTGCTATAGAGCATGCTAATGCATTGTAATGTGTATTGGGGCAGGATATAAAAATAGGATGACAGTATGGGATATAATTATTCAGTGAGGGTCTTCAAAGCCAGCTTTACTGTCAGTATGTTCATGTAGGTATATATAACTCTGGAGTATGAAGTCAATAGAGCACAAACACTCCATCATGCACAGCACCTAGATATATATATATATATATATTTTATATGCATGAACTGACCTCTTTGTATGGCTGAGTAACTAGTCCCTGGGGTGTGAGGCACTGAGGAAAAAAGAAGTTCATTTACAACAAAATATTGTTACGTTCGCCCTGATTGTGCAAGGAGGGCATGTATAGGTTAGAAGTCCCATAACATGAGGATCCGGGTCCACGTAAGTGGACTCACCCATGTCTCCGATCTTGGCAGCGAGGTACAGAGTGAGCAGGATGTTGAGAGCAGTGAGGGGAGGGGTCAGAGAGTGGAGATAGTGAAGGCCCTTAATTGGATACATCATACAGAAGTCAGAATGAGCCTCTCCATTATTAGACTGATGTCGTTCTTATCGCTACCGTAATGGACCAGAATATGACACTCATTTTGGAACATTGTTAAAATCCTCTCCTGTCCAAGGGATTGCTCTTGGAGCAATATGTTATGTAGCTTCTTAGCAATGCAGTGTCTTCCATTCACCGTCACTCTGAAGACACAGCCATAAGCCCCCGAGCCAGCTTTGTCCTCCTCTATAATTATGTAGATCCAATTCTTCCACCTGGACCACCAGAGGATCAAGGTCTCTTCTTGTAGCCATTATTTTGCAGCAGTTTACTGTAGATCTACCCAATATTTAAAAGCACCATTAACAACCTTTACCATAGATCTACACCTGTACCCAAGCTTGAGGAAAAACTGTCATCTATGATCACACAATGATAATAAAGAATGTTCAGAAGCTAAAATGTTGGATATAAAATGCTAATGTCAACTAATTTTGTGAGTATAATAACACTTGTAAAAATGTTTAATCATATATAATTATAATCAGTTTCTACAGGTACTGGTTCAGTTGTCACTAGCGGTGGAGACTGTGACCGAGGAGAGCAACTCCGCCAGGAAGACATCTGGGTTGTCAATAGCAACAAGCAACCCTGTGCACGACAAAGCAAAAAAATTAAAATTGTGCAGTGTTCCTTACAAAATGAAGTTTATTATTATAGGATTGAGGTTATATACAGCATATGAACGATTCAAACAAAATGGGTATGTCACATGGTTTAGGTGCAAGTCACATGACTCACCCATGACATCAAGGAACTCTTGGAAGGACTCGCAAGATTGCACCTCATCTTGGAACTCTGTCAACAGCTGCAGCAACAGATCGAACCATGATTAGAATAGACCGTAACAATTGTTTAGTATGATACTTGTACCACTTTAGGGAATAGTTTACTTTAGGATGGTACGACTATATCACGAGAACACAATACACAAAAGAAGGTGAAGACATTCGTCTCTTATGACAAGAATGCGCTATAGTACTTTAGTAAAGGGGACCTAACACCGAACACGAAAGGCAACAACAATCAACAAGATCGAAGTAGATACTTTTGAATCTGAACATACATGTGCACAACGTATTTTTGTATTTTTCAGGCCAACTTGTCAAACGATTAAATATTGCATCTATTGAACACTCCAACAAATATTTAATTTCCATACAAATAATAATGGCAGCTGTACCTTGTCGCTAGCTTCCAGCACAGTGCTATCATTGGTCCGCACGTGCTCCAGTAGAGCTGTGGGCAGGTCACTACCAGACACTGACAGTGTGGTCTTGAGGACTCGGTGTAGACTGTCCACTAGTGAGAACATCATTAGCAGCGGCTTGTACACCGAGAACTCTGCCGGGGAGGACGAGGAGAGGCTGTGGGGGGTATATGTGGGTGGGGCCACAGATGATTAGATTTCCATAAGCCAAAATAAATAGATACCAGTTACTATAAAATTATCATAATCAAAAAAATACTTCGAAGATTTGTTGGCTGGCTTAAAAAAGAGTACGGATTAACTACAATATTAATGGATCTAGAGATGTAGTACCATGGACCCACCTCTTGATGAGGGAGGAGCTACTGTTCCTGGCATGGGCCAACACTAACAGTCTCTTGAGGATGGTGGTCCGATGCTCCTCCCACTCACTCAACGACTGGATGAACAGTGACACCACCAGCTGGTACTGGGGACCGTCCAACTAGCGAAGGAGGGTGGCAAAGGTCAAGAGCAAGCCACGTACCATAAAAAAGCGTTTTGCCATTAAGAGTAACATACAGTAGAAGGTGCAGCAATAATATTATTATTATGGCTATTGTGCATACGCTGACATATTACTATTATAGCAAACAATATGTATAGTGTAGGGTTGAGATTATTTGCATCTACTTGTGTTCACCTCGTAAGCGGAGGAGACCCAGGTGTCAGGAGCAGCTGCCAGGAAGGTTGCTAGGTTCCTCTCCTCTCTCTGGTAGCAGTGACTCCTGTGCAGGGTGGCAGAACAAAGCAAGATAATGTACACTAGTAGGCATAAATTGTAAGTCCCCAATCAATAATATAAGAGGGTATTTTGAGCTTAGAATGCACTGAAGAGAATAAGTATTGCTTACTAACAAACAAAACTTATCCCACACAAGCCAAATATTTTTAAGCATGCAGGCCACATTAATTAGTGCTCACAGGTTCATGACGTGTGCTCCAACATGAAGGTAGTAGGGGAGCAGGTGCATGTTGCTCTGTGGACCACCCCCTCCACTTTCCCCACTGAAGGACTTCTCGTAGGCAAAGCGAACCAGAAGCAGTCGAATATCGTGAGCAAGGGTGTGGAAGGAGGGGTCAAATAGTCCTGTACACTCTTGTAAGTAGTTGTGGAACCTGGGTTCGTGTGTGGAGGTGGGGTTATTACCAGCTGTACTCTTAAGGAGGTCGTGGCTAAATAGTATTAGCAAGGGCGTATAAAAGAAGAGAGGGCATGCAACTCCTATGTGAGCAGAGTTCAAACGTGGGCGGAGGAATGTGTGCATTTGTATGAAGTGCTAAAAATAGAAATTTCATTTCATGCACAGTCATGCACATTCATCCGCCCACGTTTGAACTCTGCTCATAATTATAGGAGTTGCATGCCCTCTCTTCTTTTATACGCCCTTGGTATTAGCTCTAGACAGAAATAGCTGACATGTGTCTAGACAGATATTAGCGTACCTTGCAACAGAACTCGAGAAGTTGGTATGTGAAATCTGTGAGAAAATGGACAATATATTAATCTAGTGGTGGCATTTTGAATACTAAACCTACTTATGTTCTGGCCTAAGCTAAACACGCACACACTAGCGGTTGTTATGACAGTTTATTACTGGTCAGCTGATATCTCACCTCGGGCCCCCATATTGGCAGCAAGGCGTTGCACTTGGTGTTGGCGTTCTGTAGAGTAGCACTCTCCCATTCGTCTCGACTCCGGGCAAGTCTGCAGAGGGAAGAAGTGGGGGTGGTGACAATGACACAATCTACCTCCAAACATAGATACTATAGAGTGCACGGCATAATGTACATTGTACATCCTACAAACAATACATGCTCGATCATAACAACTGCTTATAACACTGTAGTGTGTCATGAGAGCTATTGTAACAGTTGACCAGCTGGACTTGCTAGCAACTAGAACACAAAGGTCATTATTTCCAGGGATATATTAGCAACAACGATAACTCACTTGTCTCTTCTTTAATTGTAGAGAGGTCTGTATTATATAGACAGTGCATGAGGACCACTTTCAGCAGCTTAATCCTTCACCTAACACTGGTAGTGATCAAAGTCCTCGATCCTCACACACACTCTGGAAGCTGAGATGATGGGCTGTGTTCATCGATTGCCATTATCTGACATCTAGAGGCCTAGTTCTTTGGTCCAGTGGAAGGAGAAACCACTACTAATCGGGAATTTAAACACCTCTATAGTTCATGATCAGCTTCGACACGTTGCAACTTATTGCACATAATTGCGTATGCACACATTTCCAATCAAAAAATGTCTGTCCTTTCCTCAAGGTAACGCGATTGTCATACAATGCACACTGAAACTGAACATATTTCTAAATAATATTAAAGGTTGGGCACCAGGAAAATTACGAAGGTTTTGAAAGAAATGGTTTCGAGCAACTCGTTTTGTAGCTTCTTTCACGAGACAATGTTATCTTCGATTTTTCAATGAGCTTGACCCCATCTTCCTCATATATACATCGAGTCATTACAATAATAATTAGTGTCGTATAATAATTATGCAGAAGAAGTAATCAATGGCTTGAAGAAGCAAAAGATTTATTTTTTAATTCTGTTTCAATTTCCTCAGCTATATCATTGCGTCCAACAATTTTACTCCTCAGGCATACACATATGTAAGGCCATGTGACCGGATGATCTGAATCAGTGAGACGCTTGTCTATAATCTCAATCAGACGGCGTTGATTAGAGCAGTGTTCATCTTCAATATTTTTCAACACTGAAGTATGCAAATCAAAAGCCAGTCCCAGATTGAACCAATCTTTCTGAGCATAAATCAGCTTCTCACAAATCGTTTTCAAAACAATCGGATTGGAGGACGACTGTTTTGTAATTTCTTTTGAGCTGGGATGCTCCTCCTCTGATGATTCTATATAATTCACACATAATTTGCCATTAGAAATTGCATGCTGAATGTACATACGACATTGAAGAGCTATATGCATTATCAAGCTATCTTTATCGTGCTGAACAATTAAAGTCATCCAATGATTAGTGCCATGGAAACTGTCACATAGTAAAAGTATCCCCCGAAGTAGATTGCCCCCCCCCCGACACAATAAAAATTTACTTCGGAGCAGTAGCATTAATCATTAATAATAATGCAAAGTTTATTATAGATCTAGAGGGACACATTGACAGATACGTATGGTCTACAAGTACAGGTGTGTATTAAAGTAGATAGTGTGACATGTGATGAGGATATGAATATACTTTTTGGCAGGGGACACTTCGCTCTGACTCAATTACTTGTCTGGGGGGACAATCCATTCAGTGACAGAAAAATTCTCACAATAGTTTGTGGGATACCACATCGTCCGAAACAGCGGATTGCTTCAAAGCCATGCATCTAATTTATACTGGATTATTTATTCTGGATTATGTACACTGTGCACATGCGCACAGTGTACATAATTGCTATATAGAGCACACTTGTGGGCTAATGCATTGTAATGTGTATTGGGGCAGGATATAAAAATAGAATGACAGTGTGGGATATAATTATTCAGTGAGGGTCTTCAAAGCCAGCTTTACTGTCGGTATGTTCAGGTATACATAACTCTGGAGTATAAAGTCAATCCAGTACAAACACTCCATCATGCACAGCACCTAGATATATATATATATATTTTATATGCATGAACTGACCTCTTTGTATGGCTGAGTAACTCGTCCCCGGGGTCTGAACTACTGAGGGAAAAAAGTTGGTAAACATCAAAAATATTTTCACATTCGCCCTGTTTGTGCAAGGAGGATAAATCAGAGTTTGTGCATTCACGTTGTAAAACTAGCTTCAACATAGGATTTTCAGGACAGTATACAGTTATAGTATTGTATAGATTACTTACAATGAATATTTAGGTGCAAACAACGACTCTCTTCGTCTAAATTGGTATTCTTCAGCAGAAACTTTACTGAAAGAGAATACTCATTTTCAAGCAGAGTAAATTTGTAATGGATGGCTGGGATAACTCCAAGTTGATTAGTCGAAAGTAGAACGTTTGAGTAGCGATCGATAGATTCTTTGGATAGCTACAAGACGGAAAGTGCATGCATGCATGTAAGTAATCACACGATCATGTGTATGTAATGCACGTTACATCATAATTAGAGACGGTACTTAGTGCACAGTATAACCCCTCCTTCAAAAGATCGAGTGATCATGCTTTTGACTTGCATTGTCTTGTGCATGGTAATAGAGCACTAACTAACTCACAACGGATGACGATTGCATATTAACAGTCCAATTACGGTGTGGCTGGGAGTTTTGTATCTCCATCTCTATTTCATTTTCAAATTGAATTTGACCTCGATCCACCAATTCTTTTGTGAATCCATGGCGATCTCCTTCAAGCTCTTCTCTAATTATCTGTATAATGAAAACTCATCATCATGCATAAATAATTATGTTACGCTGTCAGATTTAAGCTCAAACATCACAATGTCAAAACACATGCATGCAACATGCATAATTATCACTCCGGAAACCTACATTTACATGAGTGCGTAGATCCCGACAGATCACACATTTCACGTCAATTACGACAACGTTACGCAGTAAGTAAGTTCTGCTAAACAGCAAAGCACTGTACATTTTCTCAATTGTAAAGCCAAATACTTTACGAACGTAAATACCAAAGCCCTCGAAACGAGTAAGTTCGATAGATCCATAGGATTGGCCAATAGGAAAGTGTCCACCCTCCAGGGTCTCAAATACTTCGTTCTGGTCTGTTGTTCGAGCAATGACAAGAGGGTCAGCCCTTAAACTGGCACGATGTTGTATTTGTAAAGTAAGAGGCTTCTTGAACTGCACTTCGGGCTCACATTTCACATAATATATTAAACTGAATAGGTCTGAGTTTGCAGGAATCTCAAAGTCAGTGGATGAGTCAAAGAATATGTGTAGGACACACGTATCGGTTCCTTTAGGTAGGCAATTCTTGGGGAATTTAATTTTAAATCCGAACGTGCTGAACTCCTTAGATTTGTTAGTGACTTCCACAACAGTTTTTCCAATGCGACCTGTGATTCAAAACTCAACATAATTAGTATCATAGTCCAGAGAGCAAATTAAGGCATCCGGCACACTATTATAACTATAGAAAGAGCTCCAAAAAGATAATTAAACCTGGTGATGGTATGGTAGCCTGGATTCCAGGCAGGAGAGAGGCAATCCAAGGGTTTGGAGTTGAGGCTAATTGTATGGATTCGGTGCCATTGTGTGTTGACTCTTCATTCCTTCCAGTATAGAACTCACCTGAAGCTGAAAACAAACGTGTCTTATTATTGTACATACAACCATTAACCTCATCATGCCTGAGTTAAATAGCTGGTTGAGGTTATATATCTTTACGAATCTATATACAACTGTTCTTGAACTAACGTTATATTTACAACTCCATGCCAGGAGCTTTTTCTGGCAGTGAAGTTGAGTGAAGATGTATAAATTTTGGTATACTTTAGTTATAATTTTTATGTCATGTTCTAATTAACACACCTAGTAAGCTAGTGGTAGAAGGCACTGGAGGATCCAACTGCTCGTCAGTGACTCCCTTCTTTACCATCAACTGGTGGAAGCTGGTGGTCCCTGGTTTCTATACACATACATATGAACATGTAAATCTGAACAGCTTCAGTTCTAGGGTACATTGGATTACAATGTAGAAAGGTCTAATTACGGGTCAGGTTAAGAGGATCTATATAGCTAAGATCAGGAGTTCAACTCCTGCATGCTATGATAAATGTACAAATACTCCACCTTTATAAACCACACCAGGGTGTCATACAGGATTTTGAAGTAGAGGGGGAAATAAGAAAAGTAACTTGCTAAAAAAAAGGTCAACTGTTCAAGTATTTCAATACTCTGTTAGTATGTAAAATTACCAGCTATGGACCCAAACTAGTACCTGAATGCAAATTTTAGGGGAGGAAATTGGAGCTTGAGGGAGGATATCCCCCCTTTCCCCCTCCCCTGACACCCTGATATAGGTACATGAGCAATTAAACTGCATGCTCACTATCCGAAACAAGAGCTCACCTTCACGGCAACAGCTGTTTGCTTTGAGAGGTAATCGAGTATCTCCTTGTAAGCCTTCCTTTGTTTGAATCCCTTCCATGCAGCCTGTAGCTTGACAGTGTCCTCTTGACGTGAGGAGAGGAACTCGAGTCTCTCCTTATATGGTCGTCTCTCTCTAGCCCCCCTCACTCTGGCTTGTATCTGGATGATGAGTGGCTCGTTGGCTTGCATCAGAGTCCACCTGTCATAGTCTGCTGTCACCTTGGTAACCACAGCCTGTGAGGGGGAGAGTATGCAAAGGTTGGTATAAATCTTTCAGCAAACGATAAACTTTCCAGCTATACATATACATGTACACCGATACAAAAGTTATATTATACAAACATCAACACATTTACACACACACGTACAGCAAGGGAAAAGTAACTTCACCTGTATTTCATCTTTGCTGAGTTCACAAGATTCTCCAGTGAATCCTTGAGGCTCTGCCCACTGCCCCTCCCCTGTCTGGCTGTTGTGGTAGTAGGTGTACCCTCCATGAAGGTGGTGGGCTGACCATCCATCATTGTCAGACACTCCTGTGTATAAAAGTAAAACTGTGAACGCCTCCGTCAATATGTACAGTACATTCTTTCGAATAAACTTGGGTAAAGGTATATAAGTAGCTAAAACACGTACATGTAACATACAAATCTGTCAACTGAGCTATTTAAGTGCCATAGAATTCCCCTCGACAGATTCTCTGTTAACTCACCCACCCACACACCACACACAACACACCACACACACTCACCTTTGTCCATTTTCTCCTGTCGTGCTGCACTCAGTTTCTCTAAGTACGTGTCAGTGCAGCTGTCAGTGATGGAGCGGATGTTGGTAGTGGGGGCTTTGATGGCCTCCAATGTGGCGGCTGGGTCGTTGCTCTCCACAGCACGGTTGATGGAGCTCACCGCCTGGGCGTCTGTGAGTGTGTGTGGGGGTGTGTGTGTTAAATCGCTACGTAAACGTGCCACCTTTCATTGTTTAGGTCATTATAGATTCAAAATGGACCTTAACTCGTACTTCACCAAACTCAAGGAGTACTAATCTCTACCATACATGTGTATATACCAGAATATCATATGGGCCTTCCACTAAAATGTGTTAATCGTTTACAGAGCAATCCTTTACGAGGATGATGTAAAAATAATTTCCGGGCCAACTCTCCGCTTTACACACATTCTTCCACAATGCAACTATAAGTCTATTCACTCACATTCCAGTGCCTCCACAGTCTGAGCGTTGGCCTTTTCCACCATGCCTTGTATCTCTTCCCTACTCAACACTGCCTCTGGGTCACTCTCCAACTTAACCGCAAGAGCAGCCTTGAGTAGCGTCAGGTAGTGAGGGGCCTGGGGCTCTTGGATACCCTCCAGATGGGCATGGTCGCTTTGTAGCGCCTCTAGAAGAGCCTGAGGGTCATCTGCTGTCAGTGTACTGTTGATGGTGACAATGGCCTCAGCAGCTAAAAACGAAAAGCATTGTCACTGCAGAGGTCACCATGCCTATATTGCATCTACAGTAGGTCTATATGCTGTACAGGTCAACACATTTCTCATACATAGTACAGCATTTCAAGCTTCTAGCAATTGAAAACTATGCACATAGGGAACAAAATACAATTCCAGTTAAAGCGGGTGTACATGCAGCTTACACAGTCAAGATGACACACACACTATAGCCTCTAACTCACAGAGTGTCTCTTGTCTAACTTCCTCGTTGACCTGAGCCACGACATCACGTATCTCTGCCTCTGTGAGAGCACCACCTTTCCTCAGTCGAGCCTCCTCAAGGGCATTCTGAGGGGGGAGGGTGTGTGAGTGTACATCGATCAATATTGAAAGTACAACGCTGGTGAATAAGAAAACCTTCGACGTTTAGCAACAAATAATAGAGCTATCAACACCCAAAATACCAATTAAAACTTATTTAAGTTTACCATGTTCAGGGTGTCATACAGGATTTTGAAATAGAGGGGGGAAATGAGAAAAGTAACCAGAAAATGTTGCTAAAAAAGGTCAACTGTTATTTCAATACCCAGCTATGGACACTCAGTCATAATTGAAGGGGGGGGCCCCTGTATGACACCCTGCACACCGACTAGGTCCTGTACATATATGTAATACATGAGGGGAAAAGGACAGTCATTATTATAGTGATGAAAGTGCCATGGGACGAGTGTGAGTTAATTGTGTATCTGGGCCGGGGTTAATGACTTTTGTAAGAGAAGTAGTATGTGCATTTGTTTGACCAATGTATGAAATTATATTATGACCAATACTGAGGAATGTTACTGGCAAGGCAAAATCCAATATGCATAAAGTAAAACTACAATAATTATGTGAGTGAAGGTTCAGTATCTTAACAATGTGGCCGAAAAATGCACAGCAGTAGATCTAACTTAGTATTATAAAAACGGATACTAATTTTAGCGAATTTTGTAATGAACGCTAAATTAAGTATGCACTAACAATTTAAAAAAATTATGAATCTCATTTAAACTTTTTTCTTTCATGTACTTTTGTATAAAGAGTATGCTAGTACATATTTTGACAAATATTGTGCTAATGAATTTGCTACAAATCCGACAAAATTAGTACCCTAAAAACAGTCTGTAAAATTACTACCCGTCTATAATAGTAACATTAAGGTATCATTAGAGCCATGAATTTCTTAACCACACACGAAGTGGCGCCAACACTCGGTCATGAATAATTTTACAGGACCTATCATGTCATTCCGTGGGATATATTTGTGAACGGTTGTGGGTACAGTTGACATATGCAGCAATCAGTTCAGGCTCCAGCAAGACAGGTACTATACATAGAAACTTGACAGGTCTGTCAACGAACGGCCTGAACGGCCTGCATGGTCTCGAGGCATATGCAATAATTCACGTAGAAGTTGGTCAAACGTAGAAGTTGGTCAAGATAAAAGCAAACCATGACTATATAGACCACACACAGGTGAGCAGACTCTGAGATGTGTGTACAGCTACTTACACTCACCTCTTTGGGTACATTGACATTGGCCCCAGCATCGATTAGGGGCTCCATACATTTCTTGTGACCACCAAAACTGGCTGTCCGAAGAGGGGTCTCTCTCGACTGTACATAGGAGGGAAAAGAATGTTGACATCATATAAGCTGACGAAACACATAAGAAACCTCACTCACGCACCATCCTGGGGTGCTGTAGACACAGCTTTCTGAGTGAGACAATCACTTCGTCAACTGATGGTCTCTGTTGAGGTCGGTCATGGAGGCAGCTAACAACAAGAGGATAAAGAGCGTGTTTCTGCCCCATTTTGTCACCATGGACAGCAGTGCTTCGACGCATGAGCTCCACCTGTCCCCAGAAAGAGTTGATATAGTTGTAAAGATTTTGTTTAACTTCGTTGACTTTAGGGAAATCACCGATAATAGTGTGAATGATGAGATGACCGAATGAGAAGATGTCCAGCTTGGTAGTGTAGGTTGGCTCTTCTCCATGACATTCGGGAGGCATGTAGGTTGGATTTCCCGGGACACTTGTCAGAACATGAGTCAATCTGTCCAGGTCCACATACCTGGAGACACCCAGGTCTCCGATCTTGGCAGTGAGGTCCTCAGTGAGCAGGATGTTGGGAGCAGTGAGGTCACGATGGATGAGGGGAGGGGTCAGAGAGTGTAGATAGTGAAGGCCCTTGGATATATCATACAGGATACGGATTCTAGTGGCGATATTCGTGTCTCGATGGGTTTCAACAAAAATAGCCAAGTCGGAATGAAGCCTCTCCATTATTAAACTGATGTCGCTCTTATCGCGGCCGTAATGGACGCCAACAAAGTTGACTATGTTGGGATGATCCAGACTGCTCAGAATACGACATTCATTGCAGAAATTTGTTAAAATCCTCTCTTGATTTTGTAGGAGCAATATGGAGTGGATTTTCTTAGCAATGCAGTCTCTTCCATTCACCGTCACTCTAAAGACACAGCCATAAGCCCCATGACCAGCTTGGTTCTCCTCTAGACCCAATCCTTCCACCTGGACCACCAGAGCATCAAGGTCACTTCTTGTAGCCATTTTGAAGATTTACAGAAAAAGGGTCTTTGTGTTCCTTGGTCATATGACACATTCTCCTACTGCGCATGCCCAGGTATCCAGATGTATTTCAGAAGCTTAATGATCTTTACCAAATCAGACACATAAATAGGACTTGCATCAGAGGACTTGCATGATGTGTCTTGGACCATGGCGAATGGAGAATAGAAAGACCTACTGTATAGGCAACACAATTCATGGTAAGTGTGAGTACCCTCCCACCCTACAATAGATACCTCCATCAGCTGGCTAAGATATCATTCTCACTACTCTCATGTGTCTGGATCTGAGAGGCGTCAGATCTTCTAAGTCACGTACCTTTCAACGGCCATCTAGCTAGCTAGCTGCATATATCATCATTTCAGTCTGTTATTATTGTGTACAGAATTGTACCTTATTATCTCAGCTACCCCACCACTAGATACCTCACACACACATCTTGAGCCCCTAGTATCAGAGTGTACTAATCTCGTCCCTCTCTCTCACAGATTGTTTCGTTCTCCTACTTTCTTTGGGATTGCCGGAGGAGTGACTGACAGTGACTGTGTGTACTCTGTCCTGCCCCTCTACCATTCCCACGGCCTCGCACACGGTGGAGGGCCTATGATCTACACAGGAGCCACTCTCGTCATTAGGAAAAAGTTTTCTGCCAAACACTTTTGGACCGATAGTGCAAAGTACAACTGCACTGTGAGTTGGCTAATTGACTGGGGCTGACCCACTTACATTAATGTCTTAGATAGACAGTACGTGTTGTTATGCTTTCAGCTATTCTTGCCTTTGCTTTCACTACACAACTTGAGCTATGTATCACTGTGTACGGGTGACATCACTTCATTTATATCCACTTACTCCCCCACTGTGCAGATGGTGTGCACGATTGGGGAGTTGAATCGCTACGTGTTGGTCCAACCCCCTGGCTGTATCCGAACCTTGACCCTTTCGAGGAGCATGACGAGAGGTTCGTCCATGTTGCCCAGCTGAGACAGGAAGGTCTGGAGACTACCTCTTTGTGAGTTATCTGTGTGGTCATCTCTAGCCTCGTTCCCGGCCCATCTATTGTAACAACCTAGCTAGGCTATCTCTAGACGTACAGTGCATCCAGCTTAGAGAGTAGATTACCACAAATTTGTGAGTAGCTGTACTTAAATGTAAATATCTTTTGATCGGAACATTTCTAAGAAATGGTGTTGATACCAATGTGTAGATGAATGACCATGAAAACAGTAATCTTGTACAGATAAGGTCCTAGACTTCATCACATAATTGTTCAATGGTTTAGGTATCCTGACCATCCCTTTATGGGTCTTACATTATGTTCATAGTGTTTATAATTCATGATTTACTAGTTTTCAGGTACACTTTTGGTTAGAGTAATAACTTCTGACAAATTAATAGCTTAGCTTTCAAATTTCTGTAGTAAGTTAACAGATAAATGGGCTACATTTTGATACCAAGAACATCCTATATGCTTATTCCATTGTTGACTGAAAAGCTACATAATTACTATTTTCTACTGTTTTGATGACATCAGCAGCTGCAAACCACAAACCAATGCCGCTTTATCAACCACAAACTTAATTACGATTACCCACTATAACAATTTGTTGTTGTTCTATTAATCACCACAAACCCACCACCTTATGTTTCCATGGAAACATTTTTGAGTATGTTGTAGCTTGGTCATTCACCTACACATTGGTATCAACACTATTACTTAGAAATGCTCCAATCAAAAGATATTTACATTTAAGTACAACTACTCACACATTTGTGGTAATCTACTCTCTAAGCTGGATGCACTGTGCCATTATTATACAGTGAAGTCACCCTGTAAGCAGGTCACCCTCTATAATACAGCCAGGTTAATGGGGCCCAAAGTCTCCATAGCATGTGTTTGGACCGGTGTTAGCAGGCCACCTCTTTATTTCAACCACTGTTAGTCTGCCCAAGACAGTAGTAGATACAGTTTTAGTTATTGCAATTTTGGTATCCACAGTATCTAGCTCAGATTAACTATACAATTGTTGTTTATCCTGCGGCTAGACTGTGACAACTTTCTGGTGAACAACAGGACACTACGGATTCTGATGGATCAGCAAAGGTAAGTCAGTGCGTGTACAGTCCATAGGGAGGGGATAACTTGTCTATATGTACGAGGCTTGCACTGAATACATTATTTGCTGACCTGTGGACTTTATTATGGTACATGTATGTACATGTAGAACAAGTTTGAATTGTCCCCTTCCCTCCACTGTAGATCTGCCTATGCACATTCTGAACACCGAGGTGTTTGGGTTCATTGTCAAACCAGAGGACTATGAGAGCCTGGACCACGCTGCTCAGGACTTCCTTAACTTTAAGCTGGAAAACCTTGGTGAGCCCCTCCCCCTTAAAGCTGCGGTGTCATCTGCTCTTTATTAGTATAGCCAGTAGCCATCTCAGTGTGTGCTGATATAGCTCCATTGTTGCTGTGAACAATGTGTGTGGGCGGGTATAATTAGTGCAGGTCATAATAGAGGGGCTCTTTTAATAGTGTTCCCACAACATCCTTGACTGTGTATCCATTAGTGTGTGTATTGTCTCCCCCCACACAGTGGACCACCCCCCTATACTGCATTAGTGTGTGTGTTGTCTCCCCCCACACAGTGGACCACCCCCTATACTGCATTAGTGTGTGTGTTGTCTCCCCCCACACAGTGGACCACCCCCCTATACTGCATTAGTGTGTGTATTGTCTCCCCCCACACAGTGGACCACCCCCCTATACTGCATTGTGTGTGTATTGTCTCCCCCCACACAGTGGACCACCCCCCTATACTGCATTAGTGTGTGTGTTGTTTCCCCCCACACAGTGGACCACCCCCCTATACTGCATTAGTGTGTGTGTTGTCTCCCCCCACACAGTGGACCACCCCCCTATACTGCATTAGTGTGTGTATTGTCTCCCCCCACACAGTGGACCACCCCCCTATACTGTACAGTCAGTACATCTCCAGACCACACCCTGTCAAGAACAACTTGGGGTTGGACGTGGTAAGCTGTCTCTACTATTACAGTTATGTTGTATGTGTACGGAAATCATAAAAGTTCACTGATAATTTCCAAACAATATTTTGTAGGTGTTCATGATTGGGCTAGTACGGAGGCCAGAAAGAAGGAACCGGATGATTTTAAGCCTGGACGAGCTCAACTTCAACTACACCCTCTTTGAGTGCTGTCGATGGAAGGTGAGAGAAAGTTAATAATTATACATCGTATGGAGTAAGGTTTTAGATAGTGGCTTATCACGTCCAACCCCAAATTGTCATTGAGAGAGGGTAGTCTTGAGATGTACTGCATGGTGTAGAGTATAGGTTCACTGTGTGTGAGGGGAGACATAACTGGCTGTACAATACAGAGGGATGGGGGAGGAGACAATACACACTAATTGATACACAACGATGTGGTGGGGAACTCATATTTAAAAGAACCTCATTTTATCCCTGGCCACTACAGACAGTTGAATCAGAGCTTCCTGGACAGTCTGGGCATCAAGTACCTACCCGGCTGGAAGGACCCTTGGGGAGAACAACCTATGACCTTTGGAGAGGTCGGCTGTTTCCTTAGTCACCACACGATATGGCAGCAGGTGAGTGGGCGTTAGTGGACACTTGTTGATGTGTACAGAAAGTATTGCTACCTGTTGCATTGTGGGCACTTGTAACTGTGTGAAACCTGTCTAATGTGGTCACCCTCTATAATAGTACAGCCAGGTTAATGTGCTCCTAAGTCTCCTGTGTGCGGACACAAACATTAGCTGTTTGAGCGAACTAGATACTTTCATGAACTGCTTTAACTGATGAAGCGGTGGTTGAAAATACTTGTCTTCGAAGGTGACAAAAAACACTGTTTTCCAATCGTTGCTTTGTAGAATCCCCATAATGTTAAAGTCATTAAAATAAAAAGTTGATTGCGTGTCTGTTATGTCAACGCACGGGATGAATGCTCTACTGAGCATCTTGTTATAATAGCCACTGTTGGTCTGTCCAAGGGTGACCAGTATAGACAAGTCTTACTGTACCTCTCTTGCCCCCCAGATGATGACGGAGGGTCTGGATCAAATCCTGATTCTGGAGGATGATGTCGTGTTTGAGCCCTACTTCCGACATGACCTCACTAGCTAGAGTACTGGAAGAGGCCAATCGGATCACACCAAACTGGGACCTCATGTGAGAGCTCTGGAGATATACAGTCTATTATTATACGCAATGTCCGTATCTCGTTAGACAATATTCCAATCTTTGCTTACAAGTAGTTCAGTGCAACACCATAAATAAGGCACACCTTATAATCAGCTGACAGTAGTCTAGAAGTAAGAAAATTGCTGTCTAATTTCCTTGAACTATAACCATGCAAGTTTGGATTGTCCAACTTACAACAAGTTAACGCTAGATTGTTGTATATAGAGATGCATTTCATGATACAGGGGATGGGTCTTCTTCACTGGGCCTGTGACCGTGGCAACCTGAACATGGTGAAACTACTTGTGAAGAGGGGAGCAGATGTTAATATTGAGGACACAGACAATCAGACACCTCTTCATTATGGTGAGAGATGGAGTATTCCTTTACAGAGGGTGCTTGTGTGTTAATACATGTTGAAGCTAGCTGTCTGTTTGTAGATCTTTGTTTGAGTCCAATGCTCCCTCTACTGAATAGTGAGGGAAGTCAGTTTGGCTGTGTATCTATGGTAACCTGTGAGATCTTTTTGTATTTGCATTAAATGATTAATATTGATGATGATCGAGGAAAAAGACCCTAGAGCTATAGAAGTTGAGCTGGTTGATGAATTAGATTTATTCACGGTAATAATTATGTCTCTTTTTGAATTTCTTGATTTTCGCGATTGATTGTATTTCCTCTACAGCTGTGTCATGTGATCATCATGCTGTCATCTCTTATCTACTGCAAGTGGCCAAAGCAAGAACAGACATTGCAGATTGTGATGGCAACCTACCTCAAAATATAATTATGTGACTGATCGAGAATCAACAACTTTTTAATTAACTTATTTTGCACATTTCCCATTAAATTGACCAATTTGCAAGTTTTTACATGATAAAAGAGAATGTAACTGTATGGTGAAATGCATGGCAATGGTCGAGAAACAGTAGACACAAAAATTATAAGACAAAATGATGTAGTGTAAAGCAATCTACGTATCTATCAGAGGCTAGCTGCCATGGTAACAGTACAGTTAATAAGGTACAGAGTCAGTGTATAGTAGTTCACACACTTGAATGTGTCCATTCCTACTAGCCACATCATAGGCAGTACGTCCGTCCTGTATAGTGGGTATGTGAGCAGTTAGTGATGAAAGGAAAACATTCGTACAGCAGGAAATTTTCGTGTGGCGCAAAACATTTCGGTTTTTCGAGGGCAGAGCAGTTAATGCAAAGGATATAAACTCACACACACACCGGTATTTCACATGCAATGCTGCGTTTCCTGGCATTGAACGTGAATATCATTGTCCACAAATATTTCTTCTGAGAGCTCTCGAGCCAAAATATCAAAAATGTCATGCTATGCGGTAGTTAGACAACAAAATCATAACATAAGGAAACAAAATGTAACAACTATACTCATAACAAGTGGATACAATCGTTATTTTGGTGATAAACACATGCTATAAAGTCATGTTACAGTAGATGTTATAATCATGTGACTCACATTATTCTGGATGTGGACGTCAGCCTTGGCCTCTAACAATATTCTAAAAACTCCACAGTGACCCTCCTGACTGGCCATGTACAATGCTGTGGCTCCATCATTCTGCATGTACACATCCAAATAATTACTAACAGACAAGCAGTAAATCTCACCTTATATTGAATGTCCACTTGAGCTTTCAATTCCACTGCCCTCACATGACCATTCTGAGCTAGTCTCGAATACCCGCCTCAACCTAAAAGCTTGAGTCTGGTCAAACTCACATTGAGGTTTGGTTCAAGTGTGTCCAGGAATTTCTTGGACATTTAATTGACCACAAGTGGGTGTGGAACATGAATAAAATTATAGTCTACATGAATAGAGCTGTGGGCAGGTCACTACCAGACACTGACAGTGTGGTCTTGAGGACTCGGTGTAGACTGTCCACTAGTGAGAACATCATTAGCAGCGGCTTGTACACCGAGAACTCTGCCGGGGAGGACGAGGAGAGGCTGTGGGGGGTATATGTGGGCGGGGCCACAGATGATTAGATTTCCATAAGCCAAAATAAATAGATACCAGTTACTATAAAATTATCATAATCAAAAAAAATACTTCGAAGATTTGTTGGCTGGCTTAAAAAAGAGTACGGATTAACTACAATATTAATGGGTCTCATTAGATCTAGAGATGTTGTACCATGGACCCACCTCTTGATGAGGGAGGAGCTACTGTTCCTGGCATGGGCCAACACTAACAGTCTCTTGAGGAGGGTGGTCCGATGCTCCTCCCACTCACTCAACGACTGGATGAACAGTGACACCACCAGCTGGTACTGGGGACCGTCCAACTAGCGGAGGAGGGTGGCAAAGGTCAAGAGCAAGCCACGCACCATAAAAAAGCGTTTTGCCACTAAGAGTAACATACAGTAGAAGGTGCAGCAATAATTATTATGGCTATTGTGCATACGCTGACACTATTATAGCAAACAATACTTATAGTGTAGGGTTGACATTATTTGCATCTACTTGTGTTCACCTCGTAAGCGGAGGAGACCCAGGTGTCAGGAGCAGCTGCCAGGAAGGTTGCTAGGTTCCTCTCCTCTCTCTGGTAGCAGTGACTCCTGTGCAGGGTGGCAGAACAAAGCAAGATAATGTACACTATTAGGTATAAATTGTAAGCCCCCAATCAATAATATAAGAGGGCATTTTGAGCTTAGAATGCAATGAAGAGAATAATGTATTGCTTACTAACACTTATCCCACACAAGTCATATCTTTTTAATGCCTAAAAGAAAGCTAAAAAATGGGCATTGAAGACACTATAATCAAACTTTTGAGAAGAAATATTAATTCGCTTACACACAAAAACAGGTTTAGCATGCAGACCACATTAATTAGTTAGTGCTCACAGGTTCATGACGTGTGCTCCGACATGAAGGTAGTAGGGGAGCAGGTGCATGTTGCTCTGTGGACCGCCCCCTCCACTTTCCTCACTGAAGGACTTTTCGTACGCAAACCGGACCAGAATCGAAGTAGTCGATTGTCGTGAGCGAGGGTATGGAAGGAGGGGTCAAATAGTCCCGTACACTCTTGTAGGTAGCTGTGGAACCTGGAGGTGTGTGTGTGGGTGGGATATTACCAGCCTACAGTATTTAGCTCGATAGAAATAGCTGACAATGTGTCTAGACAGTATAGATGCATACCTTGCAGAACTGGAGAAGTGTATTTGGTAAAGATCATTAAGTATGAAACAACATTTTTAATACAGAAACCACCTCAGTCTCACTTTTCAATCAGGAACACCTATAAGAGAATTTGTAGGAAAGGCAGCACTGAAATAATAGCTAGCTGGAGTATACATTATAGTTATTTATACAGGGTAACCGGTTTTTGAGTGGGAAATAAAAGCGTTATCATAGTCATAACTTAACTATGATCATACGTACAATAATTATGTATGAACATTGGATACAATACACTAACGTCAACTACTCTTGAGTTCAAATATATATACTGATGATTGTATAAAAATCAATTGCTAGTTGCCATTGCAACCACAGACAACACACTTAACAAAGTGCAGAGTCAGTGTAGTAGTTCACACACTTGAGTGTGTCCATTCCTACTAGCCACATCATAGGCAGTACGTCCGTCCTGTATAGTGGGTATGTGAGCAGTTAGTGATGAAAGGAAAACATTCGTACAGCAGGAAATTTTCGTGTGGCGCAAAACATTTCGGTTTTTCGAGGGCAGAGCAAAGGATATAAACTCACACACACCGGTATTTCACATGCAATGCTGGGTTTCCTGGCATTGAACATGAATATCATTGTCCACAAATATTTCTTCTGAGAGCTCTCGAGCCAAATATAAAAAATTTTCTGCTATGCGGTAGTTAGACAACAAAAATCATAACATAAGGAAACAACATGTAACAACTATACTCATAATAAGTGGATACAATCGTTATTTCGGTGATAAACACATGCTATAAAGTCATGTTACAGTAGATGTTATAATAATGTGACTCACATTATTCTGGATGTGGACGTCAGCCTTGGCCTCTAACAACATTCTAAAAACTCCACAGTGACCCTCCTGACTGGCCATGTACAATGCTGTGGCTCCATCATTCTGCATGTACACATCCAAATAATTACTAACAGACAAGCAGTAAATCTCACCTTATATTGAATGTCAACTTTAGCTTTTGCAGCGATTAACAATTCCACTGCCCTCACATGACCATTCTGAGCAGCTACAATCAACGCAGTGGCTCCATCCTGTACAGTGTCAAGATAGTGTGAGCAGGTGAACCATCACTCATCACAAACCCACTCATTATACAATATCACATGCAATGACCTAACGTCAGGGGATACACCAACTAGCTGGTCTTTACACAAACATAACTGAAGTCCATTTGCATTGAGTTCGACCCCGGAAGTTATGTGGTCAATTATGGCTTTATTTATGCTTTATGTGGTGACAAGTATGCATGCTTCTACATGGACAATTCGCTATAAGTGAAGCTATCAGATAAAAGCGTTTTTAACAAGGAGGTTATACGTTAAACCTTGAAATTCAGTGAATTATGAAGGTCAATTGACACAAATAGACTTTAGCAACACAGGCAACAGAACATGGGGAGGCTCTGTGGCTAGTGGCCTTTGAGATGTGTGTATAGCTACTTACACTCACCTCATTGGGTACATCAACATTGGCCCCAGCATCGATTAGGAGCTCCATACATTTCTGGTGACCATAGAAACTGGCTGTCCAAAGAGGGGTCTCTCCCGACTGTACATAGGGAGAAAACAATGTAAACAGCATGTTGTGGGAAAAGTGTTGACAGTTAGCCTTGGCTGTTAATTAAGACTATTTCTTACTGGTTGCAATACAGACTTGTCTGGTTGTCCTGTTATAGACCATAAACCATATAATTATATATCACAGCAACTGGACCAGCTAATTGTACACTCTCCACTACTCAGTCTACTCATACACAGAGGTGACAGTACACACACTCAACCATGGAGGAATCAACAGAGTACACAAACACCACCATGCAGCGTGACTCACATTAGTCTTGATTTGGACGTCAGCTTTGGCCTCCAACAACATTCTAACAACTACATAGTGACCATTCTTACTGGCCATGTACAACACAGTGGTTCCATCCTGTACACATCCAAATAATCACTGAGTTGCAGACAAGCGGTAAATCTCACCTTTGCTTGAATGTTAACATGAGCTTTTGCTGCAATCAACAATTCAACTGCCTTCACATGACCATTCTGAGTAGCTACAATCAACGCAGTGGCTCCATCCTGTACAGAGTCAAGATAGTGTGAGCAGGTGAACCATCACTTATCACAGACCCACTCATTAAACAATATCACATGACTAACTAATGTCAGGGCAGGGTTTCACACAGGATTTTTAGCTGGGAGGGGGAAACGTTTAATTCAAGGGGGTCAGGTGTCGTTCTCGAAAAAATTTTTAGCGAAATGGTTATTAAAGGTGCAAGTTGGATCTTTTTTTGTTTCAAACCTTACTAGTATACTCTTCTAAGGATTGTAGACGTTTTTAAGTAGAAAAATCATACATTTTGGTAATCATTAATTCCTAGGGGGGGGGGGAGGTGGCCTCTCTATGAAAACCTGCAGCAGATACACAAATACCAGTGCTCTCTACACAAACATG
This sequence comes from Halichondria panicea, assembly GCF_963675165.1. Classification (NCBI taxonomy): domain Eukaryota; kingdom Metazoa; phylum Porifera; class Demospongiae; order Suberitida; family Halichondriidae; genus Halichondria; species Halichondria panicea. The sequence goes on from NC_087386.1 coordinate 5,578,151, forward strand.
ACTAGCTCTGGTGTCTAATGGACTATAGGTCAACAGAACATGGGGAGGCTCTGTGGCTAGTGGCCTCTGAGATGTGTGTACAGCTACTTACACTCACCTCTTTGGGTTCATCAACATTGGCCCCAGCATCGATTAGGAGCACCATACATTTCTGGTGACCACTGAAACTGGCTACTAAAAGAGGGGTCTCTCCCGACTGTATACATAGGAGGAAAACAATGTAAACAGCATGTTGTGGGAACTGTGTTTGTGCAACAAAACCAACCTTCTCCTGAGTGTTGACTGTAGCCTTGGCTGCTAAGAGGACCCTCACTATCTCATCATGTCCATTGTAACTGGCTGCATGCAGAGCTGTCTGGTTGTTCTGCCATAAACCATATAATTATATATCACAGCAACTGGACCAGCTAATTTACACTCTCCACTACTAAGTCCACTCATACACAGAGGTGACAGTACACACACTCAACCAAATCAGCAGAGTACACAAACACCACCATGCAGCGTGACTCACATTAGTCTCGATATTGACATCAGTCTTGGCCTCCAACAACATTCTAACAACTCCACAGTGACCCTCCTTACTGGCCATGTACAATGCTGTGGCTCCATTCTGTACACATCCAAATAATCACTGAGTTGCAGACAAGCGGTAAATCTCACCTTTGCTTGAATGTCAACCTTAGTCGTTGCTGCAAGCAACAATTCCACTGCCCTCACATGACCATTCTGAGCAGCTACAATCAACGCAGTGGCTCCATCCTGTACAGAGTCAAGATAGTGTGAGCAGGTGAACCATCACTCATCACAGACCCACTCATTATACAATATCAAATGAGTGCCGTACTTCTATTGCTGTGTTTGCAAGACTACCGGATTATTAGCGCATGCGCTTTTAGCAGAGCTCTATATACGCTTATATTCGAGAATGCGCCTATAATGCAGTCACTTTGAGCCCCACCCAGCAACCGGATGTCTCTGTGATGAGAGCTGACTCGCAAGCTGGCTAGAAAGTGAGCAAGCAAGGCATGCAGGCAACCCCTAATGGGGCAACTAATACTGCATCGTATCTCAGTTGTATGTATGTATGTACCGTATAGCAGGTAATTTTCGGGGGACAAAATATTCGTGGTTCAGCAATATTGAGACATTTCGTGGGTAATATTTTCGTGGTTGGAGCTTGCACTGCTGGTAAAGGTAGGCAAGGTCGCTTCATTCGTGGGTAAAATATTCGTGGTCAGACCTCCAACCACGAATATTTTGCTCCACGAAAAAATTACATGCTATACAGTATATGTCACGCTCAGGAATGTCACGCTTCAGGAATGCGGAATTGGGTGTGGCTACATTCGGTTAATCTTTACTACCTCCAAACCGATCTACTATTGGCATAATTATGCAGAGAATAAAGCTATAGCTATATAAGAGTCTCACTTGAACAAAGCCAACAACGACACTACTACTCTTGAAAGCAGAGTTCTTGAGAGACTGATTCTAGCCAAAAATGTACAAGTTATGTTTATTAATTGCTATTTCATAATGAAAGTACCTCGGTGGGTATCAAAGCTACATAACATTAAAAGCTGTTTTATACACACATTATACAATGATGAATATTAATTTTGCTGCATGCAGAATCCATCACAGGGATGATCGACAATAATTGTTGTTAAAACGATCGATGCCAAGAGTTCAAGTTTAAAATTGATGGCTGCATCAGCAGAACCTTGCAGCGCAACTACCAATAGCTAGCGTTATAGTGTAGAGCTAGCTACTAAGTATATAGAGTAGCAACACTCAGTGGACAAGTTTTGGTACGTACTCTTCTGAAAAGGCTGCAATGGCATTCCAAGTAAGCAAAACTAGGCATAACTCGAGAACGAAGCATCATTTTGCAAATCCATGAATTAAAATCCAAGAAAACTAGAAGCCTATAGAAACTCTTATACTTACACTTCATTGATCCTTGAGCAGCTGTAGCAGTCTACACAGTACAGAGAGACAGTCACATGCACACACATATTAAAACACATGCGCACCAAGGCATAATTATACCCAAATCTCCTCTCCTTCTTTCTCCTAAATTGTACTTAAATATAACTCTGCGCGAGGCTAATCATGCGTGTGCGTATACCTTGTACTATTATGTTACAATTCGTTTTACAGTTCATTTACATCATCATTTAAATTTACATTATAAAAACATTCATATTGACCAGGAACTTGGAATATCATTCATGTCTCACATTCTCTCAGCATGATCAGACAAGGTAACAGCATGCCCAGAGAGTCCTTCCTGATGGATATCACCATCTATAATTATAGCTATCATTCAAGAACTGTACAAGCTAATTAGCTCATAGATAAACTGAATCAATTCTAAAATTTCACTTTCACTCATAACCTTCGCATAATTGGAAAAGCGCTTCAATTTGAGTATAAAAAGTCTGCAGTTGAGCATGCGCTTAAAATAAATATACGCTTATGGTCGAGTAAGCGCTAATAATCCAGTTTCTGCTACCGTATTACTAGACATTTTGCTGGTGACTATCAGGAGCATTGAAACGAGCCAAATCAGCGAAAAATCATTCAATTTTTGTGTTCTGGCAAGTCTTACATGTACCAGTTGGTCCTCAGCTCGCTGACATAGTTTCCCAGACCCATTAGTTCGAATGTTCCATCATCTAAATAACCCTTTCCATGAAGATCAATTATGCAAAATAGTTTTTGTGAAGCGGCGATCAACACTCGCAAAATTCGCTATGTTTGATGCTCGAAAAATATTCTACTAATAGTGAATATGGGTGAAATTTCCCGGAGGCGTATAATTAGAAGGGGGCTTAGAAGTATCGAAACTCCACTTAATCGTATATGCTGTGCTATTAGCGACTGGAGAGTGCACAGCAATTAATCCTGTATCACATCTGGTGGCACATTGTCATTGATAGCGTGCAATTACCTGTCAAGTAATTGCACGCTGCAACTAGTATCCTTGCCATTGCTTGTTACTCGTGTAATCCCATATTGCACTCTTAGCCATACAAATTATTCACTACCAGTTAGCTGGTCTAAACACAAACACGACTAGCTCTGGTGTCTAATGGACCAGGTCAACAGAACATGGGGAGGCTCTGTGGCTAGTGGCCTCTGAGATGTGTGTACAGCTACATACACTCACCTCTCTGGGTACATCAACATTGGCCCCAGCATCGATTAGGAGCTCCATACGTTTCTGGTGACCATTGAAACTGGCTTCCCAAAGAGGGGTCACTCCGGACTGTACATAGGAGGAAAACAATGTAAACAGCATGTTGCGGGATACGTGTTTGTACAACAAAACCTTGGTCTGAGTGTTGACTGTAGCCTTGGCTGCTAAGAGGACCCTCACTATCTCATCATGTCCATTGTTAATGGCCCAGTGAAGAGGAACATCCTGTAGAGACAATATCATCAACCAACGGACATATTGGCACTGTAGAGACAGTATTCCCCTCACCTTGTCTGCCTGGTTGGGATCAGCCCCACACTCCAGTAGCTCCAGAACCACACCCACATTACCCGTCTTACAAGCATCTAAAAATTCCTGGGAGAAAAATGCATTTACTAATTCACTCACACAAAAGCACCAGCACACCAACACTTAGTCTATTTAATTATAATTCTGACACAATGGACAAATATGACAATGCACATTTATTTTATACCTCCACCCACTCACTCACGTACCATCCTGGGGTGCTGTAGACACAGCTTTCTGAGTGAGACAATCACTTCGTCAACTGATGGTCTCTGTTGAGGTCGGTCATGGAGGCAGCTAACAACAAGAGGATAAAGAGCGTGTTTCTGCCCCATTTTGTCACCATGGACATCAGTGCTTCGACGCATGAGCTCCTCCTTTCCTCCTATAGACTTGAAATAGTTGCGAATACTTTGAGGTACGTGGTTGACTTTAGGGAAATCTCCGATAACAGTGTGAATGATAAGATGACCGAATGAGAAGATGTCCAGTTTGGTAGTGTAGGTGGGCCGTTCCACACGACACTCGGGAGGCATATAGCCTACATTTCCCGGGGTGCTTGTTAGAACAATTTGAGTCAATCTCTCCAGATCAACGTATCTGGAGACACCCAGGTCTCCGATCTTGGCAGTGAGGTCCTCAGTGAGCAAGATGTTGGGAGCAGTGAGGTCACGATGGATGAGGGGAGGGGTCAGAGAGTGGAGATAGTGAAGGCCTTTGGATACATCATACAGGATATGGATTCTAGTGGCGATATTCGTGTCTCGATGGGTTTCAACGAAATTGGCCAAGTCAGAATTATGAAGCCTTTCCATTATTAGACTGATGTCGTTCTTATCGCGGCCGTAATGGACTCCAACAAAAGCGACAATGTTGGGGTGATCCAAAACACTCAGAATATGACACTCATTTTGGAACATTGTTACAATCCTCTCCCTCTGTCCAAGGTATCGCTCTTGGAGCAATATGTGGTGTAGTTTTTTAGCAATGCAGTCTCTTCCATTCACCGTCACTCTAAAGACACAGCCATAAGCCCCTGAGCCAGCTTTGTTCTCCTCTAGATCCAATCCTCCTTCCACCTGGACCACCAGAGCATCAAGGTCACTTTATTTTGCAGCAGTTTACATAGATCTATAAAAGGCCTTAATTTCTTGTAAAACTTAATGCATGCATGTGGATGTATGCAGAATCTAGTGCTTTTATAATAGCAACATCTTATACCCAATATTTAAGAGTACCATTAACGACCTTTACCATAGAGCTACATGCACCTGTACCCAAGCTTGAGGAAAGACTGTCTAATAATAACTATAATTATGATCACACAATGATAATAACGAATGTTCAGCTAAAATGTTGGATATAAAACGCTAATGTCAACTAATCTTGTGAGTATAATAACACTTGTAAAAATGTTTAATCATATATAATTATAATAAGTTTCTACTGGTACTGGTTCAGTTGTCACTAGCGGTGGTGACTGTGACCAAGGAGAGCAACTCCGCCAGGAAGACATCTGGGTTGTCAATAGCAACCAGCAACCCTGTGCACGACAAAGCAAAAAAATTAAAATTGTGCAGACAAAATGAAGTTTATAATTATACAGCATACGAACGATTTAAACAAAAATGGGTATGTCACATGGTTTAGGTACAAGTCACATGACTCACCCATGACATCAAGGAACTCTTGGAAGGACTCACATAATTGCACCTGATCTTGGAACTCTGTCAACAGCTGCAGCAACAGATCGAACCATGATTAAAACAATTGTTTAATACCTTTAACAGCATAATACGTGTACCTCTTTAGGAAATAGTTTACTTTAGGATGGTTTATGAGCAGATGGTTTGACAATGCCATGAGCACACAATAGACAAAGGAAGGTGATAATTTCCATAAAGATCTTTATGGCAGCTGTACCTTGTCGCTAGCTTCCAGCACGGTGCTATCATTGGTCCGAACGTGCTCCAGTAAAGCTGTGGGCAGGTCACTACCAGACACTGACAGTGTGGTCTTGAGGACTCGATGTAGACTGTCCACTAGTGAGAACATCATTAGTAGCGGCTTGTACACCGAGAACTCTGCCGGGGAGGACGAGGAGAGACTGTGGGGGGTATATGTGGGTGGGGCCACAGATGAATGAGTGTATAATTATGTGTGTGTGGGTGAATAATAAAGCCAGTCACTATAAAATTATCATAGTTCAAAAAATACTTCGAAGATGTGTTGGCTGACTTAAAGAGTACGGATTAACTACAATATTAATGGATCTCATCAGATCTAGAGATGTAGTACCGTGGACCCACCTCTTGATGAGGGAGGAGCTACTGTTCCTGGCATGGGCCAACACTAACAGTCTCTTGAGGATGGTGGTCCGATGCTCCTCCCACTCACTCAACGACTGGATGAACAGTGACACCACCAGCTGGTACTGGGGACCGTCCAACTAGCAGAGGAGGGTGGCAAAGGTCAAGAGCAAGCCACGTACCATAAAAAGCGTTTTGCCATTAAGAGTAACATACAGTAGAAGGTGCAGCAATAATTACTATGGCTATTGTGCATATGCTGACATATTACTATTATAGCAAACAATGCTTATAGTGTAGGGTTGACATTTGTAACCACTTGTGTTCACCTCATAAGCGGAGGAGACCCAGGTGTCAGGAGCAGCTGCCAGGAAGGTTGCTAGGTTCCTCTCCTCTCTCTGGTAGCAGTGACTCCTGTGCAGGGTGGCAGAACAAAGCAAGATAATGTACACTATAAGATATAAATTGTAAGTCCCCAATCAATAATATAAGAGGGCATTTTGAGCTTAGAATGCACTGAAGAGAATAAGTATTGCTTACTAACAAACAAAACTTATCCCACACAAGTCAAATCTTTTTAACGCTTAAAAGAAAGCTAAAAAAATGGGCATTGCAGACACTATAGACACTATAATCAAACTTTTGAGAAGACAGATTAATTTTACATAACAGGTTTAGCATGCAGGCCACATTAGTTAGTGCTCACAGGTTCATGACGTGTGCTCCAACATGAAGGTAGTAGGGGAGCAGGTGCATGTTGCTCTGTGGACCGCCCCCTCCACTTTCCCCACTGAAGGACTTCTCGTAGGCAAACCGGACCAGAAGCAGTCGAATATCGTGAGCGAGGGTGTGGAAGGAGGGGTCAAATAGTCCAGTACACTCTTGTAGGTAGTTGTGGAACCTGGAGGTGTGTGTGTGGGTGGGATATTACCAGCTGTACTCCTAAGGAGGTCGTGGCTAAATGGTATTAGCTCTAGACAGAAATAGCTGACATGTGCCTAGACAGATATTAGCATACCTTGCAACAGAACTCGAGAAGTTGGTATGTGAAATCTGTGAGAAAATGGACAATACATTAATCTAGTTGTGGCATTTGAATACTAAACCTACTTATGTTCTGGCCTAAGCTAAACACGCACACACTAGCGGTTGTTATAACAGTTCACTACTGGCCCGCTGGTATCTCACCTCGGGCCCCCATATCGGCAGTAAGGCGTTGCACTTGGTGTTGGCGTTCTGTAGAGTAGCACTTTCCCATTCGTCTCGACTCCGGGCAAGTCTGCAGAGGGAAGAAGTGGGGGTGGTGACAATGACACAATCTACCTCCAAACATAGATATTCACGACATAATGTACATTGTACATCCTACAAACAATACATGTTATAGTTATAACACGGGCACAAGGGATGTATGGAATATATTGCACTGAAGCACGAGGGCGCCAGCCCCGAGGGCTGAGTGCAATATATGCCATGCAGCCCGAGTGCACGTGTTATAACTAGTTTATATCCCGAGGGCATAGCAACATAACACTGTCCTAGTAACACAATATAAACAGCACAAAAAAAGACAGAGACAACTCTAGACACAGCTCCATCTCTTCTCTCTTCTAGACGCCAGTATCTGCAGCGTATAAGATTGGCATGACCGACGAATGGCTTGACACAAAATTGTTGGAGTTTCAACTGAAATCTACAAAACAGCCCCACCCCACTTCTGGTGCTGCAAAACAGCGCCGCCCCACTTACTGCTGCAAAGAAACAGCCCCACCCCACTACTCAGTGAATACATGGTATTAGCTGCTGGTCTACGCTCGGCCTCGTAACCAAGCCAAGAAAGCTCGCTTCTACACTGCTGCAAAACAGCTCATGCCCCCAGCAAAAAGAGCCACTTCTAGTGCTACGGTGAAGCAGAATTGACATGCATCACGATGTCGAGGACTAGGTCGATCTAGGAACACAGAATCTTCCACAAAATGAATCTTGGACAATTTTAAAACCTGCATGGTTGCAAGAAGAAACTCCAGCAGTGCTGAACATTCATTCCTGCATGGCTGGACATACTTTGATACTTGTTATTTCTCATGCATATTAATTTAATTTTAATTTAATTGTCTGTCTAATTGCCAGAGGGGCGTTTTGCGGTCAGTGCAATATGACTTTCAGCAGTGCAATATGCTTTATATTGCACTTGGCAACAACGTAGCAACGGGATATAAGCTCTATATAACAACTGCTTATAACACCATTGTATTGTAGTGTGTCATGAGAGCTATTGTAACAGTGGACCAGCTATGGACTTGCTAGCAACTAGAACACAAAGGTCATTATTTCCAGGGATAGATTTGAGGTGAACGTACTTGACAGCTGCAGAGTGACATTCGTAGTGGACCACGTTGAAGTGTGACACGGTGGAGTAGCCCTGGGGGAACAAAATGGAGGCATCACATAACACACATCCTTACAGCAAAATTCAAGAGGAGCTAAGAGTGAAGTTTGTATACAGGTACAAGAGTCACCATGGATACGGTGAATGATGTACTCACCACAGTCTTGCGTGGTTTGTTCTCAAACTCGTCCAGTGCCACTTTCCTCGTGTACGTGTAGATACCGAGAATCTGGAGGCAAGGCAACAAGAGAATGACATTAATACAAAATAGGCATTACCACTTGTACAAAACGACTCAATAATAATTCACACAATTATAATAGGTGGTTTTGTACGGTCACTCTCCACCAAGCCCTACCCCCTAACACACCTTCTGCGGTTGATTCTTATAGCCCTCGAGGCAAATGCAGCACTTTAGGCCTGACTCTTCGATCAGCTGTCCCTCCATCTCCGACACGAGTGTGGACTGTGCGATCACCTGACCCTTCTCGTTCACTTCCATACCCAGTGCACCCAGCTCCTTCTGTCTCATGGCCATTGCTCGTCGTTTCTTCTCCTCTCTAGTTGCCTTACGGACTCTCTTAATCTGAAGGGGGAGGGACATTACTAGCTGACTGTACTGTACACACACATGTGCTGTACACTCGAGGAAGAAGAAATGTAGTTTCACATGTACCGAACTTAAGCACTCTTTTAATATTGGTCAGAGGGGGCAGATTGCTATATAAAGTTACCACATAACGTGTATTTATACTTGCATAATGTAGCAGCGGTAATTGCATTGAGTTTCACCAGACATTAGGAAAGAGGCCCTCCAACAATGCACCCACCACTGCTGGCCACATATATGGCCACTCTCTCCTTCACATCGACAACCTCTAGTATCATACATTTCACAGTGAAAACTGAAAACTTAACAAGAGGTGCTTTTAGAGTGAAGACTTACAACCAGGTAGATAGGTAGTTACACCAGTACACTACACTAACTGCTTTGGTGTGCAAATATACACGCCCTAATTAAAGTTCCAGGTAGAATTCTGGACACAAAATGCCACCTCATCATTCTTACCTCTTCATAACATGGTGGATGCTCTGCCACGACCTCTAGAAGGTTCTCAGCGAGCGTGCCGATGTGCTGGTCAGAGGCCACCTGCTCTAGTAGGTGGAGTTCTGAAATGACCTCCTTGAGTATCTCCTGTGTCTTCGTGTGCCAATGACAGAGACCGGCGAGCATCTTAAGCACGTACGGTAGTGATGGTTGGGAGATGCACAACTTCCACTCGGGAGTGTCGAAGGAGCCACTGTGTGTGCGGAGAAAGGGGGGGGAGGGGCTTATAGAATAATGTTACACTGCTTTACTTTATTAATCTGAAAGGGGGGGGGGGACTTTACTAGTACTGTGCACAAACATGTGATGTGCTGAACAACTAAAGGAAGGAGAAACACACTTAGCCTAGCTGAGCCTAAGGGCTTTTTTAATCATAGTAGGGGTGCAGATTGCTACCTAAAGTTACCGTATAATGTGTACTTATTTCAGAATTGTTATTATACGTATAATGTAGCAGCGGTAATTGCATTGAGTTTCAGCGTGCATTAGGAAAGAGGCCCTCCAACAATGCACCCACCACTGCTGGCCACATATATGGCCACTCTCTCCTTCACATCGACAACCTCTAGTATCATACATTTCACCTTTCAGTGAAAACTTAACAAGAGGTGCTTTTAGAGTGAAGACCTACACTTACAACTAGGAAGGTTAATTGCTGAGTAAATCCGTTAATGACAGACTGCAAAGCTAAAACAAATGGATTGTAAAATCAGCCATAGATGCTTAAATATACTGTTTGATTGTATGCGGTCTTTCATTACCAAAATTGCGCCATGAACTATAATTATGTTTTACGGACAGGTGCAATCAGTTCTGACTCTAGAAGACCATGCAGCCAAGATGACATATACGCCCAGCCCACTCTTACATTTTGCTCGGTACTTTGCTCTTGAGGTAGGCCACAGCTGCCGGGGTAAGCCCAGTCTCCTTAGCCAAGTCCTTCAGCTTCTCACCGCTAGCGTCTTTCTGTAAGGTAACAAATAGAGAGAAGGTAATTAAAGTGAGGTACAATGTGGTGGCTATGCTGGAGTAAGATCTAACATTCATATTGACTGCATTAGAAGACAAGAACCAGTATAATAAATACAAGGGACACGTCCTGATTCAATGGCTACATTATAAGCTAGGTACAGTGATGGTTCTACGAGACCAAGAAGGTTAGTGCTTTATTGGGAGGAGGAATAGTTTAGTCGGCATGGGAATAAACATCGGATTATATACTTATGATTGTACCGGCTAAGATTCTACTGACCCCAATTCCAGCGGCTACTACACAGAAGCAGTCCAGATAGAGGGTGTTCTCAGCCGACTGGTGCAAGTCAAATCTGCCGAGAGAAAGGACAAGAACATGACAATAAACATTTTTAGGTATCCAACGGTAACGCAGAAGGCAACTGATTACAAACACACAGCACTAGAGATATTTCAAAACCATTAACTTACTTTTCAAAGTTCAGATAGGGTTCAAAATGTTGTAGTAACACGTTCATGTGACGTGGATCACCGAATGTCAGGAATGGGATAACGTGCATGAGGCCTTCCCGTATCGAGGGACTGGATTGGACGAATGAGCTCTCAATGTGCTTGAGGAACACCTGCAGTCTGTTGTCCTCTCCGTCAGGTGATATGCTCCCACCCTGTAGGGTAGTAACAATCATGGCCGGGGGTAAATTATCATCTCTACAGACTAGTTTAAAAGTGCACAAGTTTAAAATGGTAGCCGTGCACTAACTATTAATTTTGGATACTAACATTCAAAGCTACATTTTAAAGCAGCACACATGATACAGACATCAAATGCTGCTCTCACATACTATCAGCTATTAGCCAAGCTAAGCTAGATACTTTTGTGGCAGCTGGGTTAGCCGCTAATTCCAGTGACCTTCCACACATTACGTACATGACTGCATGGAGCTAGGTACTTGCCAACACAGGAGCTTCACTACTACTACTAGCTAGAGACTATAATAAAAGCTAGAACTTACATCAGTGCTGTCATGACTGGGTGTCCTCACCAACACAGGAGCCTCACTACTTGCCTCCTGGAGGAACCGCTCGGTCACTTTGAGAGTCTTCTCTGCCACAGCTGCTCCTATACCAGTGCTGTTGGCCTCCTCGTAGTGAAGAGACTGTAACAGAGTGTGTGTGTGTGGTGGGTATGATGCAGAAACTTAGGAATGTAGTGTGCATGTATGGAATAATACTCCAGACGAAAGACACAGACATACAAACACGTATTTCCATTATTAGTATTACACCATAATAGGGCTACCTATAGTCAAAATTATAAATTCTGAGGCTGTGTAAGCTAACACATTGAGCTCAGTACTTCTTAGAGGATATGCCCTCACGGCAACTGCTCAGGCGAGTGTACTGTCATCATCGCTCACGTAATTATGGGACACACACACACACACTGATGAATCGCTTACTGCAAGGAAAAGCTTTTGACAACATAATTGAAAATGACTTACAGCTATCATAAAAATGTATATAGCAAAGTTGAGAATCTTATGTACCACAATAAAAATGGTTGAAACAAGTACGTCTTGCTGTACTGCAAGCCCCTCCCACTTACCAGATCTAGAATGCCTAGTAATGTATTAAGAGTGTTGAGATGAGGTTGTAAGAGATATTGTCTGTTCTCCTTCAGCTTCACACAGTAACCTAGCAACTTGAGTGCAGCAGAGATCAAATTATGACCCTGTATGAAATCATTGACCCTAGCCAGTCGAGAGAGTACAGAGTCCAATCCTCCGCATTTAGACAAGATGGCCGCCATTTTGTACCCCTCCTCTTCGTCAATTTCATCTTTAGCAACGTCCAGCTGCTCAACCATATCCTCCGTGGCATCTCCCAGGAGACCTCGCATTCGGTACACGACACGCATACGATCACTCTTCTGTAGAGACAAATAAACCGTATAAAGTTATTAAATCTCTTTAAAACAGACATTACGTATAGTGGTACGGATATATAAATTATTATTATGGCAATGTTCGTGAGTAAGCGTATTGTGGGCGGTGGAGACCACACCCACAAGATAATAACCCACCGAGTCCTTGATCCTGTGGACTACTAGTCACTGTCTGCGATTGGAACGCCAGTAATGGCATCACACGCCAAGACTGGAACTTAAACCGCAATAATTAACGAAACTAAAGTACATCTAATGCCATAATTGTCATTTCGTACACGTGCCTACAGAAAGATCATGTGCATACCGATGTGTACTACTGCCCCCCCCCCCCCACACACACACACTTCCATGGTCTACATGACACCGGCTCACAATGAGTTTGCCTTACATTTGGTTGGGCACACCAGATCTTCTTGTAGACGTCCTTCACTGGCAGGTCCAGGGAGATGATTTTGTTAGCCACCAGTAACTCCATTCCAGTGTCGTCTTCCAGCAGCGCCACTAGCTCACAATCTGTGTGTGAAGAGTGAGGTGTGTGTGAAGAGTGAGGTGTGTGTGAGGAGTGTGGTGGGTGGAGTGTGTGAGGAGTGAGTCAGGTAGCTATATATACCTTACAAGTGAAAGCTTAACGAATACTATACTATAGTAGGTACAGTGGATATAACGACTAAGGCAATGTTCGTGAGTAAGCGTATTGTGGGCGGTGGAGACCACACCCACAAGATAATAACCCACTGAGTCCTTGATCCTGTGGACTACTAGTCACTGTCTGCGATTGGAACGCCAGTAATGGCATCACACGCCAAGACTGGAACTTAAACCGCAAAAACCACAACATACAAGCCATGAAACTAAGTCACCCAAATAAAACTTTCCTTGCACGCATTTTACCTGTACAAATTTTGTTCTTGACATCCCTCATGAGTGGCCCCAGGCCGGTGGTGGAGGAGGGGTAGGGGTTGCCTTGCATACGACCCTGTAGAAACTCCTCTTGTTGAGGGTCCTTGTCCAGTGACAGGAAGAACTCACCAACATCATTCTCCTCCTATAGATGGAGAGAGAAGGTAGTGTGTTTATATTATATACTTGTTTGTTGAGATATACTGGGTTGATTTCAAGAGTCTTATTGGTATGAGGCTGTGCAAGCTAACACATTGAGCTCAGTACTTCTTAGAGGATATGCCCTCACGGCAACTGCTCAGGCTAGTGTATACTATCATCATCGCTCATAAAGTATAGGACACACACTACATACCGGTACATGTATTATAAATAAGGTAATGGGAAAAGTATAATTGTGATATAATTAAGCCTGGTCTTTAACGGTGAGATATAATTATAATATACAACGCCAAAACAATTGGTGCACAAGCAGCTGCTTACTGGATGAATGATATTGCAGAGGCGCTCAAACACGAAGATAGGGGTCAAAAGGTCAGAGTCCTTGAACCTATCGAGCGTCTCCACACAAGTGGCCATGAACTCTTGCCTCTCTTGGTCAGTACCAGACGTTAATTCCTCAAGCATCTTGAGGAGGAGTTCTTGACTCTCGTCGATCCTCTTAGTTCGTTGAATGACCAGACGCTTGAGAGAGAGGTAGCCAGCGAGAATGACACTGACCAGCTTGCCCTTGTAGTTACGCTTGATGCTCTCCACCTCTAGGAACGATTGGAGGAGCACTGGAGGCAGGAAAGATGGAGAGGAAGATGACGCAAATGAATATGGAATACATGAATATCTTCATTCATAACTTTAGTTCAACAACATTAATGTAGCAGCGGTAATTGCATTGAGTTTCACCAGACATTAGGAAAGAGGCCCTCCAACAATGCACCCACCACTGCTGACCACATATATATAATTATATATATATGGCCACTCTCTCCTTCACATCGACAACCTCTAGTATCATACATTTCACCTTTCAATGAAACTTAACAAGAGGTGCTTTTAGAGTGAAGACTTACAACCAGGTACGTAGGTTTAACAAAAATTATACACCAGTACCACCATTACACTAATAACTGCTTAACTTTTGTGTCCAAAATTATAAAGAGCTAGCCTACAAGATCAAGAGTAATACTAACAATTATTCATGCACTTCGTTAGAGAACAGTTGTGTACACCGCATTGCAATCTGTTGAAGGTCGCTAACAGACCACACCCCTCACCAGTTAGCATCTTCAGGGCGTAACCCTGGGAGAGGTTGAAGCTCATAGTGGAGTCTTCAAGAACAGTCATGTGCTCAATCTCGGCCGCAATCAGATCACCAATCTGTGGGAGCACCCCCCTCATGGCTAGGTACGACTTCCACTTGTGGGTGGGGTCAGACGTGAGCGTGTGTAGGAGCTCCAGATACTCCTGTGCCGACTCCCCAGCCTTACTAACCTGGTCCAGGAAGCTGCGTTTGTGTGTGTGTAATGTGTCGTGGGAGTGTGTGTGTGTGTGGTGTATCGATGAGTTTCGTTCACACTAGCTTCGGGAGGCCATAACTTGTTTGGAACGTCTAATTTCAAAAGAAAAGCTAAGAATGCATTCTGTAGATGTAGAGCTCTGAATCAGGGATTACATTACAAGCCAAAACCATAATTTTTGACTGACTAAAGCAAGATATCGATTCAACATTGGTAACAGATACCAACAAATGATTCATTTCGTACTGACGACTCTCACCTGCAGAGTAGGTCGAGCACCTGCCTGTGTCTAGCCTCGCCCACACACAGGGACTCCACCAGGCGACAGGAAGCTTGACGAGCTGACTGACTCGACCGGTTGAACAGCATGGAGCGGAGCCAGGTGTCATGTTTGAGCAGCGAGCGAGAATGGGACACTATAGTAGTAGGGGAAGGGTTAAATAATACAGAGGGAAGAGCTGTGCAAATGAGTGAAGAAGTTATATTAGTTGGAGGGTGTGCTCAGAAATTTGGGTATAGATTTATTTAGTCATCACTGTTTACTCTGTAATTAGTTCATCATTCATCACCGCACACGGTAACCAAGGCACCGAATATGGTCGTTTTTAATAAATAACCAATATTAATTATGTAAACTGCTAAATGCCCACAAAATGTACTCCGGTTGGCCACCATTCGGAAGTTAGTGATAGCAATAAGTAACTTAGTGATAGCAATAAGTAACTTTGTCACCTTTGATGGTCTTCAATCTCCATATTCGGGCATACTTATCCACAAGCCTTCGTTGTCGCAACTCCTCGTTGCTTTGCTCTGTACGATTGTCCATCCCTGCTTTCCATTGGTCAAACGTGGCGTCTCCTTTCAGCCAATCAGACGTCTTAATAGTGATGTCATCACCTAGTTGAAGTGCATTGCAGTCGGCCAGGAACGATTTTTTCTGTAACAAAAATTGCAACGATAAACTACATGTATGTGTGATACATATTGTACAGCAACCATTATCACTGTAGTTCATCAGCCACATCTTTTCTCTCCAGTATCAAGTCAGGAGACCGTCGTGATGTGTACTAATCATCATCTGAACCACACCCACTGACACACCCTATTAGGCCTAAAGCCAGAGGGAACCCCACGAGGGCAGTACATAACTGTACGCATCCATTACAACTTAATCCCCACCGATATTTTCTTCCTCACTCTCTCCCCCATTACTCACCTTGTCTTTGCTGCTCACTGCTTCTCTTGGGTAGATAACATTTTGCAGTATCTTGAGACAGGGCAGGGTAACCCCGGTGACAACAGCTGGACTAGTGTTGAGTTGGGACTTCTGAAACAGACGCACAACTGGAGAGAGGAAATCAGGCAGGCATAAAATTTGAGTAAATTTTTTTTCTCGAAGGGATATTTGAGTTAGTTGGAAGTGTGCTCAGAAATTTGGGTATAGATTTGTTCAGTCATCACTGTTTACTCTGTAACTAGTTCATCATTCATCACCGCACACGGTAACCAAGGCACCGAATCCATCGTAAATATTACATGGTATATATGAACCGGACAAAGCTTCATTTGACCCACCCACCTGTCCTGAGTCTCTCCTCCCAGCACGAGTCCTCCATGTCCAGTGAGGCTGCCAGCAACATGATCTCAGGACGAACAGCTGCAACCTGTACGAACAATTGGATGGAACATGATACAACTTTAATCAAACAAAAATGTTTAAAGCGTAGACCTTATGTCAGTTTTCAGTGTTATAATTTTATGACTCACCAAGTTAGATGTGATGTGTTTCGGTGCTATCTGGTCCAACACTCTGTCCAGTATGTAGCTATTGAGCTCAGCAGTGGCCACCGGGTCATCTCTGTAGGGGGGGGGGGTGGGGGGGGTAATCACATGCCACTCTAAAAAAGAACGAATTTCAACTCTAAGATATTGTACATGGCAGTAAAGCTATACAAACAAATTTGAGAAATTAATGACCAAGTGCACTTATAATATACAAGACGTCACCTGGTCAGCTGACAGAGGAGGCGTCTCACATGTATCCTCATCTGTAGACTACCTGACCTCAGGTTAACCCGTACTAGTTCTCTAATCAGGTTCTGTGTGACTAACAAACGTCGTGTGGGTGCGACAAATGCTAGAGCTTTAAGGAGGTTGATACAATGTTCAATTGATGCTGACGAGCAGCCAAAGCACCATCCTTGATGAGGGGCGTGGCCTTTAGGGGTGGGGGTAGAGTGGGCAGAGTCAACTCGGATCACGGTCGGGATGGACAACGACTGCGATGTGAAATAAATAATAAATACAAAAATGTGTGGAGTACACTAGAAAATACATGCACATGTACTTACTCCGCTAGTTCCATTGTTCTGTTCTGGACCACCCTCCTCAGGGATCACGCCTGTTCCAAACTCAACAATCCTCTGATCGTATCCCACCAGCTCTCTACGTGATGCTAACACACCTCGGATGATCTTACTCAGTTCCGTGTATGTAGTCTTGCAATCGTTTGAGTAGCGTTGAGCGACCAATAGGATGCCCTTGTTGGCACCAGTGTCCGTGGGGAGGTTCTGAGGGGGTGGAGTCACTAGGATTGCAGTGTAGGAAAATAATTGCACACCACAACTAGATCCTCAAACAACTTTCACTCCTAACTTGAAAGTAAGTTAAAACTTCCTTTTGTACTAGTTTTTAAAATCTTCATGTTGAAAAATGCAATATGCTACATGTATTAGATGCAATGTTTGTTTCATTGCCAAAAAATACAACTCTCACTGATGGGAGGACAGTTGCATGGTGTCACAATGAACTCAATCTAGCATGGATTGTAATCACTCTGTCCACGAAACAGTCAAAGTGGACAAGATTCATGCAACCAATCATTATACAGGAAACTTAGGAACATGTACACTAGAAGTGCACATGTTTGTCTCATTGCATCGGTGCAACTCTCACTGATGGGAGGACAGTTGCAAAAATGGACCTGGCAATGATTCAATCTAGCATGGACTAAAAACCACTATGTCTGTCTATGAGCAGTCACAGTGGCACCTTCCATGCAACCCATCAGCACTAGCTTGACAATTACGCTAGCTACTAACATTGATCACGGCCTTAAAACAAGTTATCAGGAATGCATCAATATCATAGAAGTTTCACTTAATGCACAAAATACACTGTAGCTAGTACACACACTCATCCTCCCACACACACACACACACACCCACCCACACACACACACACACACACACACACACACACAGTGTAGCTAGGTACTCACAGCTCCAGGGGAAACGATGATTCCCCCTGCAAGAGATCCCAGTAGCTGGTCCAAGTCGTTCCTGTGCTGAACTAAGACCTTGTACATACTATCGGCTGTCTCTAGCATGCTGTTGATGCTGGAGGTCGTCTGTGGGGGGTAACAGGTGCCATGGTAACTAATAGCTTTAGTAGTGCCTCAAAAATACGGTCACTACATGCACTGTAGTACATATCCAGTTTCGAGAGGACTGGCGATTAACACACAGCTGTACTAGTGTTTGTACTTGGTGATAGTTGTTAGTGGTACTGAGTGAGGCAGTACGACAGTATATATAGGTCACCATGGTTACTATGTGCAATAGGGAACGCCAGTAGTGCCACTAACACTGACACCACGGAGCAATAACTGCACACACATACAAAAAAAAACTATTTGTACAATGACATGCATACATCGCACACAGACACTATAATAGCTAAGTACTACTAAGCACACAAAACGACGTCATTCCATCTAACGATATGCGTTAACAATTTACCCCTTAACCACACCCCTACCCGCCCCTCACACCTTCTGTCTGTCCTCCTCCGTCTCGATGGGGTCGACTGCTGAGCTTGACTTGTGTTCCACGTACACGTCAAATTTGGCGTACTTACTAAAACCGCAAGAATTGCACAGAAACGGATCTTTCTCATCATAGTTGATGGCACGACACTTGTGACACTGATACACGTTCTCTCCACACGTACCACACACCCCGGGGTGGGCGGAGACTGTTGCCTGGCAACGGGGACACTGGAGCAACTCGGATCCAGCCTACAGAAAATACCCACAGTTAAATTAGCATAATTATTAGTACAATAGTTGACTGTGAACTATAATATCAAGTGCACTGCAATCAACTGTAACGATTGTTTCATTGCATCAGTGCAGCTGCTACGAGGAGAGGACAGTTGCAATAGTTGGCAATGACTGTATCTAGCATGGTGTCTGGCCACTACTGTCTATGAGGGAGTCAGTGTGGAATCCTGAGTCCACGCAAGTAATCAGCATAGCAACAAGGTACAAAAAGTACAACAGTCAATGTAATTCGCACCTGTAGGTTGTCGTAGAAGTCTCTGAACTCAATGACCAGGTTGCTAGCGACTATCGGCAAGGGGAAGTCAATCTGAAGGGGGGTGAAATAAATACAATAGTACGTGGTGTGTGTGTGACTGACCTTGACTTCACTCTGACCAGCGGTGAGGGTACAGCTGCGTGCAGTCATCCACATCTTCCTCCTGTGAGTGGGTGTGTGTACTTAACTACATTCTAGTTGTGGAATATTTGAACTCACTTGTTCTTTAGTTCAATGACATTCGCCACAGTCCTGTTGCTATAGTAAACATTGACGGTACGCACCTGCAGCAAAACACTCGATCAATATACGTGTACATAATAAGGGTTTCACCCTTGAGAGGCTATAAAATTAAGTTCTGGTATTCCAACTTATTTTTTGGTTTTCTGAAAGCTTAGAAGGAGGGAGCCCTTTCAGAAAACCAGAAAATCATTGAAACTGGATTGCCAGAAATCAAGTCATGCTCAAAAATGGAGTCTCATTGAGGATTGTACTCTCCCTGAGGACCACTGTAGCCTCCATTGAGGGAGGCAGTGGGATTATAGAGGGCTGCTTGATCATTTTGATTGCTCTCGCCAGATTAGATAGTGACCAGCACAGTGGAGTCCTGTGCTGCTCTAGTATTGACCTGGCACTACCAGATACTATAGCTAGCCGCACTGGTTTGCTGGGTTATTTTTTTAGTTTAATAATAATTTATGTACATGTACGTTATTAAAAAAAAATCAAAAATTGGCCGGAACTATTAAACTAGGATACTGAATTGAGAACTATGGTAGCTATATACGAAGGAATATGTCAAATCCTACCAAAAATAGCTGCGGTGGTCTATGACACTCTCCACCGTGAACTCACCATTTTGGTTCTCTTGATGTCTGAGATGCGGAGGACCAGCTGTGCGATATTGTAGGAGCCTTGTAACTTGACCAGTATCATCTTGGGGCTGTACTTGATCTCAGACTTGATAGCTGGTAACTTGGATACCTGGATAGGAATATGAAAGGTGCATAAAATATAGTTACTAGGGCAACCATGCATGCAGTGTTCACACTCTCTTGAGCAAACATGTATGTATGTATAAAATCAAGAGTTCATACGGAATTCCTTCATCCTAATGAACTCTTGTTAAATGTATATAGTTGAGCCATATTGTACTCTCCCTGAGGACCACTGTAGCCGCCATTGAGGGAGGCAGTGGGATTATAGAGGGCTGCTTGATCATTTTGATTGATCTCGCCAGATTAGATAGTGACCAGCACAGTGGAGTCCTGTGCTGCTCTAGTATTGACCTGGCTGGCATTACCGAGATTCACTCACAGAGTAAGGTATCTCCGGGTCATTGCACACTAGACACGGCTCATTCTCCAAATAGAACCCGTCAAAGTCCACCAAATTCTGCAGCTGTGAGTAGATGTGGAAGTTTGGGTGGGTTGAGACTTGACTGTTGAGGCCCTTGAGCAGGTCAATGGCTCTCTCTACATAGCCTTGGCACAACGACTCCTGGAGGGAGGGGGGGATATAATTTCATTTATATGTACGTAAAATTATTTCTGGAATCAAGTCATTTACAACCACTGTATGCAGAGAGTACAACCACACACCATACCTCCCACCACATATAGTGTAAACACTACATACCTTCTCCAGCACTTGCGGTGTGGAGATGGACAGGTATCCAAGGAGGTCCACGAACTGAGCGGACTTACGGCCATAAGTGGGCATCTGGGGCCACATCTCCCAGAGGGTCTCCACCAGTGACACCTGAGATCAGATAATAACCATAGTTACTAGTGTCCGGTATTAGCCAGTATAGCTAATAATACCAGCTACAGATTTAATCGGTAGAGAGGTGTGTGGTTTAGTATCTCCTCTCTGTTCTAACTGTTCAACTATTGGGTCTGTTTCAAGGTTTGTAAATGATTGTTTCATTGCATCAGTGCAGCTGCTACGAGGAGAGGACAGTTGCAATAGTTGGCAATGACTGTATCTAGCATGGTGTCTGGCCACTACTGTCTATGAGGGAGTCAGTGTGGAATCCTGAGTCCACGCAACCAACTAACCAACCAACCAACACTGCCTACAAGCTAGGAAAACAATACACACACACACACACACACACACAGAATGCAGACGACAAAGAGAAAGCAGATAACACGAAACAAGTAGGTAGCTAATAAAATTATAATCATTCGGATTTATATTGTTTAGAGGGCGTCAAATACAAGCCCTGGGCCACAATTAGAGACTACATGGAACGTACCTGCTGTGGAGTCTGGCTGTACTGATAGAGGGTGTGCAGTAACTTGTGTGCCTGCCAGCGCAAGGAGGTGGAGTTTGACTGGAGAAGGAAGAGGGAGATGAACCGCGACAGAGAGGCTTCATCAATGGAGGAGAGGAAGGTTTGGACCAGAACACTGCACGCTTCTTTGTCAGGCTCTGTGAGTGTGTGCGACGTGTGTGTGTGTTCAATACAATGAAAATACATTTGAGCACTCTCATGAGTGGATTTAATACAATATATTACTGTCCCTAAGGGTATTTTTTTTACTAGGGGTCCACAATGATCACATGACTTTAACAACATATACATTGTATAATTACAGGAAGTAGTGCGAAATATTGTCATTATATACAGCTAATATAATTATAATAAACATTGAACCAAGATCTAGGTAGCTGTGATAGAAATGGCTGTAAACAATAATAGCTGTGAGATACGCCCTGATGATTCTGTGAAGCTTATTGAGGAAGGAGATAAACAAAACGAAAGAGAGATAGAAGCCAGTTTAGACCAGCAACAACCAAGAAGACAAATCAATGACAGAAGACTAAAGCCTCCTCCACTTCCTCAACAACAGGATCAGAAAAAGAGCTGCTTTGTGGCTGTCACCATAGCATTGTCTATTCTTGCAGTTATAGTGCTCGGTGCACTAGCAGCAGCTGGTGTGGCCATACACAAAAGCAATGTCTTGAACCAAGCACAAATGACGGATCTCGGACAAGTTCTTCGTGATCAACTTCGTCTCGAGCTACAAGCACAGTTCCACACAGTGTACACTCGCTGGGGTAACTCCACATGCCCTCCCACTGAAGGCACGTCGACACTGTACAAAGGACTAATGGCTGGGCATCATACTAAGCCGTCCAATCAGATCACTGACTACAACGGTGGAACTAATTTTCAGTGCTTACCACAGGAAAATGTCGAGTATGCGCTTCCCTCTTCACCAGGTATCCAAGGAAACAACACTATATACGGAGCAGAATATCGGACAAGTATCAATCCCGACAGTAACCTCCATAATATACCGTGTGCCGTGTGTTTGGTGAACGGCAGAACAGTTACAAAAATGATACCAGCTCGAACTACCTGCCCTTCTAATTTGAGAAGGGAGTTCTATGGCTACTTGATGGCCCAAGATCGTGACTACTCGACATACGAGTGTGTGGACCTTGGTATGGAGATTGTCCCTGGAACAGCGAGGCAAGAAGGTGTGGCTGTGTTGGTCCATGTTGAGGCCAGCTGCAACGGATTGCCCTGTCATCCTTATATTGAGGGAAAGGAACTGACTTGTGTAATATGCTCTATTTGAACAGACTTTAGCCAGACTTAAACTCATATGCATTAGTAGTTAGTAGCAAGCAATGTCAAAGCTATCAGTAAAATTCCAATGTTTATGATAACATTTGTGCACTGTGTAGAACCGTGATTTGAATATTGAAAATGAAATGCTGGATAATACATTGTGTACAATCAATACCCCATACCCCATACAGTGTGTACAATCAATACCCCATACAGTGTGTACAATCAATACCCCATACAGTGTGTACAATTAATACTCCATACGGTGTGTACAATTAATACACTACTGTTAAATTTTTTACAGCTGTTGTTACGTGTGTGACTGGCCCTAAGGGTATTTTCACTAATAGTGATTAAGGTCCAATATTACTATGACAATGATAGTTGAAAGTACACTAGCACCACATAACAATAATTATGATAACATAATTATGCTTGCACGTACCAACTATTTTGGCATTGTTGCACACAGATTCAGCATAATCGAATCAAGAGTATAGCTGTGATAGAAATGGACGTAAACAGCTATAGCTGTGAGATACGCCTTGATGACTCTGTGAAACTTCTCAAGAATGGAGACAAAGAAAACACACGAGAGAGAGAAACTGGTTTTGGCCGACAACCAAGAAGGGTACCCAAAGACAAGTTACAGGCTCAAAAACCGTTAAAAAGATTCCGTGTTGCTGTCATGATAGCGTTGACCATACTTACCGTTACAGCGTTCGGTGCACTAGCAGCAGCTGGTGTAGCCATCTATAAAATGAGTATGTTGAATGAAGATCTTCGCCTTGAGTTACAAGAACAGTTCCGCCTCGAGTTACAAGACCTTCACCACGAGTTCCACACAGTATATACCCACTGGGGCAGTCAACACTGTCCTAATACTAACGGTACAACGACAATATACACAGGACTAATGGCCGGGCACCACACCAAGAAGATAGCTGAGAGCAACAGTAACGATGGTGGAACTAACTTTCAGTGTTTACCAACGAAAGATGCCGAGTATATGTCTAACAATTCTCTCTGGCCAGCGGGTGTCCAAAGAAACAAAGTTATTATATACGGAGCAGAATATCACTACTCATATATTTCCGACAGTGACCTCCACAAAATACCATGTGCGGTGTGTTTGGTAAACAGCAGAACAGTTACGAGAATGATACCGGCTCGAACTAGCTGCCCTCCATCTTGGAGAAGGGAGTACTATGGCTACTTGATGGCACAAGATCGTGACTACTCGACATACGAGTGTGTGGACGTTGGTATGGAGATTGTCCCGGGAACAGTGAAGCAAGAAAGTGTAAGCGTGCCTGTGTTGGTCCATGTTGAGGCCAGCTGCAACGGACTGCCCTGTCCACCTTATAAAAAGGGGAAGGAACTGACTTGCGTAATATGCTCTATTTGACTGACTAGACTTTAAATAAGCTTTTTTGTGCACTAAAGTAGTAGTAAGCAAGATCATAGCCACCAGTAATAATTATTCTATTGATTTTGTGCACATGTAAGATCTTATCGTAATCTTACTTGAATATGGAAACTGAAATGCTGACAAATCTATTTAGCTAGTCAGGAACATATGATGGCTAATATTCAAGTCATTAAAAAAAGAAACGAACCTTGAAGCTATATAGTGGTGTCACAA
Organism: Halichondria panicea; assembly: GCF_963675165.1. Classification (NCBI taxonomy): domain Eukaryota; kingdom Metazoa; phylum Porifera; class Demospongiae; order Suberitida; family Halichondriidae; genus Halichondria; species Halichondria panicea. The sequence goes on from NC_087386.1 coordinate 5,602,418, forward strand.
TCAGCTACAAGATGTCAACCAGCTACACTGGCTTTCAATGTATGCCTGTTAATTAAGAAAATGTCAAGTACTATACTGATGACGAGGCAGTTTACTAATCAGATATAAAACATTCATGAGGTCAAACAACTATTATGCTGCATGTGCCATGTGCATGGTTGAGGGGCGTGGCTCAATAGTGGTCATGCCAGGCACATACGAATGCTTGGACTTGTCTTGGACCATGGAATACAATGGCTACTTGACGACTGGCAACACATGTGTAGGCAAGAAGATGCTAGGTTACCCCCAAACTAAAATCTTAAAGCCTTTTCTAAGGCACGAGGTGGTAACAGTGGACATTAACACCAAAACCAAAAGTTCTTAGCTGTGTTGTGTGCTCTTTGAAAACTCTACAGTTCGGTTTTATAGCAATACATTTTTGTGAGCACGAGTTTACTACTAAAACTAGACCTAACAAACAACACAGAGGACTAACTTAAGAGGAGTGCAACACGTACCTCTAAAGGCAAGTTATATAAAATGCTGATTCAGCAAAAAAAGTAAAACCTCCTCTGGATTAGATCTTATTTTCAGTGGTTTGTACAGTAGATTTGCTAGAGGACATAAAAAGCAGTTTCGCGTATCTATATCATACATTCATATTTTCCAAATAAGGAAGCCTTTAACAACAATCATAGTGAATCATGTGACTTAGTTAAGTATATACACAGCTAAAGCAACAAAGAAACACATTGAAAGTAAAATCTGACAAAGCTGTTAGCTATAGTCAAAAAAAAAAGAAGCAGTGAAGTATGGCTGACATTCATGTCACATTGCATCCATCTTTGCAAGATCGCACCACCAATGAGAATCAACCTTTGATACCAAGACCACCTACACTTAAGGAGCTACGATACAGTCGAAGAATGAAGATTCTGCAAGTTATTGGTGTTGTTCTAAGTATGTTAATTTCGACAACAGCTTTAGTAAATAGTTCACTGAAATTAGCTGATGAAAAACAAAAGAGCACTGTGATGAAACACGGTATCTACGATAGAATAGGCAATATTGGGTGCCAAGATATACCGGGAACCTCAACGCTATACACCGGTAACACTGTCAGCTACAACACGTCCACCGGCTACACTGGCTTTAAATGTATGCCAGTCTATGCAGACGAGATCAAGTACTACCCTAGCAATGAGTCTACCTATAACAGGACGGAAGATATAGATTATGGAAAGAAGACCGTATATATAACTTTCACAGCATCAAACTACTACAGTTCTGCGTGTGCGGTATGCATGGTCGAGGGGCGTGACTCAATAGTGGTCCTACCAGGCACATACGAATGCTTGAATTCATCTTGGACCAAGGAATATAATGGATACTTGATGACTGGCAACACATGTGTCGACAAGAAGATGGTAGGTGCACCCTTACTCCCAAGTGATTCTGCCAATCTGCCTGCTCTAAGGCACGAGGTAGCAACAGATGACATCGACATATATTACGAAAATCAGAAAGTTCTTAGCTGTGTTGTGTGCTCTAAGTAGAATCTATTATAGATCTACAAAAGACGGTTTCATAGCAATGTATTTTTGTTAGCGTGAGTTTACTAAAATAACTGTGTAACATGTATGTGCCCTAATTGAAACTATAATCTCTATAATTTATTTTCGAGCTCTCTTATGTACTAGTACGCAAGAACATTGTCAGTAATATTGAAAACTAGATATACAATGTAGTCTGTACTCATGAATATTTAAAGTGTTTATTTACAAACAAAATTCAACTAAAGTGGATCGAAGCCTTCAATCAACTACACCCCTACTATGCTAACAAAAGACCCAATAGTGTGGATGACAATCACTAAACCATGTTACAGCTGTGCTTTTTGTTCCGAACCACAGTATGTGGTTACTACAGTTGTAGATTCTAGCTATAATCAATGGTAATACCTCAATGGCTTCCTACTACAAAGAATAAACACTAAGGGGATTTATACTAGATTCCGTTTCGGTTCACATAGTATACATAATATCGTGATTACTACGTTGGAGAAAAACAGCAGAGCACTATAACTACCAAGCTGACAAGAGACAGCAGTTAGAATGGCTGATAAACAGGGTGAAAAAGAGGGTCTACTACAAAAAATAATGCCACAAAACAACCCTGGAAATATTCTGAAACGATCATTGTATGTTATTGCATTTTTAATGGTAGTGACAGCTTTTGTAATGAGTGCGGTTGCAATAAGCCAGAGCAACAAGATCCCAGTGAAGTATCCGATCTACGAAAGAATAGGCAAGAAAGAATGCCCAGATATCAGAGGGACCTCAATGATATACAGTGGTGTCACAATCAGCTACAGCTTCTACAACAACACACCAACTACCTACGCTGGCTTTCGATGCATGCCTCTTGATAAAGAATATATCAACTATAATATGGACAAGTTCGAATATGACCAGGAACTAGTGAACGGTGGAAACGTAACTGGATATGTAACATTCACGACGTCAAACCACCACGATGCTGCATGTGCCGTGTGCATGGTTGAGGGGCGTGGCTCGATCATGGTCATGCCAGGCACAGACAAATGTTTAGACTCGTGGACCACGGAATATAATGGCTACTTGATGACTGGCTACACATGTGTCGACACAGAGATGGAAGGTATCGGTGCATTGAAAGACCCTGACAGAAAAGCTAATCTGAGGCACGAGGTAATATCGTCTATGGTCAGCCAATACTACCAAGACCACAACGTTCTTAGTTGTGTGGTGTGCTCTAAGTAGAACGCGAACTCGATACAATGTGCGACTTTAATTTTAGCAAAAGAAGAACGCTCTTAGTTGTGCTGTGTGCTCTTGTAGAATGTACGTAAACACACACACACAAAAAGTGTGATTAAAATAATAACGATTTGTTACCTATAGTCATAGTGCAGGGGTTGTAGGAGCAGATTGCAGAGAGAGTGTCTAACTCTACATGGGTGTGGGTCTCATCTCGTGTGCTTTCCTAAACGCTGCATTGCCTAGTAAGAAAAGTGTGCAAGTATACTGTGTACATAAATTACAGACCGCGGTCAGCCTGCAAACATAGTAACTAATTAGTGGAGTAGCAGGAGAGCTAGGTTGAGCCAGAAAGAGCTAGCTAGGTCTTTGATGGATATTGGTATACATCATGGAAAAGACTGTGAGGTACAAAAAATTCCGATGAGGAGCATTATACAATTACTTTCGTAAAGAGAAAGTTTTACTAACACATAATTATACTAGGCATTTTGTTTTTGCGGTAGGGAGTCTTACTGGGGTAGAGAGAGCTTACTACCGGGCCTATAGCAAGGGCGTATGAGAGAAGAGGGCATGCAACTCACTATTTGTCTAATATGCAAGCAAAAACTGTTCTATTTATAGCTATCTGCCATGTACTTTAAACAAAATGAGAAATCTATTTTTAGATATTACTAATAAATTCCACCGCCCACTTACAGTTTTGCTCGCAAACGCTCTTGCCTATAGCTAACTAACTAGCTAGCTGTAGCTTTTCACTTTTATCACTCTGACCTATGCGTTGGTAAAAGTGTTTGTTTGTTAGCTAGACTAGCTAAATCAATTTGCGTTGAGTTCGGCCCATGTGGTCAATTATGGCTTCATTTAAGCTTCTTGTGGGTTGACGAAGTATGCCAGGGAGTTTTATATGGAAAACATTAACTTTTAGCTGGCTGAAGCTTATCAGCTCTACAGAGAAGCGCTTTTTAACAAGGAATCCAATGGTATATATGAAACTTTGAATTTCAGTGAAGTATGTTATAACAACTTTATGAAGGTCTAACTCAGCACAAATAGACTTTAGCTCTGAACTATAGTCTATACATTTGACTGCAGACCTCATCAACATGGTAGCTCAGTTCAATACTGCACACACATTTTCAATTTCATTTGTGTACAAACATAATACATAATTATTAAAGATGCTCAATAATCCAGCTGATAAATTATTGTATAAGTATAGGATATACCACACCTAAGAGGAGGATATGCACCCATATATCCTCCGCTACCGTGGTTACTCCGAGGCGGAGCCGAGGGGTATGTAACCACGGTAGCGGAGGATATATAGGGTGCATATCCTCCGAGTAGGTGTGGCATATCTGACTTATACCACGTGACCGCAGCACTATAAAAGGACCTCCCCCTAGCAACAATTCAATGACGATGCAGATTGCAAAAAAGAACAAGACTATGCCGGATATTGCAGCCGTCAAAGAGCTAGTTGAGCAACATGTTGACTCCTACAGATGCTCAAGAGCTTCCTTGGTCCAAGTGTTGACCATTCGACGTCCCTTACTGGAGTTGCAAGCTCTTCTTGGATAAAATGTATCTAAACCGCGCCCATGGACCCATAGAAGCTTAGCCATCTTGTTGGAGAGCACCTTCCGTGTTTCTGCCGTCGCTTCGAGTCTTAGTACCGTCAAGCATGGCTCTTTTCTCTTTGCTTACTTTCTTGAACAAATGAAAAAACTAAAAAACAACTTGAAAAACTGTGCATGCCTGGGGCTGTATGCTAATATTCTATATATCCTACAGCTGTTGACCAATGAGATCAATTTGTGGTGACGTAAGTGTGGTATAACAGCAGGTATAGTTCGAGGGACAATATTCAATTTTATAGGTAATTATATTCACAGCTCAATTAATAGCCGTACATCAGCAACCCTCAAAAATATCCCTGAAACTGAAACCAGCTAATAATACCATAGAGCACAACCAAGTGCATTATTAAAGTAACTAGTGTGCAGCTCTTCACTCTTGCAGCTACCAATGGCTGTTGCTTAGTGTAGAGCTACGTAGCTACTAGGTAGAATAGCAACTTTCTACGGGCAAGTTTTGTTATTCCTGAGCCTGCAATGGCCTTCAATGTTACTTGTAAGTAAAACTATAAACTATAGTTTTTACTCGAGAACAATTAAAGCCTTTGTTTGCAAGACAGTATACGGCAGAAAATTAGAGAATCGCTTAGCTACAGTTGTAGATCCTAGTCTATGGCATTTCCCTATTTGGTTACAATACTAACAACACAAACAGATCCATAGCACACAAATACACGTAATATATTCATGTGCAGAGTACAGAAAGTACAATAATCACAGTCATGTGATTATGATGTTGGAGAAAAACAACAGTGCACTAGAACTACCAAGCTGACAAGAGACAGCAGTTAGAATGAATAATGATAATGAGCAACGTGAAAATGAGAATCTACTACAGCCGCCAAGGAGACTGCAGGAAAGGAAACTACAAAATAACCGAGGAAAGAAGATTCTGATAGGTTCATTCTTTGTTACTGCATTTTTAATGGTAGTGATAGCTTTTGCAATGAGTGCTGCTGCAATAAGCCAGACCTCAGTGAAGTATCAGACCTACGAAAGAATAGGCAACAGAGAATGCCCAGATATCGGAGGGACCTCAATGATATACAGTGGCATCACAATCAGCTACAGCTTCAATTACACGCAAAACACACCAACTAGCTACCCTGGCTTCGATGCATGCCTCTTGATAGCGAAGATATCAACTATAATTATATGGACGACTCACCATTTGAAGAGGACCAGGTATACAGTGGAAACGTAACCGGATATATAACATTCACGGCGTCAAACAAACACGATGCTGGATGTGCCGTATGCATGGTTGAGGGGCGTGGCTCAATAGTGGTCCTACCAGGCACAGACAAATGCAAGGACCCATCTTGGACTATGGAATACTATGGCTACTTGATGACTGGCAACACGTGTGTAGACAAGAGGATGGATTATCTTCCCGATTCAAGAATTCCTAGAAGCGTGGCTTTTCTAAGGCACGAGGTAATATCATCGAAGGTTAGCCAATACTACCAAGACAACAAAGTTCTTAGTTGTGTTGTGTGCTCTAAGTAGAATGTCAACTCGATACAAAAAGTGTGTATTTTAACGGTTAACTTTTACAAAACTATAGAACATTTTTAGTTGTGTTGTGTGCTCAAGTAGGATCATGTAAAACAAACTGGATACCAAAGCGTATGATTTTAACATATAATTTGTGCAAGATTTATTACCAAGATAATTATAGTGTTGGGATTGTGATACTTACAGTGCCTTTAGTCTATAGAGTAAATAAACGTAATTTGGTACGTGTTAGTACATAAATGTAAATATTTTGAGATTGGAACATTTCTAAGAAAATATGATGATACCATTGTGTTGGTGAACAAATTATCTAAAACATATCCAAAAATATTTCCATGGCAACCAAAGGTGGTGGGTATGTGGTGGTTTATAAAACACCAACATTTTTCTATAGTGGACAATCGCTTAGCGATGGAAAAGACCAATTGTTTTCGGCTAAGGTATGGAACTTTGGCACAACATTCCTGAATAGTTTATATAACATATGCACGGTTACGTGTAGCTTACATAAGTACACGTACTGATTAATACTCAATTATGGGATATTTTAGGTGCCTTTTCGCTTTGCGATAGAACTCAAGCAAATTTGTCGGCTAAGGTCTAATTGTTTTTGCACATTAATTGTTAATAAATTTTCTATCTTTTAGAATAGTTAGAATGGATGACGGTGATCAACAGCGTGAAAATGACAATCTAATACCACAGAGAGAAAATGCTCACTATGAGCCACAGCGACAGCTATGGCAATGTCTAAAACTATGTTTGAAAATTATACTTCTCATTGTTCTTTTATTAGCATTAGTAGTGGCACTTGGTTTAGGTATATACTCGACGTACGAAGTCAAGCGACAGCAAATACAACAAATACAAATACACGCAACATATGAGAAGATTGGCAGTAAAAATTGTAACAGTGCTGCAGGAACATCCACGATGTATTCAGGGTTTACAATGGGTTTTGTAACAGAGACAGGTGCAACTGAATACAAGTGCATAGCAACAAATGATGACATCAAGATTCAATACTGCAATGACACCAGTTTATCGGTATATATTGACGAAAAAGAAGTAAAATTTTTAAACGTAACTAAGTATAAAACATTTCTAAGTGGCAAATCAGATCGTGATGCGGCCTGTTCTAAATGCAGTGTCAGCGGTCGTGGCGTAATTGACATGGTACCAGGAAGACTTCACTGTATCGACAATACTTGGACTAAAGAATACAATGGCTATCTAATGACAGACGAAGGTTCCACCACTTTAGTTGTGTCGATTTGGGCATGGAGGCTCCGACAGACACACAACATGTTGAGAGCACTACACTTCTAAGACACGTAGTCTTAACTAACGCAGTTACTGATCAATTTCAAAGCAATAAAGTACTGAACTGTGTTGTGTGTAGCAAGTAATAACTATAAAATCTGTTAAGTATTATAAAGAAGTGGTCATAATAATAAAGTAGAATGCTAACTTGATATAAAACGTGTGGTTTTTAACGATTAATTTTTTGCAATACCAGAATCCTTTTTGTTATTTTGTGTGCTCTAAAACATAAAACGAAACTTGATACCAAAGTGTATGATTCTAGATTTGTTACAAGTAATAGGGCTTAACAAAAATCATAGTCAGGGCATTAAGGGGGTAATTTACCCCCCCCCCTCCCACCCGATAATTATGGACGATTCATTAATAGGCATTTGTACCGCTATAATTATGACAACTTGTGTGAGTTGAAATTTCACCAGAATCGATCTAAGGGTCTCAGATATTCAATCCCCAGCAGAAGGCTTAACAATAATTATAATGAAACATGATTGTGACTAGTTAAGAAAACTACATACACAGCTATACAGCAAAACAAAAACAGCAAATAGATATACAATATGGCTCACTATAATCGACAAGAGGCTATTGCTGCAACAATTATGGTCCAAAAAAGTAATATGATAATACGCCATAGCTTTTAATAACTTAAGCCTACACACAACAGCTGTTATATATGTTACTATTGTTTACATATACACATCTTTTACAAACAACAAGCGGAAGTACGTGGATGTATACCGTATTACTACAACACTTTGCTAGTGGAAAACCGTTGAAAATGAGCCAAATCAGCAGAACTTTTGGACAAAGCAAGTGTCTGAATACCAACAAAAGGCAGAATTACAGGTTCTTAGAAACATGTAGGTGGTTATGCTTTCATCTCTGCTGTGTTTACTTAATGTATAGCCAGGTAAGTAAGGCAGACTTGTAGTAATCGAATAACAACTTCATTATTCTGATACGTAAAGCCTTTCACACAGTAGGCGTACCACACTTTATATATAGGTAATTATATTCACAGTTTAAATAACAGCCGTACATAAGCAAGCCTCAAAAATACCCCTGAAACTGAAACCAGCCATAGAGCACAAACCAAGTGCATTATTAAAGTAACTAGTGTGCAGCTCTTCACTCTTGCAGCTACCAATGGCTGTTGCTCTAGTGTAGAGCTAGCTACTAGGTACTAAAGATTTCTACGGGCAAGTTTTTGTTATTCCTGATTCTGGAGAGACTGCAATGGCCTTCAATGTACTTGTAAGCAAAACTATAAACTATAGTTTTTACTCGAGAACAATTAAAGCTTCTGTTTGCAAGACAGTATAAGGCAGAAAATTAGAGAATCATTTAGCTGTACTGCATTGCAAAAATTGAGCAGTTGTTGTTTCTCTAAGTGCTCCAACTACCCCAGCTGTGATCTTTATTCTAAACCACAAAAGGAGAGCTATACTACCGTTGTACATGCAGCTGCAGCTCCTACACACGTGTTGCCAGTCTATGGCACATTGTCTCAATGGTTTCTATACTACAACCACAAACAATACTAACAACACTAACAGATTCATACCACAAAGTACATAATATCTTCACGTGCAGAGTACAGAAAGTACAGTAATCATGATCATGTGATTATTACATTGGAGAAAAACAAGCAGAGCACTAAACTACCAAGTTGACAAGAGACAGCAGTTAGAATGGCTGATGATAATGAGCATCGCAACGATGAAAGTGTGCCTCTATTACAAAGAGGAAATGCTCCCAATGTCCAACCACCAGAGCAAGAGCCACCTAAATCACGATGGAGGCACCTAAAAAAATGTTTGGGAATTATACTTATCGTTGTCCTTTTATTTGCGTTATTAGCGGCACTTGGTTTAAGTGGATATTCGACGTACAAAGTCCTGCAAATACACACAACATACGAGAAAATTGGCAGTAGACATTGTCTTAATGTCACAGGAACATCCAGGATGTTCACAGGGCTTACAGTGGGCTTTGCAACCGAGACCGGTGCAACTGAATACAAGTGCGTATTAACAGGTGATGACATCCAGATTCAATACTACAATGACATCCGTTTATCTGTATATACTGACGAAAAAGAAGTAAATTTTTTGAATGTAACGAAGTATAGAACATTTCTAAGTGACAAATCAAATCGTGATGTGGCCTGTTCTAAATGCAGTGTCAGCGGTCGTGGCGTAATTGACATGGTGCCAGGGCGCATTGACTGTATTGACGATACTTGGACCAAAGAGTATGATGGCTATCTGATGACAGACGAAGGTTCCACCACTTTCAGGTGTGTTGATTCAGACATGGACGCTCCGTTAGACACAGATCATCAAGGGAACAACAATCCAATACTAAGACATGTAGTCTTAACTAACACAATTACTGATCATTTTAAAAGCAATAAAGTACTGAGCTGTGTTGTGTGTAGTAAGTAATACTTGTTAAGGAAGTAGTCCTAATATAATCATTGAAGTAGAATGCGAACTTGATACAAAACGTGTGGTTTTTAAAGTTTAATTATTTGCAATACCAGAACATTTTTGTTTGTTTGTGTGCTCTAAGTCTAAGTAGAATCTATGTAAACAAAACTTGATACCAAAGTGTATGATTCTAGATTCGTTACAAGTAATAGGGCTTAACAAAAATCATAGTCAGGGCTGCATTAAGGGGGGTAATTTGCCCCCCTCCTCCCCGATAATTATGGACGATTCATTAAAAGGCATTTGTACCGCTATAATTATGACAACTTGTGTGAGTTGAAATTTCACCAGAATCGATCTAAGGGTCTCAGATATTCAATCTCCAGCAGAAGGCTTAATAATAATTATAATGAAACATGATTGTGACTAGTTAAGAAAACTACATACACAGCTATACAGCAAAACAAGAACAGCAAATAGATATACAATATGGCTCACTATAATCGACAAGAGGCTATTGCTGCAACAATTATGGTCCAAAAAAGTAGTACAATAATACGTTATAGCTTTTAATAACTTAAGCCTACACACAACAGCTGTTATATATGTTACTATTGTTTACATATACACATCTTTTACAAACAACAAGCGGAAGTACGTGAATGTATACCGTATTACTACAACACTTTGCTGGTGGAAAACCGTTGAAAATGAGCGAAATCTTTGACATCTAACTATTGCGTTCTGGCAAGGATGGTGTGTATTTACTAGTAATCAATTAGTGTTTGATGCTACCAAAACATTCTAGTAATACGGTAGTTGGCCAAAGCAAGAGTCAAAACTAAACTATTATTATAACAAATACCAACAAAAGGCAGAATTACAGGTTCTTATAGAAACATGTCATAATGACTACCGTATAGCGGGTAAGTTTCGTGAGGTAAAAAATTCGTTTAACTCGAGAAAAGGTGGTTTTCGTGAGTAAAAATTTTGTTTAGTCTCGTGGCTGCACGGCATTCCTACGTTCCGATAAGCCACGCCTACGTTAAAATTTCGTGGAGGTCAGCTTGCCCACAAAAATAACGAATATTTTACCCCACGAAAATTACCCGCTATACGGTATACCAAGAAAACTTAAAACAAATGCAGAGTTATAGGTTCTTAAATACATGTCGGTATGTTTTCACCTCTGCTGTGTACCTTAAAGTATAGCCAGGTAAGTAAGACGACTGTGACTAATTGACTATATACCACGCAGCACACACGCCATGGTGTTACACACTTCACAGTCGCATACCGTATTACTACAATGTTTTGCGAGGGTTGACCAATTTGCAACAATAAAATCGCAAACCTACAAGATCCTTGCCAGAATGCAATAGTTAGATCGCAATAGTTTTTCACCTGAAAATATCCTAGTAATAATACGATACTTGCTTCAAATGTTGAACAATAATTGATTAATTCTACTACTGTAACAGTTGTGTGCGTACATTGTGTGTGTGTATGTACAATGGTTTAAATATAGCCAGAATTTTTAGTTGGCAAACTGGTTTTTATTTAGTCAAGAATAAGCAGACATATTCATAGTTAATGGCCAAATAGAGAATTGCTGGCAAAGCTGTTCTTAGAGACTAAACACCAAGACTAGCAGCTAGTGAAATATGGCAGAAACACATCGAGTAAGTGATGAGCATGCACCTTTTATACGAAGAGAAGAACAAAGATATTATGATCAACCACAAAACAACATCAGAAAGAAAATTCTGAAAGGATCATTCTATGTTCTGACATTTTCGATGGCAGTGTTAGCTGTAGCTCTGAGCTCTATTACAGTTACACTACAACTTTCTCAGAACAACAGTATCACGATTCCAGTGAAATATACAACCTACGAAAGAATAGGCTACAAGGAGTGCCCAAAAGGCCAGGACGTTGAAAAGATATACGATGGCATTACAGTCAGCTACAACACGTCAAGTCACTACACTGGCTTTCGATGTATGTCTACCAATGAGAGTTATATTAAGTATCACGGCATATCCAACTACACTAGCACGGAACAGATCATATTTGGGAAAGTAGCCGAATACAAAACATTCACCAAAGCAAACGATCACAATGCTGCGTGTGTCGTGTGTCGTGTGAAGGGGCGTGGCTCAATAATGATCCTACCAGGCACATTCGAATGTTTAGTTTCTTGGACTATGGAATATAGTGGCTACTTGATGACTGGCAATACGTGTGTGGACACAAACATGACAACCATTGCATCCACTCGCATATATAATGGAGGGCCTACACTAAGACACGAGGTAGCAACAAGCGAGATTTACAACGAATACGATGAATATAAGGTTCTGAGCTGTGTCGTGTGCTCCAAGTAGACAAAAGAGTTGTGTGATTTAAACTAGCAATAATGAACGTGAAAACATTGAATTTTGTGATTTGATTGTGTGGAGAGCTATTATTAAGTATTAACACCATCTAAGCAATTCACATATCTAAACCACACCTACCACGCACTCACCCTTAGCCCTCTTAAATGGCCGCCCCCTCAAATGTCATAAAATTATTCATAACTATGCATGTACACAGAAAAGCTTAATCATAGTGCATCATGTGACTCCAGGCAGTCCAGGGATAGAAAAATAAAGCGAAACAAAACAACAAAATAGCCGAAAAATTGTACCTGACCTAAGTGAATATAGAAATCGAGTATTCTAAAGCACGAAGTAATATCACCGAAAGTTAGCCCATTTATAATACCACCAATGCCAAAATGTTTATAGCTGTGTTGTGTGCTCAAGTATTCTATAATAGTGTGACATTGCACCAAAATAACCAGTACACGAGAAAAATGGTGTGGGAATATTGTGATAATTATATGCTCGCTAATAGCTGAAACATATTCATAAGCAACTTACCGAAAAAGGAGGCTAACAACATCATAGTGAACCATGTGACTTAGCTAAGGTTACGGTATAGTGTTTCCACCCACGCATCAAACGCTCTATTATTTTGAGCACTTTGTACAGCTAAGAAATCATAAAGCAAACAGGAAATATTGAACTGAAGCTTCTATCTATTTAAAAGAATGAATGGGCAATAGCAATAGCATAATCATACAAATATATACTGTAGACTTCTTTCACCCTAAGAAGAGAAAAAAAGCAAGCCAAAAAACTCATGAATATTCATGAGCAATCACTATAAGACAACTAGAGCACAAAAGGAGCAATAATTAAGACATATATAAAGGCTGCTCGTTATAATCGAGAAGATGAGAAAGCGAGCCTATTGGAAACATGGAATGTCCAGATATCTCAGGAACCTCACTGGTATACAGTGGTTTGACCATCAGCAAAACACTATAATTATAACGAATACCAACAAAAGGCAGAATTACAGGTTCTTAGATACATGTAGGTGGTTATGCTTTCATCTCTGCTGCGTCCACTTAATGTATAGCCAGGTAAGTAAGATGGACTTGTAGTAATTGAATGACAACTTCATTATTGATATGTAAAGCCGTTCACACAGTAGGCGTACCACACTTTATTGTCGCATATTCTCGAAATATTTTGACGGGGACAATGGGCTGACCCATAGGGCACAACTTTATTTAGTCAAACATATTCATAGTTCATGGCCATAATTATATACAAAGCTTTATACTTTATTGTCAAAAATAGGCAGTACCAACTATATACATATTTATAAGCAACAAACCGAACAAGGAAGGCTTAACAACAATGATAGTGAATCATGTGACTTAGTTAAGAAGAACAACAACTATAAACTATAGAGAAATGGAAAAAGAAACATTTCGAGTTGGAACGTACACACCATTGCTACCAGGACGTAAGAACAAGCGAAGAAAGAAGATTCTAAGAGGATCATTCTACCTTCTAACTTTGTCACTGTCAGTGGTAGTTGTACTGAGTTCTATTTCAGTTGCACTAAGAGTTTCCAAGATACATATACCTGTGCCGGTGAAATATACGACCTACGAGATAATAGGCCGCTTTGAATGCCCATATACCCCGGGAACCACAATGATATACAGAGGTGTCACAGTCAGCTACAGCTATAACAACAACGGCACACCAACTAGCTACTCTGGCTTTCGATGCATGCCTCTTTATGTCGATATTGATTACTACACTGGGCCTGGGTGGTACCTCCTCATGGACCAGGTATACAGTGAGCCTGGGTACCTCCTCATGGACCAGGTATACAGTGAGCCTGGGTACCCCCTCATGGACCAGGTATACAGTGAGAACATAACTAAATACAAAACATTTATGCCCTCAGACAACTACAATGCTACATGTGCCGTGTGCATGGTTGAGGGGCGTGGCTCAATAATGGTCATACCCGGCAAACTCGAATGCCTGGACTCGTCTTGGACCTATGAATACAGTGGCTACTTGATGACTGGCAACACGTGTGTCGACACAGATATGGAAGGTATTAATGCACAAGGAGATCCTGACGGAGTGGCTTTTCTAACTATAATAGTTCATTAATAGCTATATAGGGGACAATGGGCTGACCCATATGGCACTGCTTTATTTAGTCAAACATATTCATAGTTCATGGCCATAATTATATACAAAGCTCTATACTTTATTGTCAAGAATAAGCAGCATCAACTATAGAGATATGGAAAATGATGCATTTCGAGTTGGAACGTACACACCATTGCTACCAGGACGTAAAAACAAGCTAAGAAAGAAGATTCTAAGAGGATCATTCTACCTTCTAATCTTGTCACTGTCAGTGATAGCTGCACTGAGTTCTTTTTCAGTTGCACTAAGAGTCCCCGTGAAATACACGACCTACGAGAGAATAGGCAACACAGAATGCCCAGATATCCCGGGAACATCACTGATATACAGTGGCATCACCATCAGCTACAGCTACAACTCCACACAAAACACACCAACTAGCTACTCTGGCTTTCGATGCATGCCTACTAATGACAAAGATATCAACTATTATACGGATGACTTCCCATATGAAGAGGACCAGGTGAACAGTGGAAACGTAACTAAATACATAACATCCACTGGTTCAAACCACCGCGATGCTATGTGTGCCGTATGCATGGTTGAGGGGCGTGCCTTGTGTAGGATCGATGGTCATACCACCATAGAGACTCTACCAGCCACCAATAGATGTGCCGAGTCTTGGACCAAACAGTATGAAGGATTTTTAATGACTGGAGGCATTTGTGTACATGTGGAGATGGTAGTAGGAAAAGTGGACTCGACTAATGAACATTTACCATTACATCATGAGGTACTGCCAGAGATTGGGAAGAATTCGATATACAATAAAGACTTTGTTTTGGGTTGTGTTGTGTGTTCTAAATAGACTGAATATTACATAATTATTTGTGTATTTACGTTATACTCAACTGAACTAAATACTACATACCTCACTAATTGCACCTCAGAGAGAGCCACTGACAAATATATATTAACAGCCCACATTAACCGTGATACTAGACACCTCCGATGCAATACCATAATTATAGGTTGCAGAGAAGCCTTCAGATGTATGTTATCACGATTGGTGGGCCACTGTACTCTGGACTCCGTACTCAGTTACTATGGTACTGCTACTATGGTACACACCTGGCTGCTTGGTTGTCTCCTTTTCCTTTGCTGCCTCCTTGTCTTTCTTGGACGGTCGTCGTAATATCCCCTCTCTCTCCGCTGCATTAGTGGGTGTAGTCTTTGCAGGGGGCACACCAGCCAGGGCCGCGTGTAGGAGTCTCAGGATGAGAGGGGCAACCCCCTCGTTCAGGACCATACTCACGTGGAGGAGGTACGGGAGAGTGTCTGGGGGGGCACATAATGGAAATTAATATAAACCCCCCAGATATACTACAGCTACTTAATTCAATGTCAAATCAATCATTCAATCATGATAGCCCACACGTAAGTACTACTCGGTCACCCTATAATGCAGCCTGGTAATGGTTCCCCGAGGGAAGTCTCCATAGCATGTGTTTAGACCTGTGTTAGCAGCTAGGCCACCCTCTATGATACAGCCACTATTGGTCTGCCCTTAAGGTGTCCACTATAGACAAGCTTCACAATAATTGCAGCACAGTGTGTGCATGCACATAACCAGACAATGAGATACGTTTCAATATCCATTACACAATATAGCGTACTACTGTTAGTAGTGGAAATTCCTATTTAGTGCCACTCCAAATAAAGAGCATGTATTGAACACAAAGGTCAAAGTTGAACAAAGGTCAAGGTTGCATTGCTCCCAAGTGTCCATTATTTAGAGGTGTGTGTATCCATGGTTACACTTACTCGTCTCCTGCTGACAGAATGCCTGCCAGTTGTTAGTACGAGATGAGGCTATCTCCTCACACGAACGCAGCTGCTCAATCACCTGCAGTGGAGGGAGGGAAGGGGGAGGGGTTATAACATTCAGGGCTGATCCAGGATTTTGGATCAGAGGGGGCGAATTGGGCAAATGAAAAATGTGGGGGGGGGGGGGCGAATCACGCCCCCCCTCAATGCAACCCTGACATTACACTGAAACAAAGAAAATAGAAATTACGATCAGTGTAATCATCTCTCAATGGGTGTGCAGGGAGTGGGAAAGGGCCAGCATGTACATTGTAAAAGGTTCTTTACAATAACAATGGTAATTAAACCACCAAGCAGAGTTTCGTCTAGTGGGGGGGGGGGGCAGGGGCAGGGGGACAGGGGTGAACCTCCCTCCTCCCTAAAATAAAATATAATGACATTACCACATTAGTTTTGTATGATACGCAATATGTAACTAGATATACAGTGATGTAATAGGGGGTGTGATCAACATATGTGGGAGTGGCCAAACAGTTTGCGGCCCATACACCACCACCCCCCAAACCCCTTACAAGCATGTACTCGGTTGATCTTTCATATAATATACCACGAAATAGCATGTGCAATAAAAAGCAGTTAAACCCATATTTTGCTGTTTTGCATTAGCATGGAGGTATAGACTATAAATGTACATTGCTATCTTTAACATGGAGGTTTGGCCATAGCACATTGGTTGGTACCTTTAGCATGGAAGTTGGGCATATGATGTACCTTTAGCATGGAGGTACGAAATATGCTGAGTTAGCATGTGCAATAAAAAGCAGTTAAACCCATATTTTGCTATTTTATATTCGCATGGAGGTATAGACTATAAATGTACATTGCTATCTTTAACATGGAGGTTTGGCCATAGCACATTGGTTGGTACCTTTAGCATGGAAGTTGGGCCATATAATGCACCTTTAGCATGGAGGTACGAAATATGCTGAGTTAGCATGTGCAATAAAACGCAGTTAAACCCATATTTTGCTATTTTATATTCGCATGGAGGTATAGGCTATAAATAAATAATGCTATCTCTAACATGGAGGTTTGGCCATAGCACATTGGTTGGTACCTTTAGCATGGAAGTTGGGCCATATAATGTACCTTTAGCATGGAGGTACGAAATATGCTGAGTTAGCATGTAGAATAAAAAGCAGTTAAACCCATATTTTGCTATAATTATTACATTAGCATGGAGGTATAGACTATAAATGTATATTGCACCCTTAACATGGAGGTTTGGCCACATACCACATTGGTACCTTTAGAATGGAGGTTTGGTCAATGTATATTGCTACATGTACCTTTAGCATGGAGGTATAGGCCATGTGCACTGGCAGGCCCGTGTGTTTCTCTGGGTTGAAGCCGCTCGTGCAGCAGGTGCCTACGACCTCCCTGAGGTGATTCCTGAGGGCATGAACGTCCCTTGTCAGACGGTAGTTCTCCTTAGAGCCACAGATGTGAAGCAATAACTGGAGGAAATCAAAACATAATTAGGTAACTTCAATACTATACTAGCTGACTATACATGTAGGTACACATGTTACACACGTTCATGTTTTCTCTAATTATAGGTCAGCATAAATGGAGCCCAATTATATGAGTTAGACAGGCGATTATTCTGACTTAGAGTTAGCTATGATTTGATTGGTCACCTTTCTCACGTGTCTCCGCCCCACTCCAATAGTCTGAGACACCTTCAACAAGAACTGCAGGTGGACGAGAAAAATAGAAGCAATTAAAGTTAGAATGGCCATAAAATCACGCTGTAACATGTCTTTAGTATATACAATCTATACGTAGCCATAATGTTTACAGCTAAACAACACAAAAGTTATAGCCGACAAAAACAGGATTCATTCAATTTTATAAGATTAGCAGCTCAGTGACACGTACGTCACAGAGTGTGGCCATCCAGTCGGGTCCGAACTCGGGAGGGGGGATGTTCCTGTTGCTCTCGCTGGCTTTCTTCAACTGACACGGAAGGACCAATAGGATCTCTGCCAGGAGACGACCATAACTGGAGAACACGTCCGTGTTGTTCTTGGTGAATTGCTTGTCAAAGAACGGGTTCAGGTCATCTAAGGGGTGGGTGAAGGTGGAGTGGGAGGAGCTAGCGGGGGAATCCTGTGTGTGTGTGTGTGTGTGTGTGTATGTTTTGTGGGGGGGTAAACCAAGGTAACCATGGCAATATCGTGTCAATCAATACCTTTAAATATACGAAGTATGAGTGCCGCGCACAGTTCATTCATTGGCATACAAAAGTGCTAACAAGCGGGACCTGTATTATTATTATGCTCCGTAACGAGCAACTACTCAGAAGCAAAGACGCAATGGCTTGCCCATCATTTTTATGTGATGTTTACGTAATGCACGTTTATAGCCTATACCTCCATGCTAATGTAATGTACATAGTACCACTAATAATGACAATTGACACCCAAAGAAATAGTTTGAGTTACAATGTATTGGGCTCCCACAGGAGGAGGAGGTTATTGACACTATACCATATTGAGGGTCTGAGCCTCGCATCTTAGAGATCTTATAAGGATGCAACAAGTGAGGGTATATAGGTGTGTGCATCTTTAGAGCTGTGAAACAATTAAATATAATTGGTAGAGTAAACAGAGACATACCACCAACCACCTCCCCCCTCCCAGACAAGTGTCTTCTTTGAGGTACGATCCCAAATTACCCAAGAATGATAACAATTAATGCATTCTCATTGTATTACGCAATTGAATGTTGCTAATACCCTCCTCCACCACGCACACCCTCAGGCTTATAACTGTTGAAACTCATTTAAATAATTCAGTAACAGCTTACAGATCAATTTAAGCAACAAAAAACTTGTTTAAATAAACGTCTATAGAGTGTGATGAAGACAGCAGTTACAGTGAGCGTGGCGATAGGAATATTTACTATCCTGCTGGCTGGTGTGGTGTACTGGATTACAAGCAGCCATTATCAAGACATTATGAAAGGATACCAGGAGATCTTGAGAGAGAAGGATATCAACCACTGGGAGATTGTCAACAGAAGAGAGACTCACAGCTTAAACAGTGCCGAACAGTGCAAGAAACAGTTTGAATATTGTACAGCTTTTATTACGGCGTGCGAAGATCAACTGAAGAGTCTACTGAACACCGATGTACAAAGCGTTAAAATGAGAGAGAAGTCTCATAGAGAAATATTGGCAATTGTCCAGACTCAAGCAGAGATAAAAAGTCAGCCTAATCCAAGCCTGTGTCTACACTACAACCAGCTACTGCAGAATGAGCTGAGTGCTTGTAATACCAGCCAGGTTGGACTCAGATTGAAAACCAGGCAACATAAAGAGAGGGAAAAGAAACTTAAGAATCTGATGTATTCTACTCAAGAACAATTCAAGCAATGTGAGTCTGACAAAGAACAGTACGTCAGCTACAGTTATACACACTGGGCCACGGCTCTATCAGTGATCATAGTGGCTACAGTCTGCATTGTAGCAACTAAAAGCAGAGGTGTGCTTAGCAACCAACAACTTGCAAACAGCATGCAAAATCAGCAAACTGAGAACAAGAAAGTAGAAGAGTTAACTGCTCTATCTAGAGAGAAAGAAAAGTTGTCAGAGAGTTTAGCTGACCAGCAAGAGACGAGCAAAATGGAAGCAGACCAACTGAGAGATGAACTAGCAGCAACTAAGACAGAGTTAGCTACAGCATGCACTGATCTACAAAAAGAAGGAGAAGCAAGAATGAAACTAGAGGAAAGTTTGAGTGAAAAAAAGAAACAAATCACAAAACTTTCCGATGAAAAAGAAACATTGAAAAAACAACACAAAAATGCGCTTAAATTGGACGCAGAGCTGGCAAGACAACTTGAGCAGCAACAGCAAAAAATGGCAGCCCAGATAAGCCAGCTGGAAGAGGCCAAGTTAAGACTCGTCAATGAAATCAAGAATCTAAAGAAAGAATTGCAGGACAGTCACTGTTGTGCCGTGAACAAAGACAAGGAAATATGGGATCAAAAACAAAGCAAAGAAGCTCTGGAAAAGCACGTGAAATATCTGGATACAAAAATCGAAAGACAACACAAAGAAAATCGTCAAAACAAGGAAAAAAATGAAAGCATGCGAACACACGTGACAACTCAAGACAAAAGAATTTCGAAACAAAATCAACAACTTCTCAGGAGCCAGGACGAAATAAAGCAAAAAGACGAACAAATTACGAAGTTACAACTAGAACTGTTGAAAAAATTAGACGCTCTAAAGAAAATGGAAAAAGAAATGGAAACCTCCCAAGAGAAGCACATCGCGTTTACAAAAGATTTTGCCGAATTTGAAGCAGCTGTACTCCAAAAAGACATTCAACTAGAAAGCGAGATAGACAGAAGACGACGAATGCTTAGGGAAAAGTCGTGCTTGGAAGACAAAGTCAAGAAGCTCGAGAGAAAGATGGGTCAAAAGTCGAGCAAAACATCCCATAAGATGCCTAGAGAAGAGATAGATATTGAACAGATACGGCTTGATCTTCATCACGAGTTTGAGGTCGATTACAATCGCTCTGAGACCCGAACCCATGGTCAGCTGACATTATTGACAGAGCAAGTCGGCCAGCTGAAAGCAGACAAGCGAGAGCAAAGCATCGAGCTGACAAAGCTACAGACCCAGATCAAGACACTCCAAGAGTTGCTCAACCAAGGCCACGCACGAGAGAAGAGAGAAAAGAGGGAGGAGACTCAAGAGAGGACCTACAGAGTAAAGCTCGACCTTTCACTTCATCCCAATTACACACAATAACTATAATATCATAATAGGCAACTACTAGCTATAAAATTATGTACATTGTAATGTATGCAATATTAAGATATGAAGGCAACATAACAAAGGGACTTTCCCTGGGATTCCACCTGCCGTGCCTACACGCTCTGAATGACAACAATGTGCATGCATGGATACACAGAACCAGACAATACATAAATACACATACGCACTGCATGTTAACTACATGTACATGTATAGTCTGTATCATAGCAACTGGGTGGGTTTAATAAACTCCGCACTCCGCATTCCTCATAAACTCCTTTGCCTTGAGGGCGCACTGATTTAACATATTCACTTCAGTTTCAGTTTCAGTAAAGAGATTTAGTAATTCACCAACAATGTATACAAGATGCAGTCAAGTATGGTATGTTATAATATACAAGAACGTGCATTAGCGAAGCAGCTGCCACTAATTATCCCTACGATGCCAACCCTCTCTCACCTCAGATACTTGCAGACACTGAGGTCGAGTGGTGATCTCAGAGAGCAGCTGTCTGCTGTAGTCAAGGAGAGGCGTGTCCTTGAGGAGGGTGGCAGCCGTCGTGTAGAAGAGCATGTGAGACGCATATGCCGGCTGTGTGTGTGTGTGTGTGTGTGTGGGAGGAGGTAAATGATGACACTATACTTAACTGAAACTCTCAAACACATAACGAAATCCACACTGCCAATAGACACACCCACCTTTCCTTCTTTGCTGCGATCCTTTTTCCTAGACATGAGTATATTAATGAACCGCAGATAGAGTAGGCGTGTCTCATGGGTGTGGTCTCGAGTAACCATCTTGCCCACCCCCTCATCTGTAAAGAGTCGAGATGAGAAGGTGGTTACCAAGGAGACGAGAAGGTTGGCGTCCTCACGATGACGGTCCAGGTTCATCGTTAAAAACATGAGCAGCTGAGGAGATGGTATACACAGATAAAAAGCAAAAAAATTAATTATTATGGGGCAATTATCTAAGCTTACAAATTTCGGAAATCAATAGCCAAGCAGCCATAGCTAGCTAGCATTTTATTGGTCTAGAAACTTTTTTATTTTCATTTTCACACTGTACATTATACTGTATATAACTTTCATATTAACGTCAGCTGGTATTGATATGACACTTTAGTATCACGCAATAACATACCTGTAGGTAGCATATGGACCTGAGACCACCCACTTCCTCCGCCTGGTCCAGCCGTTCAAGCAGCTGTGTGATGAGGGCGTGTCTCAGAGAGGCCAATCGAGTGTTACCCTCTCCAGCATCCTGCCCATCACATGAGTCAAACATGAGAGGGAGGTCCTCCTCAGTACCTGGGTCATCATCTTCTGTGTGTGAAGGGAGATAGTGTCAACTTGAATAACAAACACAGAGAGTTGAGACTTTCCGGTAGGTTGATACATGTACCGTATAGCGGGTATATTTCGAGGGTATAAATGTTAGCGGTTTTCGCGGATTGAGCCTGTACCGCGAAAATTTATACCCACGAAAATTTATGAATAGTAGGCTTGTTCAGTATTATGGATTCGAGGCTAACGGTGTGGAGGTACAGCTGCATGTTGATGTGCGCATGCGCCAAAAGGCTCGAACTCAGACCACGAAAATAAAATCCGCGAAATCCTTTGTAATGGTTCATCCGCGAAAATTTATACCCTCGAAATATACCCACTATACGGTATACAGCATTTGTAATTAGGGTTGTCTGAGGTCGCATCTGGTGCATTAATTACTGGAGCGCATTTACCAGGAACATGTCTGCAAAGCAGTACTGTAACATTTTAAATCTAGACTTCGTGAGACCTTTTCCACTAGCATGTGGAATGGTCACAATATGAAGCCCGGTGGTCTATGGCTATACATGCATACATACATATAAATACAGGAGACAGGACAGACCTAGCTCGTCCTCTCCAGTGCTATCATTGGCCATCTCTGCCTCAGTGGTCTCGTCAGCTTGCTTATCATCCGAGGGTTCCTCTGGCTCCTCCTCCACATCACCCTCCCCATTCTCCTCCGCTGCTGCCACATCCTGCATCACATGCTCCCAGCTGCGTATCAGGAGGGGGCTCTGACTCATAGGAGCTCTGAAGGAAGAGGCAAAACAAAACTCTCGAGCAATTGCAAAAAAAAAATATGTGATAAAACCGACATACGAGGTGTTTGGAACATACAGGTTCTTATTAAGTTACCCAAAAATAATTAATTTTCGGAATGATAATGGACTTTGAACTGACCAGCAAAACAATGGAGACCTATTTACCTTGATAACGAGGCAAGAGATGAGGAGCTTGATCGCCCACTGACCTCCTCTCTACTAGGTAGAGGGGGTGGTTCAGAAGGAGGCTGTCCCACCTCGTTAGCAGAGCTCTGTGATGAGGGGGGCTGGTTCATTTGGGGCACTGGTAGTCCCATATCTTGCATAGCAGACAATAGGGGCTGGGCCATCTCCCCGATCATGTCAGCACCGCCCCCTCCCTCCTGTGAGGGTGTGAGAAGTGTGATGTGTGCACACAAAATAAATATCGAAAAACCAGTAATACTTAGAGGCAATGTTCGTGAGTAAGCGTGTTGTGGGCAGTGGAGACCACACCCACAAGATAATAACCCACTGAGTCCTTGATCCTGTGGACTACTAGTCACTGTCTGCGATTGGAACGCCAGTAATGGCATCACACGCCAAGACTGGAACTTAAACCGCAATACTTAAGCTGGTATATAGTTAGTATAAAATTATAGTTACCAATACTAGTATATAGCGTGCGTGATCGTGTGTACCTCATTCTGCTGCAGACTGAGCTGTATTGCCATATTCATCATGGCGTCATCGTCTGGGAGGAACTCATTCATAGCCATCATGTACTGGTCAGGATCTGAGAGGTGGTGGGATGATTTGACACATAAAAGTTCTAAGTAGCAAATACATATATCTTAGCAAAAAATAAACGACGTACACAGGCAATTGTATGTATGTACACATACGCATCAAAGGACTGATTTTGTATGATAGTTTTAAAGACAGGCGCCACCCTAACTCACTGGATAGTATCTGCATGAGGCCGGCTTGGTTGCCCCCCAGGGCTTGCATAAGGCCAGCTTGGTTACCCCCCAGGGCTTGTAGTAGGGCTGCTTGGTTACCCCCCAGGGCTTGCATCAGGCCCGCTTGATTACCTCCCAGAGCTTGCAGTAGGCTGGCTTGATTGCCCTGTACAAAGACGACACTTTTTTGAAATGCTTTTCAAACTTTGATGAGAATTCCAATGTTACAAGCATATCATTGATAATGAATGAATGTGCCTCGACTGGGTAATGCCAGATAACTGTGGGAGGGGTCAGTTGCCTAGCGACCTAAGAAGAGCCAACTTTTCTCGGCTCAGTTTGACCCTTGTGACTACTGATAACAAATCACAAGAGCTTCGAAGAGCCATGCAAGATACAGATTTACCAACAATAATAAACCGTTACAAAAGTATAGCATTCATGCACTCACAGCTGGGAGAGGCTCTTGAGGAGGCATCTCCAACTGCTGCCATCCAAAGTCTTGTTGTTCCTGGTTCTCAACAGCTTGCTCTACTGATCCCTCTCCACCCTCGTCTTGTGCAGGAGGGCCCTCAGCATCTCCACCAACATCACTAGGCACAGGGTCACTGGGTTCATCCTCTTGAGCAGCTTCAGCTGTACACACAAATACAAGCACTTGAACCCAACTTAAACAAATCATATAACAGTAAAATTTGAAAACACACTAATTGTATAACAGTGTCCCTCAGAATTTAAAAACCAGTCAATCATCAGATTCAGACTGGGGCGGCATTAAGATCATCACTGGACACACACACCCTCACACTGACCACACCTTTTTCTGATTCTTCAGCGACCACCTCTTCCTCTTTCTGTAGAGAAAATATATTTATATATTATTGTCAGGCAGAGCTATTAAGCAACATACAGGTACAGCCGTACACTGTAGTACTGACAGCATGTATGTACCCTCGTAAGGGACCGTCCCCACCCACAGACAGGGTGAGGTGGTGAGTGGGAGGGAGTCTCTATAGCAGTGGGCGGTGTGCGGACACACACGAGAGGTGTGTCCACTAGTATAACACCTACTGCACACACACATCACATTAATGTGGAGGTTACAAAAAACTAACCTTTTCTTTACGAGGTTTCTTGTTTTTGAGCATCTTCATCAGCACCTTGACAACGGGCACACACACTTGTGAGTCCTGAGGATAATACAATAATAATCGATTTTCTAGAACCAAAGTTACTGCTGTTGAAAGATGTTATGCACAAACATGTAATGGCTTACAGTGTAGAAGAGGAACTTGATGGTGTGTGTGAGTACGACGGATAGTAGGGTGTGGTCTTGCAGTACACACAACCACATGACCTCCGTGAGACAGGTCACCGTCAGATTGACCAGAGTGAAGCCTGCAGGTGATGGAGGGGGATATTGGTATACATGTACGATGGTTGCTGTGTCCTGTGGTTTGCCCTAACTACAACACACAACGTACCATACTAGTTTGACCGCTACAGATAGCAACGAACTAAGTAACTAAGGTAATGTTCGTGAGTAAGCGTGTTGTGGGCGGTGGAGACCACACCCACAAGATAATAACCCACTGAGTCCTTGATCCTGTGGACTACTAGTCACTGTCTGCGATTGGAACGCCAGTAATGGCATCACACGCCAAGACTGGAACTTAAACCGCACTTTTCCCACTACGAACAGATTAGTACTAGAAATATTGCTACACTTTTCCCGGCTACATAGAGACCCTTGGATCTGTAATGTTAGGAAACACAACTATTTTTGAAAGCATATATACGCTGTAATTATAACCACAGTAACCAACCACCAGCTGTTTAAAATACATCTAGAACTATAGTAAAGAGACCACTACCACTCAGAAAATTCTTAGCAGTCATAAATCCACAAGCTGTACTTTTTAAAAGATCACTTATTAAATACATACCAGGGTTAACGACAGGCTTCACAGATGGACTGGCAGCATTCTTTGTCAGGATCTTCCAGAACACATTGACAAGGAGTTCAATAAAGAGTGGTACTCGGTCTCCCTCGGCAACCCCCTCACCTAGCAACGACCCGACTTGAGCGGCCAATAGCAGCAGGTTGTCCGGACGAACCTAATACACGTAGGAATGGAGATCAATACAATAGCACACGACATAATTATTACTTGTACAAAAATTATTTCTCAAAATAAAATAAAAACACAGTCTATCACATGATTCAGACTGCATGGGGCGGTTTACATATAGTTTGTTTCGTGCGTCTCTTATGCAGACAGCTGTTATAGAGCAGCAGTCACAACTTCACACACGACATGATCTCCCTGCCCATCTCGGCTCTAGAGCAGCACTGAGAAGCTGGCCAAAGTGCGATTCAGGACAGGGGACAGTATAATACAGGCGTCCTATATACACAGGCAAACTACGCTTCTAGACAAAAACAACCACCTCTTAGACCTAGCTACATAAAATAGGCAAATTTATGTGATGAATGAGATATGAGGATTGAAAATAGACACAACTCCGAACATTCTGGGTACATCACTGAGTAGTTGGTCACGCGCTAGCCATTCCATTGTCAGTATTTAGAGCTCACCTTGCCCACTTTGAGGAGCAGTAGTAGCAGATATTGATAGTACTCTGGTTCAATAAGCGTGTCTTTGCTCTGTGCATCAGTGAGGGTGCTCACCACCTGAGACAGCTGGATACGATCCTGAGGTATAGCAACACTTGATAAACACATAGTCAGCTTTACTGTATGCTCCTGCAGCTACGCCCTGAGGCACGATTATACACATAGCTTCTAGATACGCCAAGGGGCACAAAAATCAGTCCAAGGTGACAAAACAAAGACAGATTTTAAGTATATGCACGACACACGTTCTAACACTTTCACCATCCCTCACAAGCATATTTCATCCCACATACACTCCTCACGCCCACCTTCTCCTCGAGGTAAGCCTCTCTGTTGCTGACAGTGCAAGCTAGGAGAAACTTGTAATGATATTGCAGTTGGAACGGCACACTGTACGTCAGCAGGTTCATTGCCTTGGTGATGACCTCTGACACATTGGGCCACTAGCAAAGCAAAAAAACAACAGAAACAGGAATAGTAACTCAACCACTGGGTTTGTACATGAGTGTACACAGCATGTACATGTATACACGTACAGTGTAGTCAGGTTAAGTATGTACTGGACTAAACGGAGATATTTAACTTGAGTACTATTCCATATGTAACCATCATCAACCGACCTTTTCCTTGTCGACAGAGAGACAGTGGTTGGCCAGCACATCAAATGAATGACACACCAAGCTACATGGATACATAGAACAATTGAAATATAAATGCTGAAATAATATGTGTATTATGATGGTTACCCTGGGCATACCAACAGTGGCTGTAATAAAGAAGTAGCCTGCTAACACAGGTCCAACACTTGCTGTTGAGACTTTTGGGCGTAGCTTAATTTGACCATACTAAGCTAGCTAGGAGATAAACTAACTTGTCTGACGATGAGACAGTTTTTGTAGACACAATCACGGCCATGTCTGAGCTCTCATCCTCTGACTCCGCCCCCTGGGAGGGGCCAGGTGTCCCTGCCTTGCTGGGGGTAGGGAGAGGAGGTGGAGGGTCGTCAGGCCAACCAAACCCGGCCTTGGTACGAGTGTATACCTTGATACAATCAATCAAGTTGACACCAGATGGATCCATGCTGGGACCAACTGGAGGGGGGGAAACCGCAAGTCCATACATGTATACAATCATGAGATCGAACAATCTTACATCAGCCATAAACCATCAAAGATATACGTGCCTAGGTACAGGCTGGTACTAAACTTCACATACGGGGAAATATTATAGCTGTACATTGGTTTGCGAACACAATAATTATCAATAAAACCCACAGTATAATACTCCATTTTAACAAAAACTATATCCTCTAGTCCTCACATGGCTCTGAAACATGCAGCTGCACTACCCTACAGCAGTGAGAGTGTCCCATAACTCACAGTTGATCTTGACCATCTTGTCAGCCTGCAGTGACTCCTCCCTCATGAGCGGTATGTCCACCCATCGACACATGCCAGCTGGGAAGCTCACCGTGTGCGTGCGTCCAAACACCTCGATGAAGGACGGTGCCTTCTCCATTGAGTGGGAGCCCAGTTGCACACGAAGACCCACAATCACTGTCATCTGGGACACGGTGTTGCTGACCTCCACTGTGAAGCCTGAGGGCTTGTTGTTAGCAAGGTAGAGACTGCCTGCGTTGAGTCGAGTCTTCACCTGGCTGTGGTTGTAGATGTGGAGAATGTCGGCACCGCCAAACTGTGTGTGGGCGTGTGGTCATTATTGCACATGTCACGTACTATATACATGAATAATATTTATTACAATGATACATTTTCCGGCAATTTCCCACTCTCCCCAACTGTTAACTTTACATGAAATGAACAACAAAACTTAGCAAACAATAAATTATTACTAAGGAATGATATTCCAGTGGTAAGTGCCGCCTCTCTACTACATCTAGTTGTCCCCTGCCTGACTGTTCTCGCCCCACGGGGAGGTCCAGTATCTCACTGGGGGGTCTGACGGGCCAGGACAGGGGGTATAATACTCTCACACACTCATGATTCAAGCACTCCCAATGTGCACCGTACAGGGTGTTGGCCTCAGCACACCCCCTCACACGAGGGTGGGGGTGTGGCTACGAGGAGACCCGGGAATGGATCTAAGGAAGCGTGTACCAATCTATACGAGGAACTATACAAACCTAACTACTATTAACCAGGCTGTTCTATTATAGAGAGGGTAAGCACAAGAGACACAAGAAGAAGTTCACTGTAATAAGTGACCAAAAATCACACTTTTATTTATAGAGGGTGACCACAACAGACATGCTTCACTGTAATAAGTGGCTAAGAACCACTTTATGCAAGGACTAAAAAGTAACTACTAGAATAGCACAGAGTACCAACAGTCTCTCACCTCGACTTCATTTGGCTGCAGCTGGTGACAGCTCTCAAAGAAGTCCACAGAGAACTTTGGTGATCCTGAGTGTCGACTGGTGGCTGTGCTCCTCTCCTTGGACTTGAGAACAGCCAGAGGGCTAGCTGGTTGAAAGTTCTGTTGCAGCCAATACTCGGTGTTTGTGTTCTTGTTAGTGACGTATATCCTCAGGCTACCGTCCTCACACAGTGTCATGAGGGTGGTGCGGCTCTGGGAGCTCTGCTGAGTGGGTGGAGCAATGGGTGTGGTTACATATATTGCACGACAGGTACAGTTTGACTGGCTGCTCTAGCGACACAATAAAAAAAATGTTGGGAAAATCATAAGTGCAGCTGTACTGTACTAGTAGTGTTTGTACTTGGTGACGATTGTTAGTGGTACTGGGAGTGAGACAGTACGACAGTGTATATAGGTCACCATGGTTACTATGTGCAATAGGGAACGCCAGTAGTGCCACTAACACTGACACCACGGAGCAATAACTGCACACACACAAATCCATTAAGGCCACTCCAAGTGATACTCTGGTTTCTGGTCCACCGCCCACATCAGATTTTATTCTTGGATTTCTATCTCATTATTGGATTTCTATCTACTACGCATGCGCAGAATGGTTCATGTGGCACAAAATAGTGTGATAATGATATTCATTTGCAAAATAATGAGGTAAAATTGATAATGACATAATGAGAAAAGCCGCCCGCCCGCATGCAATTAGAAAAACTTCAGGACCAGAAACCAGAGTGTCACTTGGAGTGGCCTAAAGTGTTTTTTTTACAAAACTATTATTTTTAAATATTGCTTACTGTATCTCCCTGAGCAGCTGGCTGTCTCATAGCAACCATTCCTTGCACCCTAGCTTTGTTGGGCAGTGCTTTCAACTCCTGGATTTGAACTTTGTCCGGCTTGACTAGAATAACGACGGGGTTGGCCAGTGTCTGTGTGAGCGCACACACGAGGCCGGGGTGGTGCTGTACCTCCGTCCATTGTACGAGTGCTGGCCCCGCCCCCTTTGTACCAGGGGTCACAGGGGTCGCCTTGAGGGGTAGCTCTGCGAGTGAGTTGTAGCCGGAGAATGACGACTGGGGGGCAAGCACAAAGGAACGACCTAGAAGGGGGGTAGACATGATGTTATTACTATTATGGCTATTGTTTACACAAGTCAATTTTACAATTGTCAAAACTTGGCAACATGCACACTACACACACACACACACACACACACACACACACACACACACACACACACACACACACACACACACACACACACACACACACACACACACACACACACACAAATACCCAGGTACTTTCCCTAGTACATTGTATATACATACTAAAACACACACGTGTCTGTCTAAAGTTACATTGGCATGATAATGCACTATGATACACATATATAAAAAGGAGACAAACAGTAACTTGACATTCATAGAGCAGACCAGCACTACATTATGACAGCTACTCTTCAACCCCAACACTTTGCTGAGGGCCGATTTCGATATGCCTACAAAGGAGAATATACTGCTCCACCAGACAAGAGAGGCAAGAAGTGTGTTGTGAAGAAGATGAAAGCGACGTTCACTTGGAAACCAACTGATTGGGAGGAATCTCTGCAGATTCTGGAGACATCAAAACAGCTGGCCGATAATTTCAACAACTACTCCAACACAAACAAGCCAGTAAAATTTGTAGATGCAGAAGTGACTCAAGTCAAAGAAGTAGGGAACAGTACAACACTTGGATTGAAAGAATACGTTACAATAGAAGACTACATCCCAGGAGACTACATAAAGTGGTGCAACAACTATGGAGGCTTCGATCCTAGGAGCACATCGATGCCAGCGTTTGTCCATTGGTCCTGGGCACACACTAAGGGGGAAACAATGATCGCAGACCTTCAAGGAGTGAGAAACGATGATGCCTTCTATCTTACTGACCCTTGTCTTCTCTCAGGCACACACGGTGGCAAATACGGGTGCACGGACATGGGAATAGAGGGCATTGCCATGTTCTTCCTAAGCCACACCTGCACTGCTTTCTGTAAAAGCATCCCTAAGCCAAGCCTGGCTAATATACCAAAGCACATGCTTGACAAAGCTCTGGGGATCAAATCGAGTATCGGAACATCAACTGCATATTCACACGAGATAACTTTCCCGAAGGATATTCGTGACACTCTGATCACACTATTCAAGCGAATAGCAAGTACAGCCAACGTCTAATAAGAACATGACTAGGAATGGAAAAGTGCTGACTTGAGTGTTTGCTAGCTACATGTACATGACATATTGTAGTGTATTTAATTAACTATGGTCGTACAGTTTTCAGTAGATTATTTTTATCACTAGTAATGAACATCGTCTGACGTCTAGTAATGAACATCGTCTGACGTCAATGGGAGGGTGGAAGGCTTAAGATTTGAATGGAAAATGTTGTATGTGCTCAATGACAGCAACTGATTTTTAGCATTGTGTATGCGCAAGTGGCTGCATGTGACCAGAAGCCACACCCATATCAGTATGACAAAAAGTATATGATATAGAGAGAGTATCGAACGTATACATCTGATGTACAGTATGCCTATACGTTCGATACTCGCTCTATATCATATACTCTTGGTATGACATGTTCTTCGAAGTAAGGCCGCAAATATCCCCGGCGTTAACTACATATAAAGATGATCTCATATACTACTGTAATATTATGTTTCAAATGAGGCGTTCTTTCGATTTGAATTTCCACAAAATTATGCTCAATCAATTTCCCATGTTTTGCCAATAGTTCGAACACAATCAATGCTTGTA
This sequence comes from Halichondria panicea, assembly GCF_963675165.1. Classification (NCBI taxonomy): domain Eukaryota; kingdom Metazoa; phylum Porifera; class Demospongiae; order Suberitida; family Halichondriidae; genus Halichondria; species Halichondria panicea. The sequence goes on from NC_087386.1 coordinate 5,634,150, forward strand.
CAGTGTCATTCACAAACCAGTAACCTCGCATTCGAAACCTGATATACGGAATGTTAAATGTTATGACGGTATAATTATCATATACTTAACTATTCGTGGGTATAAATGCTCGCGGTAGATGCTTGATCAGCGAAAACTATACCCTAGAATAGGGTGAGAGTGTATTGGACCAGTCTGGTTGTGATAGTAACATTGTTATTAGCATTACAACCATTTGTTTCCGTATAAACAAGTGGTATGGTACACCCACTCACTTCATTGTAATTAGGTACGTAACGCCCTAAGGCCACCGTGTATCAGGCTCATACTTGGCATAACATTCATGGCACAGTACATGTTCGTTGGAAGTTAGGACAGTTACAGAAACATTCGACAATGGCTATTGTTTTGATCGTACAATTATAGAAATGTGCTAACTTCAGTACGTGTCATCAGCCATTGGTGACACGTATTCGCTTGGTGACACGTACTAAAATACCCAGGTATTCTCCCGAGTACATTGTGAATGCCATATCAAACATGGTGTGCGTGTGCTGCATTTAATTGGTACAAATCCACACCTATAAAAGAGGAGACAAAGAGTAACACAACATTTGCTGTTCAGTACGTAATACTAAAATATGGCAGTAGTTAATTTTGAGCCCCAGCACTTCGCTGAGGGCCGGTTCAGATATGCCTACAAAGGACACTATACTGCTCCACCACACAAGGCAGGGAAGCCCTGTGTTGTAAAGAAGATGAAAGAGAGCTACACTTGGAAACATACTGATTGGAGCGAAACTCTGCAGATACTGGAGACATCAAAACAGCTGGCTGTTGGTTTCAACAAATACTCTGAAACAAAATATCCAGTGAAATTTGTGGATGTGGAAGTGTCTCCAGTCACACAAATCAGAGATAAAACAGCATATAAACTACAAGAATACCTCACAGTGGAAGACTACATCCCAGGAGACTACATGAAGTGGTGCAATAACTACGGGTTCATTGATACTAGAGATGTATTGATGCCAGCGTTTGCCCATTGGTCCTGGGCACACACCAAGGGAGAAAAAATGATCGCAGACCTTCAAGGAGTGAGAAACGACACTGGCTACATACCTCCCTACGTACTTCCCAGCGGTTCCTACATCCTAACCGACCCTTGTCTACTCTCAAACACGTATGGAGGCAAATACGGGAGCACAGACACTGGAATCGAGGGCATAGCAATGTTCTTCCTGAACCACACCTGCACTGATTTCTGCATAAACCTCCGTAAGCCAAGCTTGGCTAATATACCAAAGCACATGCTTGACAAAGCTCTGGGGATCAAATCGAGTATCGGAACATCAACTGCATATTCACATGAGATAACTTTCCCGAAGGATATTCGTAACACTCTGATCACACTGTTCAAGCGAATAGCAAACACAGCCACTGTCTAATAGAACAATTTGCGGGATTAGTTGAGTGCTGCTAGCTACATGTACAGGACATATTGTAGTGTATTTAAATTATAGTCGTACAGATTTCAGTAAATGATTTTGATCAAGTTCTATTACTTCACAACATCGTCTGACGGCAATGGGAGGGTGGAAGGCTTAAGATTTGAATGGCAAATTTTGTCTGTAGCTTACTTACAGCAACTGTACTTTAGCATGTGTGTATGCGCTAGTGGCTGCACGTGTGGGGAAGGCATGCATGTGACCAGAAGCCACACCCATATCAGCATGACATATTCTTCGAAGTAAAGCCGCAAATAGTCTACCCTCACGTTAACTACATATAAAGATGAGATCATAATTATACTACTGTAACATTATGTTTCAAACGAGGCGTCTTTCGATTTGAATTTCCACAAAATTATGCACAATTAATTTCCCATGTTTTGCCAATAGTTCGAACACAATCAATGCTTGTACAGTGTCATTCACAAACCAGAAACCTTGCATTCGAAACCTGATATACGGAATGTTAATGTTATGACGGTATAAATATCAAATACTAAACTATGTGTGCTATCAGCACAGTTGATGCGATTGCGCAACAATCACTGCTATATATACACCAAGAAAGAGGAGACATCACACACTATTTTGTAGAGAGCAAGTGCTGTTGTGAGTGCTAGTGAGAGATCTCTTCTTTTGATACAGGTATTTTCAGTATTTGATAGTTTCTTGACTAAACTAAAATATGCCAGCAGGAAACCACCTTGAGGTTGAACCATTTGTGATCGAGATTATGGATACATCAAAACAGCAAGCCGCCTCTGGTATGTCTCAAATCTTACGAACGACATATATAAGCCGTAAGTGGAACTAGCAAACCATTGATGCTAGTAATGTATTGATGCCAGCATTTGTAGTGAATGCAGACTTTCAAGGGGTGAGGCCTGCACCGGGACGGCAGTTCACTAGTGGGGCCCAAAAGAATCACTTGGAATTTCATTTGTAGTGATTGCAGCAGACCTGATTGCAGACCCACCAAGACAGCCGGCTGTTCAGCCCCAAGAGTTGCCATCTACTCACGTGACATTTTATAACCACTGGGAGTGTAAGTATAAAAGCCATTGATAAGAGATGCCAGCATTTGTAATGATTTTGCAGATAGCAGACCTACAGGACAGTGATCCTTGGGCCTATTCTTACCGTCTTCCTAACCATTCCCACTACATTTAAAACTCAAACTCAATTACTAACATAATTATATTTAAGGTTACAGTAATTACTGTTTGCTCATGCAAATTCACGATTCTGTTATGATTGGTGTGAAACTTTAAATGCCATGACAGAAGTTTAAAGCACATAACATGAAAACTATATCGGTGCAATATTCTGTACGATAAGTATCAATCTTCAAAATGAATTATTTATTTATATTTTATATATATATTTTTTATTCGAGCCATGAAATGTTTTCAGCAGGTCTAGCTGCTCACGAAAACAATGTGCTCACGAAAACAATGAATAATTAACTTTATCGTAACCAAGATCCAATATCTTTAATTCCCGCCTATTATTCTCATAAAAATTAATATCACATTAAAACTCTGCATGCTGATTGGTCCATATTTGTGTACTAGACATTGGTCTGGGCTTGTGCTAACATCACATTTCGTTAGTTACACAGTACTTAGCAAGTTGATTCATATATAATTATAACAATGTTCAGAGTCGGAGTGAGGGTACTGGATCAGTCTGGTTGTGATGGTAATGCAATAGGCGTTACAAACCATTTGTTTCTGTACGAACAAGTGGTTATAACAACGGTACCTATAGCTGCCTCTTTAACTGCTGTCCAACTTCCAACAAATAGTGTGCTTATTAACCAAATTATACGGTAGTGCATGAGTTACATGTAGGTTAAAAAATAAACGAACAGTAGTGATTTCTATGGTTACATTGTTTTGTTTTGCATACTCTGATATTAGTACACAGATCAAGAGTGCATAACTCCCACTCAGGCTTTTAATCTGTTGGTAATTCAACTCACTTGTACGTACTGTACACATGTAGCTGCGTAGGCCGTACAGTAGGGAATGTACGTACTTCACACGCTTATTTACACACTGTCAGGGCATTGAGTTTCACAACCCCCCCCCCCCTAGAGAAGGTCTGACATGCGCATGCACGAATCACTACAAGTCGGTGTATTGTGGCCTGGATGTTAAACAATAATATTTACTCTGATTTGAGTGTTTGTTAGCTAACATGTACACGAGATAAAACTTATTGTAACGTGTTGTAAATTATGATCAACTATGGTCGTACAGATTGCAATAGATGATTGCGATCTATAGGTAATGCGTTATACCATACGCGAGGATATTATTATCTTCTAAGCGGATGTCACGTGCCCTGTCATGCTAGAGGTTGGAGGTCACGTGACTGCGGTTAGGTTTTGGGGGAATACTGAGGAAGAAGGGGCCCCTGCGGTTAGCATTAAGCACGTAAGTGTTGGGGGCCATTCAGCCCCCCAACATCAACATCAACATCGTTGAACGGAAAATAACAATATCATATATTACTACTGTCAAGCTCTATCTATTCTTGCTACTGTATATCGGGTTTCGAATGCGATGTTCTTTCGATAGCGAATTTGGTTCTTCATGCAAGCCTCTCAAAAGGTGATGACTCAGCGACCTCAGCACGCTATCCTAACACGGAAATGTATAGACATGCTTGACCGGTTGTGTGTATGTAGTAGCAAGAGTGTATGAAGGGCAGTAAACAACTACTCTACTTGTGTGTAGTTGTACATGATAATTATGTTTGCTTTGTTGCACATGCATGGTTGGGTTAGGTGAGAGTACATGAGAGTATTCCACTACCACAACATTTCCTTCCCAGACTATTATTATGCCTCGGTGCGCATGCGCAAGCGAGGTATACGGTAGTGTGTTTGTGTGTCTGTGTGTCTGTCTGTCTGTGTAGACTGCTACAGCTGCTCAAGGATCAATGAAGTGCAAGTAAGAGTTTCTATAGGCTTCTAGTCATGTTTTCTTGGATTTTAATTTGTGGATTTGCAAAATAATGCTTCGTTCTCGAGTTATGCCTAGTTTTGCTTACTTGGAATGCCATTGCAGCCTTTTTGGAAGAGCACGTAGCCAAACTTGTTTACCGAGTGTTGCTACTCTACTTAGTAGTTAGCTCTGCACTAGAACGCTAGCTATTGGTAGCTGCAAGAGTGAGAAGAGAGCTGCAAGGCTCTGCTGATGGCAGCTAGCTAGACTTGAACTTTGGTATCGATCGTTTTTAACAACAATAATGGTCGATCATTACCCACTCTTTGAGTTTGCATGCAGCATGCAAATTAAAAAATGTTCATCATGTGTATAAAATTCAGCTTTATGTTATGTAGTTTTGGCATCTCCACCGAGGCATCAGCACCTGCAGTGCTTTCATTATTATAGTCTCTGTTGATGTCACAAACACTGGTACACAGTTGTGTTAACTGTTAAGTAGTATTTGTACTTAGTGGTGATCACATGATCTCCAGCCAATCAGCTTATCTGAAAGCAGTCAGGTGACCGTGGATTAAATAACTTAATCCACACTTAAGTGTGCTTTAAGTTGGTTAAGTGTGCAGGGTGTCATACAGGGGGGAAAGGGGGGATATCCCCCCCCTAGCTCCAATTCCCCCCCCTTTCAATTATGACTGAGTGTGTCCATAGCTGGGTATTGTTGACCTTTTTTTAGCAACATTTTCTGGTTACTTTTCTCATTTCCCCCCTCTACTTCGAAATCCTGTATGACACCCTGGTGTGCTTTAAGTTGGTTTGTTAATGCACACTTTTTATCAAACAACCATAATACAAGCAGATTGAATCTGAATGTCATCATAATTATAATAATAATACAAGCAGATTGAATATGTACACAAGCAAAGCTGAAAAGTATTAGAAAGTTGAATGTTATTGTTTCGACTTGTTTCATGTGTACCAAATTGTTGACTTGATCATAGCATCGTTTTTTCGTCTGAAGAAATAGGCTCAGCTTGCTTCGAAGATGTACATACCTGTACCTAAGCCAGATCCATATAATCGTTTCATCAAAGGTGCTTCAAATATCATAGCTTTCCAAAAGAGCAAACCAGATACTCATTGCCATATAGTTTGCGCACAAAGTTTCCCATCCAGTAAGCCAGATCAGCTGGAGGCATATCCAGTAGTGGGATCGGAACTGTTGGTCAGCAGGAGAAATAAGTCGAGAACATGCCCAGTCAGTCCAGATAGCTTTAGATCGTATCTCCTTCTCCTTTGCATCAGTTACTGGATCTACAAACCTACTAAGACTTGCTATTACGTCTAGCTAGCTAGCTAGCCACCAGCAACTGTAGCTAGATCTAGCTGCCACGAGGCTAGAGCTCACGTGACAGCACTAAATCCTTTAGAACACACCTAGCCAAGTCACGTGTTTTAATGCTGGTGCACTCGGATGGCCTCTCGGTTACGTAATGCACTCGGCTGCGCCTCGAGCACCATGTTAACCTCGAGGCCATCCTCGGCACACAGATTAAAACACTTAATCTTGGCTAGGTGTGTTCTAAATAATACTTAGAAAAAATTTGCATATTCAAGCTTTGAAGTGGCCACTGCTAATGAGGTGTCTATCCAACTAAGAAACCTGCTATATAGCAGGTCACTATCTGAGTTAGTGACCTGCTAGCAGGGCTCTAACTAGTACCCACAAAAATGCATTTTCTAAGTGAGATAGACCATGTGTAGTACGGCTTCTTAGCTGGATAGTAACCTTTTGGGAGTGGCCACTAATTGTCCTCGGCTGCGCCTCGGTCAATTAGTGACTTGCCTCAGCCACTTCAGCCACTACACTCCCTCAGGTTTACTATCCAGCTAAGAAACCTACTGCACATGGTCTAACTAATACCTAAATATACTACCTTGTTGTACACAAGAAATAGGTGTACAGATATAAAAAAAAGTATGACCTGGTCTCCTACAACTTGCTATACGGTACATTGCATTACTAATCACCTGCTTCTGTACGATAAAAACATCACAACTCTACCAGTACTGCCCACACTACCAGCAATTCCACAAACACCTTTCACACACCATCACAACCATACAGCCTTATCTTACATCTTACAAGCGCTGTTCTTTAAAGATACACCATATTACTTTTACGAATGATATTCGTAACACTCTGATCGCAACATTCCGGCAAAAAGCAAGTACAGTCAACGTTTAAATGTACATGTAGAACATAAGCGATTTGCTAGAAAAGATGCTGACTCAGACTATTGCTACATGTAGCTTTGTAGTACATATATGTATGTATACATTAATTATTATGATTTTCCAATTATAATTTGATGAGCTATTGGCATTGTATAATAAGACCGATTCTAAATGTGTACCACCCACCGTTGTAGTAACTGAAAAATAGCATCCTAAGTGTGTGGGAGTAGTAGACTGAAGCCCCGCCCCCATTCACCGTGTTGTCAGATTCCTGTGAAGCACAAAATGGACACACATAACAAAAGAACTGACACACCCACTAAATAAGTAAAATATTTGAAATCAAGTGTCCCTCAGAAACAAATAAGCCTGTCAATCATCAGCTTCAGACTGGGGCGGCATAAATGATCATCACTGGGCACACACCCTCACACTGACCACACCCACACACACTTACGACGACGTTGGTATGCTTGATAGGCAGGTCCATGGTGAAATATATGGGACCTCCCTGTGTGGACAGGTCGTAGATGATGGGCTGATAGTAGATCTTGCCCTGTGTCGTCATGATCACCACAAACTTGTCCTATGTGTACGAAATAGAACAATACGCATATAAATGAAACAGCTAGATAACAAAAACAAGACAATTTATATGAAATAATTCAGTGTTCCTCAGAGCGAAAAGCCTGTCATTCACCAGCATCAGACTGGGGCGGCATTAAGATCATCACTGGGGGGTACAAGAATACTACAACTCAAAGATGGCCTCCCAAAGCTTTATATTATTTATGCCGATAATAAAGAGGAGTTTAACTCTTCGTGAACTCTTGGTAATTTGTAACCCCACTATGGCTGACCACACCCACCTGGTCGGTAATGGCAACGGTGGCGTCTCGTATCTTCCCCATTGGCAGTTCAAAGTAGAATGATGGACTGACAATGTCCACCTTGGTGTTGTAGAGCTTCACAAAGGTGTCTGACACCAGCAATAACTCACCACCTTGACCAGGCACCCACATTGTCTGTATGAGGTCACATGACATCATAGGATGAAGTGTGCATGTACTGATTACATATACGCAAAGTAAACATTTGTACATACATGTTGTAACAGTATTAACGAGTAATGCCTCTAGCCGTTGTTTTGCTTTCGCTCAAAAACTATTAGAAGAGATCATGCTATGAAAGATTAGTGAGTGGAACTAGCCATAACTCGAGAACAAAGCTTTAGTTTGCTAATCCACGAATCTATAAATCCAAAAGAACATGGCTAAAAGCTGTTAGTTTTCATCACATTGGAACCATTCAGCAATTACTGCTGGAACAGACATAGCCTCTACACAGGCTCTCCTTTTCACAATCGTTCAATAAGATAAAATACTGTCTTATCGTTCAATGAGATAAAATACGGTATTAATTGGAGGAATAAAGAAAGAAATAGACGTAGAGTTAGGAAAAAGGAGAGCCTGTATCGGGAAGTCGCGTGAGGGTAGAAGGGTGGTAGAAGGGTGAAAATGAGCGTGGGCATGCTGAGCTAGAGATGTTGGACTGCCCACGCAGATATCTATGACTAATAAAACTTTGCCTGCAGCAAGCTGGACATGGACTTGGAACTGGAAGTTTGCAAGCACTATAGCTAGCTATATACCTTAGGCTTAGCTAGATGATCTACTAGTCTAGATTGTGTGTTCAGATTCTATCAGACTATTACCTTTTCTTGTGTCTTTCTACATGCTAGTATAGATCTTAGTCATCAGTATCATATAGCAGGTAGCTACTGCCACCACAGCTGGCCACGCTGGTTCTCTGATCTGACTTGCAGCACAGCTTGGGTGGTTAATTTTGTCTCAGTACAGTTTTATTAACTCTGAATGCGTGGGAGAATACCTTACGTCATGATTGTGGGCTACATATCTCCCACGTTCATAAAAATCCTTGTGGATCACGCGATTTCCCAAACCAGGCCTTACTTTTTCTTAACTGTACGCCCATTTCTTTCTTTGCTGCCTCACTATGTCTTTCTTATGATTTATGGATGAACAGTGACAACAGCAAGAAAAAGTAAGGCCTGGGATCGAGGCTAGAACAGACATACAAGTAGAAACTGAAAAAAGCAATAAAAGGACAACTCTACAAGGAGTGTCCTACTGGGATGATTCTTTACAAGTCTTCATTTTTTATAGGTTTGGGTGCCACTGCATAGACTTGGGTGACAACTGCATACCTAATGCCAGTTGTGTTGGGTATAACTCCAACTGCATACGGGATGCTAGTTGGGGGTCCAACTGGCATCTGGTATGCAGTTGGAACCCAACAGTTACAAAACACAAAAGCATTTTATATCTAAGAGTATACAAGCAACAACAATTATGGGTGTAGTGGAATGCTATGAATATAATTATAATGACCAGCACGCTTTTAATTAGCCTCAATTCCAGCCAAAGTTGTTTCTAGCTAGGCCGCCAACTAGGCCTGGTGTTGATTTTATCTGGGTGTGGTTAGGACACACCTGTCGAAAAGGGACGGCAGTGTTGGTCCATAGACAGAAGAGTAAGAGGGATTGGTAACGGAAACAGTTCACGAAATCATTTTGAAAGTTGCAGTAAAACCTCAAAAACTATCCGCGTTACGCCCTATAAACGAGGCTATTTTGCCGGGTAACTTGCTCAAAATAAGAAAGTTGTGTTTTCCTGAAACATAATCTTTTTCAGCAATATATAACACGTCTAGTCCATGAGACACGTGTTGTACTTGCTAATGACTGACCACACCCAGTAAAAAGGGACATTCCAGTAAAGTTTTAGGCGAACGGTAGCCTCGATCCCAGGCCGCACTTCCCGCTAGGGAAGTGGGCCTGGTATCGACTGCTTGCGCATGCGCTAATATCCCCCCGGTATCTGGGGGCTTTGGATAACATCGTTTATGCTCAGTAAAACTATGACATCACAACGAAAGGAAGTGGATTGAAGGAAGTAGATAGAAAGTTCGATTGAAGGTTTCTAGCCCATCGGATAGCATTCTCTGATAGCTACCCTTAGCCTGCTATGTTAACAAAAGACTCACAGCCTGCAACAGTGTGGATGACAATCGTCTGAAAGGAGTGACGGCTGATAAGAGCCTATATGGACAGGCCACGCCCATTTAACACTAACTTTGGTGAAAGTCTACTATACTACTGCTACTGATTCTATCAGAAGAAAATAGCAGTACAACAAACCTACACAGCTCTGTTTCTAGCTAGCTAGCTATATAGCTCTGTGTATGACTTTTAGAATATTTTCTCTGATGTATCCAGTATTATAGAAATATTTACGGGTAAAAAATCCAATATTATAGTATTATAGAAATATTTACGGGAAAAAATCCAATAATTTGGCGCATGCGCAAGCAGTCGATAGCAGGCCTTCTTTCAAAGGCCGGTGAAGGAGGCTAGGCGAACGGCTGATAAGAACACACACAGCTTTACCGTATCCCTCGTGCGGCTACGCCTCGAGGCATAATTAGCATGTATTACTGCATAGACTGTTTTTCAGTTATTTGTAACATTAAGGCCTATTGAGAGTGTTACCTTGACGATGTATCCGTTGGTACCCACGGAGGGATGCATGTTCTCCCGTGTGATCACCTGACCCGAGGAATTGAGTGTGAGTAGCTGTGCATCCTTGAGTCCACTCACTGCGAGGTGGTCCTCCTTAGAAGGACTGTGACTCATAGACAATACAGTGAAGGGTACAGAGGTCGTTGTTAGGCGCTGGGAGTGAAGGTTGTCAAGGTTCAGTAGAATAAGTATGCAACTGATGTCTACAGTTGTCTAGTGTACAAGCATATTATATTACACTAACTCTTTCCTCTCTTTTTTTCCTCCCATACCAAGAGTAGCTTCTAATCATAAAAACCACAGATACTATCACTAGCTGTGTACGTGCAAGACCTTCTTGTCTGACAGTTTATATACATTTTCTGACAAAACTATCACTAGCTGCTAGAATACACGCATGTACTGACAGTTTCATGGATTTATAATTATGTACGAAGCACAACCATCACACATATACATTATAGCTACTTGTAATATTTGAACACACATGCACACTATATTATTATAATTACTGGTATGTATGACGTATCAACTATCAGTAGCTAGCTACAACATTTGAACACACATGTACATAATTAAGGCATGTGCACTGTATGGTGGCCACGGGGTCCCCATGTGAACCAGTGTAATCACGGGGGACACGAAAGACCACCACCTCTCTATACCTGTACCTTCAAGCGAGGGCCAACCCAACTCATGACACACACCCAAATAAATACAGGACACACACGCACACAATAGACACCATACATTTTATGCTTTCACATGCATGTACTTCAAAAGCAGTAAAAAAAAATTGCAAAAGGTTACTTAAAACACTTCTTGCCTAGCACCACCAATTCTGATTTCTATAGCAAACGCAGTACACACAATATTGCTTTCTATTCACACTCTTCACACCCCCACCCACCCACACCACACCCGCCCACTCACAGTGAGAGTAAGCTTCCTCCTATTAGAATCAGCCTGCTTGAGTATTGGGAAGAGCTGGAGCACAGTCAGTTTTCCCTTGTCATGGTTAACACACAAGTGCTGTCTCTTCCCATTCAATGAGAGTAGAGCACACATGGCCTCCCTCTTGACACAGTGACCGCTCACCAGCTGGCGTATTGTCTGACCCTGGTCACCACTGTAGTTGAGGCGGACATTCTCAAAGGCACCTTCCTGAGAGCCGAGGGTGGCAGCCTGCAGGGGGACAGGTCATAATTCACTGTTAATTTGATTACAGTATAGTAGTTGCTAATAGAATAGCAGCTTATAGACGACATAGACATACTTATCATGGTTAGAGAATACGAAGGGTTATTGAAAGTGCCAGATTAAAACATAACTAAACCCTGATTAAAACAAAACAATATTCATGTGAGACGAACTTTTGCACTTTCTCAATAGACAATCATGTTTGCATCACTGCAAGGCAGGCTTCCCCACACATAACTGTGGTTTAAGATGCATTGAGACCATCGCTATAGCAATCATACATGATGACAGCATCTGTGATGCAATAGCTATATACAGCCTAGCCAAGAAGCCTATACTAGTACAATGGCTAACAGTTTCAACTTTACTGATCAGCCAACTTTAATTACTTATCCAGGAGCAGAGAGGGACAGCCAGAGAGATAAGATTAACTTGACTCAAGATGCTAGCACTATCACAGAGAAGTCAAGACACACTTCCCTGGCAGCCATTGGAGAGACAGACACTCCATGGAACCAACCAAAAGATAAGCTTAGTTTGATTCAAGATGCTAGCACTAACATAGAGAAATCAAGACACATTTCTCTGGCAACCATTGAAGAGACAGACACTCCATGGAACCAACCAAAAGATAAGCTTAGTTTGATTCAAGATGCTAGCACTAACATAGAGAAATCAAGACACATTTCTCTGGCAACCATTGAAGAGACAGACACACCATGGAACCAGATAAGAAGCACTCCGACAACAGAAACCACTATTAAAGAAAATATGCTGAAACATAAAGAACCTATTCTTGCAAGTATTAATCCAAAAACTCTATTTGGGCTTTATACAAGGTACGGACTATCCGATATCGAGTACAAATCTAGAAAAAAGAAAGTAAACTTTCTTTTTGAGACGGTGGTCAACAACAATGCTTTTTCAGAGTTTCTTGAAGCCCTGGAAAGAGACAAAGAGCACATGGGCCACCAGTACATAATATCACTGCTCCAAGGCACACCGTTTGAGACGAAAGAAGACATCGATAAATCAAAAATGCTGCTTGATCAGATTAATAAACACGCCGACGATGCTGTGGAATTTCTAAATGTGGATGATTTGAACATATATCTTTGTTCAGCAGAACTACTTACAAATGAAGAGTCTAAGAAATTCACGATTAATACGAACACCTCACAAGAAAAGGCGAGATTACTGCTAACTATACTTAAAACAAAAGGCCCTACAGCGCATTATATATTCGTGTACAAATGTCTAGCTAAAGAGAAAGAACATTTAGGACATGCCGAGCTCTATACTATGTTAACAGGAGAGAGTGCTGAAGATAAGAGACGGCTGAACAGAAAAAGAAAAGCCTCAATTGAAGATATTTGTACTCAGCCCCCAAAGCGCTACCCTAACCTGCTAGAAACCCCGAGCGGTTTGAAAGAAAACAAATATCTGGAAGAAATAAGAATAATACGAAAGTACCACTTAATGGGGAGAAGAAGGTGGGGCATTGCTGAAGATATATATCAGAGTATAATGGATTCCGAAGATTACGTGTTGGAAATAAAGATAGCTGTTCTCCTCGAGAGCTGCACGATGTATATTACTAACAAAGAATCGGAGGTAGTGTTAGCGAGAGTGAAACTAGCCGAGAACATGTCCAAGCAACTACATAAACAAAAAAATAACGTGGACATGCTGGAAGGACGATGCGAATGGGTCAAGGCTAAGCTATACCGGTACACTAAACAACTTGACAAGGCAGAGGAACACATCACTGTTGCACGAAGCAAAATCTGGAACTGCGAGGAAGGGGAAGAGAAAGCACTAGTCAGTTACTGTTACGCATGCATCCTCTTAAGCAAACCAGACAGGACCTTGAGAGACGAAGGAAGAGCTATAGACGATCTACACGAGGCCATACGTTGTGCCAGACAAGGGGAGAGTGAAAGCCTCAAAAAAGGCAAGTACGGACTAGACTCCACCCACTGCAAGCTCCGCCTCGCCCAAGCGTACGTCGGTTCCTCTACTGGTAACACGGGGAAAGACGTGGGGGAAGTATCTCAGGAGAACATTGCCGAGGCTACGCGAATAATGAAGGAGATCAAACAGAACGACTTAGAGTACAGACAAAAGTGCATGTACTTGTACACCTCCTCAGATGTTTGGAGGGTGGGCGGGAACAAGACAGAGGCAGTCAAGTGTGCCCAAGAAGCGTTCGCACTCGCACAAAAACACAACTTTAATACCGAAAAGGATTCAGCTAAACTAAGACTAGAACGTCTAAGTGAAGCATCATGATTTAAAATGTGCGTATACCTATGTATACAAGAACTATAATTATAGTATAATTAAAATTATATGACAGTCTTGTGTCATGCTAATGATAAGCATTCCTATGCCATGCTAAATATAGACTAATAAGATCATGTATTTTTACACACTGTTCTGGGTTGAGAGTTGAAAGTACGTGTAGATTGAAATCATTTACTTCCTGATTAGTCACTGGCAGGTGGCAGTTTATTCCCACGAGAGAGGTCTAGCTAGACATGCAGCTGTGGTTACCCTTTACAGAAACTTGTGTTAATTTCAGTGTGATTCTTTACACAACATATACAGAGCAATATCATTCCCCACTGTGACAATTGTACTTGACTCTCCTTATAAGCAAATCCCCTTACACACATCATCATCAACAGCTAGTGCAGGAATAATATTCATACTCCTGACATCATGCAGTGTCTAAAATACTTTTCCTTACACTCAACACATGTACAGGGGAACATCTTTCAAGAGCCTTAACTTTTCTGAGGATCCAATTTCAATGTTCTTAAAGTATGTAATTTAACCTCTAAATGCACAGAACAAACAAACTAATACCTCCTAAAATACGCCACCTTGAGGTATCTATGTATACACTAGAGTACCCACCATGAGAGTGT